>NC_034590.1:16003090-16016865 GCF_900095145.1 Mus pahari | reverse complement strand
CCTGGGCTGCGGGATGCCCTGGGTGTAAGATGCCTGGGCTGTGGGATGCCCTGGGTGTAAGATGCCTGGGCTGTGGGATGCCCGAGATGTAAGATGCCTGGGCTTTCTCAATCTGGTCTCCGACACTTAACTCTCTTAATTGCAAACAGAAACCTTCACCAGTACTTGGGAGGCAGAGGCCAGTGAATCTTTGTGAGTTCAAGGCCAGTCTGGTGTACATAGTGAGTTCCAGGACTATAGAGAGACTCAGTCTCAAAAAAATCAAGAGTGTTTGCAGAGGGAGCTGCTACTATTAGACTTGAGTACAGCTCATGTAAACTCATTCTTCACAACCATTATACGAGACATTTCCCTCCATAAGCCCTGTCTCAGAGCACACTTCAGGAGCTGGAGAGATGATCCGGTGGTTGAGAGTACTTATAGCTCTTGCAGAGGACACAAGTTCAGTTCCCAACACCCACATACAAAGTTTGGCATTGTTCAAACCAGCTATAACTGCCTCTCTCAGTGGTCCAAGACTCATATCTGGAGTCTGCGTTCACATAAGCATGTGTACCTGCACACATATGCAAGGATTCACATACATTAAACAAACAAACAAAAATGCAAGGTGTGGTGGTGCTTTAACTCCAGCATTTGGGAGGTGGAAGCAGGTGAAACTCTTGAATTCAAAGCCATCCTGGTCTACATAGGGAGTTCAAAGCCATCCTGGTCTACATAGGGAGTTCAAAGCCATCCTGGTCTACATAGGGAGTTCCAGACAGCTAGGGGTACACAGAGAGACCATGTCTCAAAAACAAACAAACAAACACGAACAAACCCTACACATAAGGGTGAACAGCCTTTTGGTTTGGGTGATCACAAAGTGCTAATAAGAAGGATCACTTTAGATACTAGCTTCACTTCCTACCAATCTAAACATCCAGCGGTGATATGAGGGTTTGTGCCCAGTCTTATTGTATCTTGTGTCTTGTTAAACAGAGGAGCAGTTGTTGTTGTGTGTGTGTGTGTGGGGGGGTAGGGGGCAGGAGGTACAAGACGATGAAGATGAGGGGGATGGTTGACACTGAGGGGAGCGGCTGGAAGGAGTGGAGAGCTGGGGGGGGGGGAACTGCTGCTGTTGGTAATGTATGAGAGAAGAATAAAAGTTAAGAAAAGGAAAGGAAAAATAAATTCTAACCTAATTCTAAATGACACCAGAGGGACAACAGTGACTATGAAGTTGTCCTAGTGATACTTAGCCGGTGGGTCCGCAGGTGCTTTGGGACTTTTCCATCTCAGACTCGAGAATTCCTGCACAGAGAGCTCTCTTGGGAGCAGTGTGAGGTGAGTGGCAGGGGTCCAGGCAGGATGCTGTGTTGCCAAGAGAAGGCTGAAGGCTGAGACAGCTCCTGGGTGGGGAAGGGAGGTGCGGGGGGGGGGGGGGGGGACTTGTATCAGGAGCATCCTGAGTGAAAATGGCCAGCAACCCGCACCCAGCACGGGGGGGGGGGGGGGGGGGGGGGGGGGGGCATTACGGGGTTGCAGGGCAGGGTAGTCTCTAGTTAAGGTGGGAATCTGCTGACTCAGTTTCCTTCTGTTCTTACGTGTTTTCAGTGTTTTCCGCTTCCGTGTTTTGTCACTCTCCAGTGTACTGTCCTGTGAGATTTCCTGGGGACTTTGGGAGTAGGACTCAGTGAGTGGCTCTGCAGGAGCTGGTCATTAAGTGGGAACTGAGAGTTTCAGGGTGCAGATCTTGAGGTGGCTTGTGACCCCTTCAGGCCAGTCAAGCTGTGATTGGCTCTGTAGGAGCCAGGAAAGCAGGGCTGCCAAGGACAGCGATAGAGTCAGTCTGTTGGAGACCCACCGAGACCAGGGGGTGTTTGTGAGAGTGACTGCTTTGCTTTCTGGACAGGCAGTGTGAGTGGAGGACCTGCTCGTGCGAGGCCATGTGCAGGATTCAACTCCAAATCATGGCTCACAAGAAGAGGAAAATTAACCAAAATATGTGAAAAATGGAAAAATTAGTTCTTTACATTTTGATTTCAAATGTAGGGGATAAAGGACCATTCTCGATCTGCCTGCCCATTTGCCGTAACAAGGGTTAAAATTTTAATTAATGAATGGAAGGAACTCATGAGGTATGTGAGTTCTGTGGTCAGCAGAGTTTGGGTGTGGAGTGCTAGAGCCAGTACTCCTGGGATGGATAATTTCCATCCCAGGAATGGTATTTCCTGTAGGGACCTAGAGCTTCAAAAGGTAATTTTTAGGAATAATTTTTAAGAATAGTTTTGTTTGATTGCTTCCTTTTGCCTTTTTTGAGGCAGGGTCTCATTATGTAGCTCTGTCTATCTTGGAATTCACTATGTAGTCTAGGCTGGACTTGAACTCACAGAGATCTGCTTGCTTCTGCCTCCAAAGTGTGAGATTAAAGACCTGTACCAGCACACACACTCATCTCTTAAGAGGAAATCTTAATTCCTAAGATCACGTTGCAAAAATCTTACATGAGTAAGCCAGTGGACATGGTAATGATCAAAAACTGGCAGTCAGCCAGAATTAAAATGCCTTCCCAGTGAGAAATGACTTCACATGATTAGAGATTAATAAAGGAAAAAGCTGTTTGCTATCAGTGTCTGACTGGTTTTAACAAAGCACAAAGAGAACCAACCTTGAACAGAAATATTTGCCAGCTTATCTAGCCTTTAGTCTTCTACATCCCACATATGATTATACAGCCATATACATTACACATGCTTATACAGGCTTCTACATTCTACACATGCCATCTACATATGGGTCCAGGCCCTAGGTTACAGTTGGAATAATTTTATAGGGACAGGAAACTGCAAGTCTGGCCACTTGACAGATGGGAGATTTCCATAGCAAAGATATCAGCAGGATTATTTTTTAACTAAACCAGTGTAGTTGTTGTTTTCAAATAGTTGTTACCAAGGGTCAGCCTGCCCACCTGGCAGAACTATGGTTTTGGGGGTAGGGGGCAGGGGAAAAAGAGCATGGGGACTCAATGGTAGACTAGGACTTAACGATGGTTGTCACCCTGTGCTGCCCCTTGAGCGGCCCTTGGGAGGTATGTTCTTGGACTTGGTGTGGGCGGTCAGTCTTGGTGAATAAACATCAGCAGAGACATTTTTCTCAGCAACCCTAAACTTCAATTATGATATAATTTTTTTCTTATGGTTTCTAACACACCCGGTTAGTGAACTATTTACCTTCCAGTCATAATGGAAGACAGCACTCCTTTAGCTAATTTCTACTTTGTGTAATTAATTTTCTTGTTGCAGGAAATATTAAAAAATGAACCCACCAACTCTCTGAGTTCCTGCTTCTTTCAACCCGCCAACTCTCTGGCCCTGTGGGCCACATTACCGCTCTAGGACTGGCACCAGCTGGCCACAACACCGTGTCTTCACGGGGTCCCACCAGTTCTGTAACCCCATTCCAATAACCAAATAGATTTGCCATGCTTGATGTTTGATAACACAATACCCAGTAACCCAGTAAAAACAAGACTCAATGCTTATATTTAACCAATCAGATTTATATATCAATAAATTCTCAATATACAAGATGCCAATACAATAATTTCACAACCAATTGATAATGATAAAAGCTGCCCACCTAGATTAGACAAATTATCCTAATATTCTAACCTTTATGATATCATATCAACCTGTGGCTGGTCATAGCAACGCTGATTCATGGCTACCCCAGATGTTCCCTGTCTCTGCAACTCTTAGCTCCTCCTCCCTGTCTCTGTCCAATCACAGGCCTTCCACTGCCCTAACGTAATTGGACAGGGAAAATCCTGCAACATTTCCTAACCGAGTTTATTAGCAAATCCTTTATAACATCAGTTACATTCCTTCAAGTTTCCCCTGTGTCAGTACCACATCCATATTGGAGCAAGTTATTTAAACCCCAAGTCAGGGGTTATTTAGGGCTCTCTGGAAACCTGTACATTGCAATCTCTGTGTGTTGGTTATTTTTGTCAGCTTGACACAAGCTACGGTCATCTAGGAAGGGGAATGCCAACTGAAAAAACCGCCTCCCTCCTGTATGTAACTCTGTGGAACATTTTCTTGAGTAATGCTTGATATTCTGATTTTGAGTTTATTTGTTTTGTTGTTGTTATTGTTTTTGGTTTTTTGAGACAGGGTTTCTCTGTGTAGCCCTGGCTGTCCTGGAACTCACTCTGTAGACCAGGCTGGCCTCCAACTCAGAAATCCACCTGCCTCTGCTTCCCGAGTGCTGGGATTAAAGAGTTTATTTGTTTATGTGTTTTGCCAGAAATTATTTTATTTTTAGGAACAGGGTACCTCTGTTATGTAGCCCTGCATATCTTGGAACATATTATGGAGACTAAGCTGACCTCAAGTTCACAGAGACCTGTCTGAGTCTGTCTCTGACTCCCAAGTATTAGAATTAAAGGCATATGCTACCACACATTACAGATTTTTTTAAATTTTATTTTCATTTTATGTGTATGAGTGGTTGGCTTGACTACATGTATGTATGCCTGGTGCCCACAGAAGCCAGAAGTGGCTCCTCTAGTGTGTGGATGCTGGGGGCTGAACCTGGGTCTTGGGCAAGATCAGAGAGTGTGCTCTTAACTACTGAGCCATCTCTTCAGCCTCAAAACGCTTTTTATTGTTTTCTTTAGATATGGTCACCCTGTCAACACCAAGTTGGCCTTGAATTTATGGTAATCTACTTACTTCTGACTCTGGGTACTAGAATTGTAGGTGTGTGTTAACGCTCCCAGTCCAGAAAATAAAAAGATAAAATAAATAACAAAGATAAATTATGATTCTTAGATATGCCCCTCATAGATAGTTGTTTAGAATTATATGCGGCGATTCAGTGCTATGCTTTCTGCCCCCTTACAAGAGTAAGACCATTGATTGACAGCTGACTTGAATAAGGCTATTTCCTTATTGGGGCATGTTACTTTAATCTTTTCTGTTGGGGGGCTTTGGGGTAAATTATATTTTCTGTGAAGCACTTATTGGTTGTCAAGGTGGTAATGATTTCAGAAGCCTGGTGCAGATTACTGGCTAGGAGGCAGTTTGTAAATCTGACAGTCCTATGTTCCCCTAGTTAGAGGTTACTGATGTTAATGGTGTTAATTCCTGCATTCTAATGCAGAGGGGACATCTCATGATGGACAGGGTGGAAGTGTGTTGGGGATTGGTTCTAATATCTTGGTTCAATCAGGAATCCGCACATTGAAACGCTGAAGGTCCTTCTCCCCAATTAGTTTTTGATCGATCAGTAAAGTCGTCCACAGCCAATGGCTGGGCATGGGGCAGGGCACTTAGAGTTGCTCAGACTAGGAGGAAGAGAGGAACAGAGCAGAATCTCACTGATGCAGTAGTAGCTGGGAGAGCTGCAGGAGAAAGAGCCATGGGACTATATGAGAGTCCCGATGGGTGGCCACTGGCCACTTCCCTGTTTGGGCCTGGGGTAGCAGAGGAAGGTTTAGGAGTGTCAGTAGCCAAGGCATCAAAAAAATAAGCTAGCCGGGCGTGGTGGCACACACCTTTAATCCCAGCACTCGGGAGGCAGAGGCAGGAGGATTTCTGAGTTTGAGGCCAGCCTGGTCTACAAAATGAGTTCCAGGACAGCCAGGACTATACAGAGAAACCCTGTCTTGAAAAACCAAAAAAAAAAAAAAAAAAAAAAAAAAAAAAGCTAATGTGTGCATGTCTTTCATTTGTGGATCCCAAGATAGCTCCTGGGTGAGTGCGCACATGCGATTCGCAGAGAGCACAAATTGCTGTAGCAAAAACTCTCTGCTACAGATGGTATGCAATGTGACGGGTGAGAACTCACTATTAAAATAATTTAGAGATTTCCAAATGAAGAAGACAACACACACACACCATGAGATAAGTTTAGGAGGAGGGGAGATTTGGTTTCTCAGCTAACCTAGCCAAGACATGTGGTTCCCATGTAAACTGCAAAACTAGAACCAAGAAACAGAGCTACCCAAGGGCTGTCTGATAGAGACATTAAGAAGCAGACAATAACAGCTGCCTGCCTCCAGCCACTAAATAAATAAAGGATAGAGATTTATAAATCTGATTTAATTGTTTTTAAAGACAAAAGGGAATATACAGATTTTGCCTAAGCCATGTGGGGATTTCTTTCCGTGGTTTGAAACTGTTACAAAGAGCTTAAGGTGAGAATTTAGGAGCCCCTGGTATGCAAAGAGCCAGGCTAACTGCTAGGAGGAAGACAATGAGAGGCAGAGAGGCAGATAGTAGACACAGCTTGCTTCCTACAAGCAAATAATCAAAGGATAGAGATTTTAAATTTTTGATTTGTTTTTAAGAATAGATGAGTGTATAATAGTAATTGTTTAAGTGTTCTTAAATATACAGAGACATTAAGCTCCACAGAGGGGAGAAGGTAGGGTGAGTGAATGAAAAACATGCTTCAGAGAAATTTAAAAGTCTTGCCAGGGCAAATTCTCAAAGGGGTCTGCATGGGACTTCTGGGGTTGCCTACCATGGTACAACAAAAATTGAGCCTGTAACCAGGCTTGTAAAGTAAGTAGAAGGGAATTTAATCAAAGTTAAATACAGAGATGTATAAATATTGAGGCATTCGATCTTAAAAAAAAAAAAAAAAAAAAAGATTGAGAACAGGAATAGGGTTAGGATTGAAAACAGGGTAGGAAGCCTAACCAGTCTCAGGCAGTAGAAATGTCGGCCTTGGAATTATGTTAAGAGAAAGAGGCCTTACTATGATATGCGCCTACGGAGATCTTAATCTCCACAGTAGGGAGGGTTTAAGAATGCATAGATGTGTAAAATATGGAGGCTTTTGATCTTATAGATTGAAAAGCAGGAGACAGAAGCATTGTCTCTGCAGAAAATATTTATTTAGATTAATTGCTTTGAATTGTTTCAATTATCAAAATGTGTGTGGTTATGAGTTTGGTGGCTACATCAAAATTCCTCTGGGAGAGAGGTCAAGCTTTAATGATTTCCCGTCACTGGACCAAGAACATGCTATTTGAGGAAAGAGGCCCTGTGTTTGTGTTGACAGGAAAGGAGAAAGAGCTTTGGACCTCTTCCAGAGTGATATGGATGAGAGAAGACAGGGGAAGAACCCCTGAAGATCTTGGCTACAGAAAAGAAAAATTCGAGAAAATCAAACAGGACAGGTAACTTGATTTGTTGATTCCTTGACATGGCAACAGCCCAATAACTGGCTTAGACATAGAAACATCTCTAGCCAAAACTTCAGTTAAAATCAGACAATAAGGGCTGGTGAGGTGGCTCAGTGGTTAAGAGCACTGACTGCTCTTCCAAAGGTGCTGAGTTCAAATCCCAGCAACCACATGGTGGCTCACAACCATCCGTAATGAGATCTGGCGCCCTCTTTTGGAGTGTCTGAAGACAACTACAGTGTACTTACATATAATAAATAAATAAATTAAAAAAAATTAGACAATAAATCTTGCTGTTTATGGAATCCTTAAGAATCTTTGTGCCCTCATATGGCATGAATGAAGCTTTATTATAATTGGTTATTTATAAAATTAACTCATAAAAAAGACTGGTGTCTTTCACCTGCTCAAACAAGAAACAAAATTTCATCCTTAACAGATCTGTTCACCCTGCACAATCCCTACGAATATCTTAATAGTACTAAAGTTTTGGTTGTGAGATTCATATTTTACAGAATGTATAGCTTTGACAAGATTCATCCTCAGAGATGCTGAACTGACCTGCTGTCCAGCTCCCCTGCTTCTTGATTAGAAGAGACTTGCTCCTAGAACAGCTTCAGAAATTGCTACTGATTCCAGATGGTCTCACCTCATTCAACCTTTCAGACATATCCAATCAGAACTTCAGTCAAGCCCTGAGCCTTCTAAGCATACAGAGACTAGATAACAGATGCTAAAGCTAGCTTTCTTAAGTCTAACCAGTTTTTCTAATTTTCCTACCCCTCCCCACTCTTTTAAATAACTTCTTGTTGCCCCTATACAGCAAGAAGAAGCCATGGAAGGCGCTGGCCCTATTCCTTGGGTTTGGATGTTACTTTACAAATTATACATAACCGATCATTTTAAGGGATCATTTGGGAATGGTCATAATTTTGAACAGGGAGGAAATAGATAGAATGTATTACAAAATTTATTCTTGAACAAAGCATAATGTAGCCATAATCTTACGTTGGTAGAAATCTTTGTAATTGATGTAAAATTGAATATAATTTCTTACATTGGTGCAGAATTTATATATTGATATAGAATTGTTTTCATTGGTATAAATCTGTATATTGATACAAAATTTGAAATTAATATTGTTATTCTCAGATAGGCATTGTGCTTATGTAACTCATTTAAGAACACAAGGGTTTGACCCAGTCCTTTTAATAGCTGCTATTACAAACTATTTAAGATGATTAAGTAATATAAATTAAGAGCCAGATAGTAAACTCATGGTTATTTTAGATTCTAATTCAATTATAATAACGTGCTTTCAATGTACTCAAATAGAAATGGCTAATAGTAGCTACGATTTAACAGTTCAAATATACTTTATATAGATAGGTAGTCTTCAAAAACATCAGAAATCCACAGAATGTGGTATTTAGTGTTATTTCATTATTAAGGATCATTTGACAAGGAGAAATGTTTGTTCCTGACAGCTTCCCCATTTTCCTTTAAAGAAGACTTGAGCATCTTTACCTCCAGGTGAGATTGCTTATCATGGCAAGGTAGCCACAGGGCAGAAATTGTCCTATGCATCTATAGACAAAAAATACTGTCCAGGCCGGGCGGTGGTGGCGCACGCCTTTAATCCCAGCACTTGGGAGGCAGAGGCAGGCAGATTTCTGAGTTTGAGGCCAGCCTGGTCTACAGAGTGAGTTACAGGACAGCCAAGACTGCACAGAGAAACCTTGTCTCGAAAAACAAAAACAAAAACAAACAAACAAACAAACAAAATACTGTCCAGAAAAGGACAAACAGATATAGTATAGTTGACTACTAATCAACTATACCATAGACAGAGTTAGCTAGTCTTTCATATTTCTACTTCATTTCTGGTCTGCCAAATGGCTCTGAGCCAAAATGCTCAAGACAGGTGCTCCAACGTTCTGAGAAAATCAGGGAGTGTTTAAGTAGTCCCCTGTTTCCACAACTTGTTTAAGTTTTGCAAAGTTTTTATGCTTCCCATTTATTCAGGAAATATTTAATCAGTTCTTAGACTTCTGATGGGGTTGAAGACTAATTATAGTCCCATAAGCAAACTTAAGTTGTTTGACATTAAAAGATATAATACAGAGTTAAAAACATGGTTTTCAAATGGTGCTACAGGCTAAAATCAAAACATAATTCAGGGGCTGGTGAGATGGCTCAGCTGGTAAGAGCACCGACTGCTCTTCCAAAGGTCCCGAGTTCAAATCCCAGCAACCATATGGTGGCTCACAACCATCCCTAACAAGATCTGATGCCCTCTTCTGGTGTGTCTGAAGTCAGCTACAGTGTAATTACATATAATAAATAAATAAATCTTTAAAAAAACATAATTCAGGTATAGAATCATAAACTCTTTACCTTAGGATTGATGGTAGAATATTTTATCTAATTGACAAATATGATGGACTTAGTGTTAATTGTATATCACTGTGATGGTTTGTATATGCTTGGGCCAGGGAGTGTCACTACTAGGAGGTGTGGTCTTGTTGAATTAGGTGTGTCACTGTGGGTGTGGGCTTTAATACCCTAATCCTAGCTGCCTGAAAGTGAGTGAGTCTTCTGCTAGCTGCCTTTGGAACAAGATGTAGAATTCTCAGCTCCTCTAGTTCCATGGCTGCCTAGATGTTGCCTTGATGATTATGGACTGAACCTCTGAATCTGTAAGCCAGCCCCAATTAAATGTTGTTCTTTATAAGACTTACCTTGGTCATGGTGTCTGTTCACAGCAGTAAAGCCCTAACTAAGACAATCATATTCTATGATTTACATAATCGTTGTGGTTGTACTCAATTATGTGTGTGAGAGAATAGGTTTCTTTTTATTATTATTATTTATTATTATTGTCTGCCTCTTTTTTTTAAGATTTATTTATTTATTTATTATATGTAAAGTACACTGTAACTGTCCTCAGACACTCCAGAAGAGGGCGTCAGATCTTGTTACAGATGGTTGTGAGCCACCATGTGGTTGCTGGGATTTGAACTCCAGACCTTCGGAAGAGCAGTCGGGTGCTCTTACCCACTGAGCCATCTCACCAGCCCTTTGTTTGTTTGTTTGTTTGTTTTCGAGACAGGGTTTCTCTGTATAGCCCTGGCTATCCTGGAACTCACTTTGTAGATCAGGCTGGCCTCGAACTCAGAAATCTGCCTGCCTCTGCCTCCCAAGTGCTGGGGTTAAAGGCGTGCGCCACCATGCCCGGCTCTTTTTTTTTTTTTTTTTTTAATTTGAACAGAAAAGGTGAGGTGTTGGGGATTGGTTCTAATGATTTGATTCAATAGGGAATCTCTGTCCAAATGCTGAAGGTCCTTGTCCCCAACTGGTTTTTGAACAACCAATAAAGATGCCAATGGCTGAGCACAGGGCACAATACTTAGAGTTGTGCAGGCTAGAATGCAGAGAGGAATTGAGCATAATCTAGAAGATTCGGTAGGAGATGGGAGAGGAGAACTGCAGGAGAGAAAGTCAACGAGCCATGTGAGAATTCGAGTGGGTGACCCTGGTTGGCCCTGGGATAGCAGGGGAAGGTTTAGGGGTGCCCAGCCTTTGAGGCAGCCAAGGTATTTTAAAAATAAGCAAATGTGTGTATGTCTTTCATTTGTGGATCCAAAGCTGGCTGCTGGGCAGGTGTACACATGTGATCTGCCGGGAGCACAAAGCGGTATAACAAAAAAAACCTCACCGCTACAGAAGTGCTCAGTGTTAGCAGGTCCTGGTGCATGCTTGCAGATTTTCTAGGCCAAGGATTGGTCAGTTAATTTAAGCAATATGTCTAAAGAAAATAGACTGTGTATCTGTGGATAGACAGGGAAATGTCTAGAAACATAAAATAGAATCAAATTTGGCTATGACCCTAAGCTCTCTGGGCAACAGGAAACAAATATTATTTCTGAGCCAGGCGTGGTGGCGCACGCCTTTAATCCCAGCACTCGGGAGGCAGAGGCAGGCGGATTTCTGAGTTCGAGGTCAGCCTGGTCTACAAAGTGAGTTCCAGGACAGCCAGGGCTACACAAGAGAAACCCTGTCTCGAAAAACAAAACAAAAACAAAAACAAATATTATTTCTGGATGCTGATGACAGGAGGGACTACATGAAATATTATGTCCAATATTTCCTTCAGAATGGATCTTAAGGGCTGGAGAGATGGCTCAGTGGTTCCTAAGGTCCTGAGTTCAAATCCCAGCAACCACATGGTGGCTCATATACAATAAATAAATAAATAAATAAATAAATAAATAAATAAATAAACTTTAAAAAAAGGATGAATCTAAATTGAATGTAAACCCCTGTTCTTCTAGTTAGTGACCTGTGAGCAAATTAAAAGGATACTAATGCTTATTACATTTGGCTGCAGGGGTTGTTTGAAAGTAAATCAAAATTAAATTGTCAGTTTACTGATGTTTATTGGTAGTTACCACCTGCCAGGCAGCTGCTGGGTGCTTGGCAAGCTTTACCAGCCATGGCACTTTAGATGCCAATAACATATACCTGTGTTCTCATTTTGGAAGCATCTAAGTATCTTGATATTCTTCCATTTAGTAGGTAGAAGTCCTGAATGAGTCCTCCCTTGACTTCAGTTGAACTTCATGGGCTCTCTGTTCACCCAGCACATTCGGTCCCTCGGGCTTGACCCCTAACTGCAACAAAACACCAACCACAGACAGTCCATTCCTGTCTCTGCCCCTCCTGAGAATCCCACAAACCATCCCCTCCTAACTGCCCTCCCTCTACTTGACCCTGGGTCCTACCCCCACCAGTTTGCATGAGCAAGCCTCTTGCTCAACCAGAGGCCACATCTTCCAGAAGAACAGGCAACTTGCCCATGGACCTTCTCTGCTCTCTATTCCCCTAGCAGACCCAATCCCTTAGATGTCTTCCTAGCTCTACAACAGAAGATCAGCAGCAGCCTCCCTTCCGCCAAGTCCACACCCCTTATGGATCCCATAGACCACCCACTCCTGACCTTCCTTCCCAGACACTTTACTGCATGCTGGCTTCTAACACTAGTAGGCATCCTCTGTAAACATATCACAGAGCAGGTCAGTAAAACAGGCACACAGCCATCACACTCTGAAAATCCAGAGAGGAAACAGAAACCAAGGAATAAAACACACACACAACAAAGACAAACCCAGAGACCAGCACCTAGACCTATAGTCACCCCAAATGCTGATGCCAGGATAAGAACAAAATAACATCCAGTACAATATTCTCCACTAGAGCCCAGCTTTCCTATCACAGCAGCCCTTGACTCTTCAACATAGCTGAAACACAAGAATAAGACCTGAAAGGCAACTATAAAAGGTGATAGAGGTCCTTAAAGAGGAAAAGGCTAAATCCTTTAAAGAAATACAGGAAAACACAAACAAATGGAAAAAATGAATAAGTGCCTCAAAGAAAGTCAGGAAAACACAAACAATTGGATGAAATGGATAAATTTCTTAAAGAAAGCCAAGAAAAAACAAACAAACAAACAAACAGTTGACAGAAATGAAAAGACAAGTGTTCAGGACTAAAAATGAAAATCAAATCAATAAAGAAAGCACAAACTAAGGGCATTCTGGAAAAAAATTAGGAATGCAAACAGGAACTATAGAGGCAAATCCCACCAACAGAGTACAAGTGATAGAAGAGAGACTCACGGGCACTGAAGATACTAAAGAAGAAATGGATACATTAAATAAAATGCTAAATCTAAAAAATTCCTCACACAAACCATTTAGGAAAACTGGAACAGTATGAGAGACCAAACTTAAGGACAATAGAAATAGAAGATAGAGAAGAAACACAGCTCAAAGGCCCAGAAAGTATTTCCAATAAAATCATAGAAGAATTTTTCTTAATGTAAAGAAGGAGATGACTATAAAGGCAGAAGAAATTTACAGCATACCAAATAGGTTGAACCAGAAAAAGATAATCTCATTGTCAAATAATAATGAAAACACTAAATATTCAGAACAACAACAACAAAAGAATATTAAAAGCTAAAAGGGGTCTGGAGAGATGGCTCAGCGGTTAAGAGCACTGACTGCTCTTCCAAAGGTCCTGAGTTCAAATCCCAGCAACCACATGGTGGCTCACAACCATCCTTAATGAAATCGGACTCCTACTGGAGTGTCTGAAGACAGCTACAGTGTACTTACATATAATAAATAAATAAATCTTTAAAAAAAAAAGCTAAAAGGGGAAAAAGACCAAGTTGCATATAAAGGCAGACCTATTAAAGTTACACCTGGTTTCTAAATGAAGACTCTAAAAGCCAGAAAGACCTGGACAGGTGTGCTTCAGACTCTAAGAGACCACAGATAACAGCCCAAGATTACAATACCTGGCAAAACTCTCAATCACCGTAGATAGAGAAAATAAGATATTCCATGATCAAGTCAAATTCAAGTGACATCTATCCACAAATCCAGTCCTATAGATGATACTAGAAGGAAAATCCAAACCAAGAATATAGGCAATAAACAATCCCATGCCAGCAAAAATAAGTGTGCTCTCTCTCTCTCTCTCTCTCTCTCTCTCTCTCTCTCTCTCTCTCTCTCTCTCTCTCTCTCTC
>NC_034590.1:15985803-16003051 GCF_900095145.1 Mus pahari | reverse complement strand
CACACACACACACACACACACACACACACATCATGATCACTACTACCACCACCACCACCACCACTACCTCCACCAAAATAATAGGAATCAACAATCATTAGTCATTGACATCTCCATATCAATGGTCTCAATTCCCTAATGGGTTTGAAAACGGGGTCTATCTTTTTTCTGTGTCCAAGAAACACACCTCAACATAAAGGATAGATATAACCTCTGGGTAAAGTGTTGGAAAAATATACTCTAAGCAAATGGACCTAAGAGGCAAGCTGATGTGGTCATTTTAATATCTAACAAAATAGACTTCAACTCAAAACTCACTTTTAAAAGATGGAAGATACTTCATACTCATTAAAGAAAAAAAATCCACCAAGATGACATTTCAGTTCTTAACATCTATGCCTCAAATACAAGGGCACCCACTTTGGTAAATGGAACACTGCTACAGCTTAAATTACATATTGACTCTTACACACCAATAGTGTGAGACTTCAATACCCTATTCTGATCAAAGGACAGGACATCCAGACAGAAACTGAATAGAGAAATGCTGGAACTAACAGATGTTATAAACCAAATGGACCTTGCAATTATTTACAGAATATTTTTCCCAAACAAAAAAGAATATACCTTCTTCTCTGTACCTCTGGAAATTTCTCCAAGTTGACCACATACTCAAACATAAAGCAAATCTCAACAGATCTAAGAAAATTGAAACTAAACAACTCTCTACTGAGTGAATAATGGGTCAAGTCAGAGATAAATTAAAGACTTTCTAAAATTGACTAAAAATGAATACACAACATAGCCAAAATTATGGGACATGATGAAGGCAGTTTTAAGTGGCAAGTTCATAGCACTAAGTGCTTATATAGAAAGTCTGGCAAGATCTCTTATTAGCACAACTGAAAGCTTTAGAACAAATAGGAAAATAAATAAGACTGACAAACCCTAATGCAAACAAATCAAAAGACACAGAGAGAATATGCAAATTATCAAAATCAGAAATGAAAGGGAAGTCACAACAAGAAACACCAAGGCAATCCAGAGAATCATAGGACATACTTGTGAAACGGGTACTTCACTAAATAGGAATAACTAAAAGAAAGGGATAATTTAGCTGGGTGTGGTGGCACACGCCTTTAGTCCCAGCACTTGGGAGGCAGAGGCAGGCGGATTTCTGAGTTCGAGGCCAGCCTGGTCTACACAGTGAATTCCAGGTCAGCCAGGGCTGCACAGAGAAACCCTGTCTCGAAAAACAACAACAACAACAACAACAACAACAACAACAACAACAACAAAAGGGATAATTTTCTCAATAGGTACCACTTAGCCAATGTTAAGTCAAGACCAGATAAATAATTTAAATAGACTTATAACCCCTAGTGAAATAAAAGCAGTCATTAAAATTCTCCTAACCAACAAAAAATCCAACAACAAACAAACACCCCCACAAAAATAAAAAAACAACCTCAAGGCCAGATGATTTTTAACACAGAATTCTACAAGACTTTCAAAGGAGAGTTAATGCCAACTCTCCCCAAGTTAGTGCAGACAGTAGAAACAGAAGGAGCATTGCCCAATTCATTGTATGAAACCACAGCTATCCTGATACTCAAACTCAACAAAGGGAGAGAATTACAGAACAGTTTCCCTATGAACATAGATGCAAAAATAATAAAATACTTGTAAAAATGAATCCAAGAACACATCAAAAAGATCATCCACCATGGTCAAGTGGGCATCATCCCAGAGATGCAGGGATGGTTCAGCATTCAAAAATCAGAAAATGTAATCCAGCATATAAACAAAGTGAAATACAAAACCCACATGATTTTGTCATTAGATGCATAAAAGGCATTTGACACAATCCAACACTCCTTTCATGATGAATGTTCTGGAGAGATTAGTGAATCTGTAGATTGCTGATTGGTAGCATGACCATTTAACAATGTTAATCACACCAATCTATGAGCATGGGAGATCTTTTCATCTTCTGATATCTTCTTCAATTTCTCTCTTCAAAGTTTTTGTCATACAGATTTTTCACTTGCTTGGTTAGAGGTACCTCAATATATTTTACATTATTTGAGGCTATTGTGAAAGGTGTTGTTTCCGTCATTTCTTTCTCAGTCCATTTGTCATTTGTATGTCAGAAAGGCTACTGATAGACTGGTGAGATCGCTTCTGAAGGTCCTGAGTTCAAATCCCAGCAACCAGATGGTGGTTCACAACCACCCATAACGAGATCTGATGACCTCTTCTGGTTCGTCTGAAGACAGCTACAGTGTATTTATGTATAATAATAAATAAAAAAAAATTTTAAAGGCTACTGATGGGCTTGGTTTTTTGTTTTGTTTTTGTTTTTTGTTTTTTGAAGTTAATCTTGTGTCCAGCCACTTCACTGAAAATGTTTATCACTTAAAGTAGTTCCCTGGTAAAAACATTTAGGGCTACTTACGTATATTATTATACCATCTGCCAATAAAAATACTTCGACTCCTTCCTTTCCAATTTGTATTCTCTCGATCTTTTTCAGTTGTCTTACCGCTGTAGCTAAAACTCCAGTTATTATATTTGAATAGATATGGAAACAGTGGATAAGGTTGTCTTGTTCCTGATTTTAGTGAAATTGCTTTGAGTTTCTTTCTATTTATGACTTAATGTTTAAGAGGACTTGTTTTTGTAGAGGACTTGGGCTTCATTTCTAGCACCCACATAGTAGTTCTCCACCATTTGTATGTAACTCCAATTCCAGGGATCCAGCACCTTCTTCTGATCTCCAGGGGCACTAAGCACAACTGTGCACATATGTACGTTCAAGTAAACACTCATACACATAAATAAATCTTTAAAAATACCTTTAATAAAAATTTGAGTTCTGTTTTTAGTCCTGGAATGCTTTTCAATGCAGAAGCCATAGATCCTGTTCTATGTCTCTAAAAGTCTCTAGAGGAACTCCTCGGGACCCTGACGGTGGCAGAAGGAGTATGCCTCCTGTGCCTGCACCCACAAATGCTGACAATATCTTGCTGATGTTCTTCACGCTGGCGAAGAACTGCACTGGTTACACTGCACTGTGTCATGCTTTATCAACACATTCTACAGAGTTGCTCTGCGGCTATTCTCTGACCTGCTCTCTCACTCTCCTCCTTGTTCTCCTCTGTCTCACACTGTCGTCTTCTACATGAAAACAACAGTAACCAACACCCACCCCCAAAACTTTATGCATACGAGAATAAGCTTTTGTTCAGTGGTGGCCATGAAGTGATTCTAAATTGTCGGGTACAAGAAATTTCCTTTCAGTCAGAATTGGTGACACAAGATTGTAATGGAAACATTTGTGAGGTCTACACAGATAAATGAAGAATTTAAGTCCAGCCCAGAATACAGAGAAGCTCTGTCATAAAAAAAAAAAAAAAAGTAAAGAAACACTATAGAAAGGTACCTGTAAAGTCCCCTTCCATTATACAGGCCACTTCTGCAAAGTGCTGCCTGCTTGTGGACGTTGTACATCGTGGTGCGGAGCCTAGTGCGCACCACGATGTACAACGTCCACAAGCAGCTTCCACAAGCAGTGAGTTCAAATCCCAGCAACCACATGGTGGCTCACAACCATCCGTAACAAGATCTGACGCCCTCTTCTGGAGTGTCTGAAGGCAGCTGCGTTGTACTTACATATAATAAATAAATAAATAAATTTAAAAAAAAAAAAAGGCAGCCAGTACAGTGGGTAATGAGATTGCCTAGTGGGTAAAGGTGCTTGCCGACAAACCTGAAGGGCTGAGTGCCAAAGATATGTGACTGATAATTTTTAGTGTTATACCCTGGGTCCTGAAAGCCCAACCAAGCTGGGATCTGAGCAATGTCATCTGTAAACAATTAAAGAGAGAAATAGGGAAACAAACAGATAAAGGAGAAGTATTTAATTTGGCCACCCTGAGGTTAGGAACAAGAGGTCCAGTACAGTGGTGGCGCACGCCTTTAATCCCAGCACTTGGGAGGCAGAGGCAGGCGGATTTCTGAGTTTGCGCTGCTTGTGGACGTTGTACATCGTGGTGCGCACTAGGCTCCGCACCACGATGTACAACGTCCACAAGCAGCTGCTTGTGCGGTGTACATCGTGGTGCGGAGCCTAGTGCGCACCACGATGTACAACGTCCACAAGCAGATCTTNTTATGGATGGTTGTGAGCCACCATGTGGTTGCTGGGATTTGAACTCCAGACCTTCGGAAGAGCAGTCGGGTGCTCTTACCCACTGAGCCATCTCACCAGCCCCCAATAAGTAAATCTTTAAGTGGGAGTGAGCGGGGACAAGCTGAGCAGAGGTCCTAAATTCAAATTCCTAGCAACCACACGACGGTTCACAACCATCAACACAGTTACAGTGTACTCATATACATAAAATAAATAAATAAACCTTTTAAAAAAAAGTCTTTAGATATTCCCAGATGTTCTCTGCCTTGGAAAAGCATGGATGTACACTCTTGTCAGTTTTTTCATTTGTTTTATTCCATTGTCTTATGAGACAGTCTCAGTCTCACCATGTAATACTGGCTTACTTGGAATTCACAATGTAGACCAGGCTTGCCTCAGACTCTCAGAGATGCCTGTCTCTGCCCCCTAAAACTAGGATTAAAGGTGAGCTCAGACCATTTTTCTAATTTGAAAGTTTCCGTTAACCCATTAAAGTTTTTTTTTTCTCAAAAGCTTGCATAATTTAGGAAAATACAATTTTAAAACAATGGAGATCTATCTTGCCTAGTTTATCTTTCCACAATAGCAAAATGGGAGCTATGAGATTATATTTTGTTATGTAGCCCAGGTTGGCCCCAGACTCAGTGATCTGCCTTCCTCTGCCTCCAGAGTACTGGAATTAAAGGTATAAGCCAACTACTTGACTAAGATTTAATTCTTTTCTTTTTCTTTTTCTTTTTGTTTTTTGAGGCAGGATTTCTCCTGGATGTCCTGGAACTTGCTCTATAGACCAGGCTGGCCTTGAATTCGGAGGTCTGCCTGCCTCTGCCTACAGAGTGTTGGGACTAAGGACGTGTACCACCTCCACTGGACAAGATTTCAATTTTTATTTTATGTGTATGGGTGTTTTATCTTCACGAATATCTGTGTACCACTAGTGTGCTTGGTGTCTTTGGAGGTCAGAAGAGAGCGTCCCCCTTGGAATAGGAGTTACAGATAGTTGTGAGCTGATGTGTGAGTGCTAGAATTGAGTCAGTTAAGAGCAGTTTGGGTACTTACCCGCTAAGCTACCTCTCTACCATCTCATCCCTTCTCCCCTGCAGAATTAGATTTAAATAGAAAGCAAGAGGTATGTAACTCAGCAGTCTTGCTAAGCAATCTTAGTTTGTGGCCCCTCACTATCATTGTCTGACTGCAGTCTGTCCTGCAAAGTGGTCTAAGAAGTTGTCAGAACGGTGTGGAGTCTACTTTCCTGTGACAAGTCCCTGCTCTGACTGCCTCCAGGCTTCAGCACATCCTTTCTCCCAGCATGAAATTTCTATTTCTGGGGTCCATTGTCTCAACAGTCTGTAAAAGAAGGGGCACAAAAGGTCTCTTTAGAATATCATAATTCCTGCCAGGCCTGTCACACCATATGGGACAGCTTTCAGACTTCCACTCTAAAGCGTTGTCTTTAGCTTCCCCGCCCATATGGAATTAAAGTTACTGGATGGTGGCCGCCAACGTCCGGATCACACTCACGCCACCACCACAGTTTCCAAGAACTGGAACCACCTGGTCTGCCATGCTGACTGCTGGCAGGCACTCACGGGTCAAAAGTGTTAGTGGGCATGCGCATTATTCTACTGGGCGTGGACAAGTCCTGCCGGAAATCTAAAAGGCACCGGAAATAAAGAGTGGCCGTGAAACCTTAAATGTTGTAGTCATTCGAGTGTGTTACTTCGCTGGCGGGTCCGCGAGGTGGTTTGGAACTTTTCCATCCGGGACTCTTCGGCTTCCGTGGACGGAAGTCGCCGTCCGGCGTGCCGTGTGCAGAGCTCTCGGCGGTGCCGTGCGAGGTGAGCGGCGGCGGCGACGGCGACGGCGACGGCGGCGCAGGGGGTGGGAGGACGCCGTGCGGTGCCCAGCGCCGGTTTGTGCTGAGGCGGCTGCCGGGGGCTCGTCGGATGGGGTGGGGGTCGCCTGGTGCGCTTTCACCCTGTTCCTGAGGGTTTCCCGTGTCTTGGGTGTTTTCTCACTTGCCAGTGTGCTCTCCTGTGGGCTTTCACCCGGTCGTCCGTGAAAGTTGTCAGCTGAGGCCATTAGGGGGCGGGGCTCAGTGAGTGGGCGCTGCACGGAGCGGGTCCCCCGGTGGGAGTCGGGAGCTTAAGGGCGAGGACTTCGGGGTGGCTTGTGCCCCACTCCGGCCGTGCTTGGCGTAGGGGTCAGCAGAAGCAGCGATGGAGCCTGGGGCGGGTGTGGGATGCTTGTGAGGGCGACTCTGGTCGTTAGCGTCGGCGTGGCCAGTGACTGTGGCTTGACTCCGCGTAGCACTACGTGAGGAGAAACCAAACCCCGTCGGCTTTACCAGAGTAGCGAGTGTCAGGACCCACAGGTGTCGGAACTGCGTGTGCTCGGGCTGTCACGGATGAGGGAGAGATGGGGGGTCCCACGCTTTGCATGCTGTCTAGTAGCTCAGCTGCTGAGAGCTCAAGAGATTTCTTCTAAGGTCTGTAAAAGTAGGGAATCTTGTTTTATGGGCTGCCGTTGGGTCTTCTTTTCCAACTAATTCGTTCCTACCTCTGGGTGACCAGCATTATTGAAGGAATAACCCCAAATATTGAAAACACTTTAACTCTTTGGGGCACTTTTAGAGTCATATTTGGGAATCCTTAGGACATTATGTGCATCAATGCTTGCCTGTCTTTGGGATCCTATACAGACGTTAAAGATCACTGATTGGCAGTTGACCAAAATAATACTGGGCTGTTTTATTTGTACCCTAATATTTGTGCTGATTTGGAGTGCTTAAAAAACTGTGTATTAGTCTGAGAGTAGTAAGTAGCTCATGCCTTTAAATCCCAGCACTAATGAGGTTGACAGTGTGAAAGTTAAAGGCTAGCCTGGTCTACATAGCAAGTTCAGGATAGCCAGAGCTAAATAATAGTCCTTGTCTCAAATACAGACAGACAGACAGACAGCCTGGTCTACATAGCAAGTTCAGGATAGCCAGAGCTAAATAATAGACCTTGTCTCAAATACAGACAGTCAGACAGACAGACAGTCAGACAGACAGACAGACAGACACACACACACACGGGGGGGGGGCAAACAGACATAGGGTTGGAGTGGGGGAGTGAGGATTGGGTGAGCCATTTTTTCTTAATGTGGCTGTGTGTAGACAGGGAAATGTCTAGAAACTCACACTAGAATCAGAATTGGCTGTCATCCTGAGTGCTTTGTGCAACAGGAAACAGGAATGCTGTTTTTAGATGCTGACTAGAGAAGGGACTGCATAGATATGGTGGCCAGGGTGTTCCTTAGAATGAAAACAACTTGCATACGTGCCCCTGTTCTTCTATTTAGTGACCTACAAGCAAATCAAGCAGAATCTAATGCTTATGTGTAGCTGGCAAGGTTGTTTGAAATGAAATCAAAATTCAGTTGGCAGCGTATGGATTTTTTTGTAAGTATTTTACTTCTTTTCAGGCAGGGGCTGAGGGTTTAGTGAGCCTTCCCTAGCTTGGCATTCTGGATCCCTATGACCTATGTCCTCATTTTGTAACTACTAAGTTAGTACATTGGTTTTCTGCTAGTTAACATGTGAGTGCTGCAGTGTGTTCTTCCTTCCTAATGGATGGTTTTGCGATTTTTGTTGTTTGTTTTAGAACCTAGACTAATAATAAGAGCAGGGCTTTTATGTATCCTCTATACTGCCTACACCTGATCTTCCATATAGGCCCTCACCAATTCATGGTCAGATGTTTGGTCATTGTCTTTTAGTGATTTCCGGTGTCTCTGGGACCACTGCATTCATTCAGGCCTCAGGATTTCCTGCTGTGCCACAGCTAGCCCTTCTTCAACGTCCATGACTCTTGAAGGATTTGGATTTGCTACGAAGAAAACGTCAAGAACAGAAGACAGAGGGGCCATGGCTGCAGATCCAAGTTTCCAACAGAAGAGCCAGTCATTGGGTGCAGAGGAGCAGCTTGAGTCATGTGAGGTAAGCAGGAGTGACTTCATGATTGGTTCTTCGGGTCTAAGGGCAGATGCAGGAAGGTGCGGACTTCTGAGACCATCTTAATCTTGTTAGGAAGGGACTGTGTATATATAGATAGATAGAAGATAAATAGAGAGAGCCCACACTAAGTAATTATCCCTCACCCCCTTGCCCTCTCTTTCTTTGATACAGGGTCTTAATGTGAGGCTGGCCTGGAATTCTTTTATAAAGCCCAGGCTGCTATCAAACTCAACACTTTTTTTTGCCTCAACTTCTCCAGTTGTGGGATTATTACATGTCTATATCACTATAGATAATGTCTCATCTACTTAATGTCAAGTTCTTCTTCCTCTTGAGTCCTCTTCTTTTAGGTTTGTTCCTCTTTTACATCTTGCCATCCTCAGTTCTTTTTCTTTTTTTAAAGGTTTTAGTGTGTGTGTGTGTGTGTGTGTGTGTGTACTCTGTAGCTGTTTCCAGACTCACAAGAAGAAGGCATGAGATCCCATTACAGATGGTTGTGAGCCACCCTGTGGTTGCTGGGAATTGAACTTGGGACCTCTGGAAGAACAGTCAGTGAGTGCCCTTAACTACTGAGCCATCTCTCCAGCCCCATTTCTTAAAGCTTTCCTGCTATGCCCATTCCTGTAAGAAATGGTGCCTGTGAGGAGGTAGAGTTTTCATTTGTCCGTTCTTAGTCTCATGGATCTGTTTTATGTCGCATGTTCTGTTTTAGGGAAGACAACAGAGTAACAAGGCAGGTATCCTGAAAATCCTGTAGTTGCAGGGAGGAGGGAGATGGAGAATTAAGCCTTATATACAGGCAGTGAGGCCAGCAAGCCACAGTAGAAGGGGACAGCTGTGGGTGTAGCATTTTCAGAGAAACTGAGGAAGCCTAGTATTTCAAAGAAATCATGCTTAGTATGCGTTTGAACCAGCATCTGAGAAAGAGAAGGAAAAGTTAGTTTCTGTATTAGAGCTCAGAAAAGCCTGAAGCTTAACAGTGAAGATCTGTAAGCACTGTTGTGAGGGAGACTGTTAGGGTGATAATTTTTCCTCCCAACTATTTACCATGTCTTCAGATGAATCCACTTTTCTGGTGGGTGGCCCCTGTCCAAGTAATGGTAACCAGGAGTTGGATTAACTCTTCTTGATTGGGACAATAGTTTATAAAGTTCAGATCTTTGGAGCAGATCAGGATGTCCCCTTTCCACCCTGAACAGATGACAGCTGAGATTTCATTCTTTTGGCCAGCAGGAAGTAGTTTCCCCTTAATGAGCCTCAATGAGCTCTGAGACTGACACCTTTTTGTATGGTGTTTTAAATCCGAAAGAGGAACAGTTGTATTGGTCTCCGTCTGGTGTTCCAGGGAAAGATAGACTTTAAAGTTGACGTCACAGGAAAGGGTCAATTTTCAACTTCTCAGATTGCTAATTTCAGTACCTAACTGCGTGTACAATTCTTATCAGACCCCTCTTTCTGAACAACTGTGTCCAAAGTGACTCCAGCTGCCCGTTGGTCCATACATTTTTGCCTGATGCACAACTGTTTTTTCTTTTTGAAGAGTAGTGTTACGGGTTAGATTTTCATTGTGCTAATATTTTCTCCAAGTGTTTCTGTGTCCTGTTGATGGAGTTAGCAGCTGACAGCAGCAGGGGTGGCTTCCTGTGTGCAGGCCCAGTCCTAATCCTCACAGGAGGCTCCTGAGCTGATGTTCTTGTCCCAGTCTAAAGAAGAGAAGTTGGAAGCCGGGCGGTGGTGGCGCACGCCTTTAATCCCAGCACTTGGGAGGCAGAGGCAGGTGGATTTCTGAGTTTGAGGCCAGCCTGGTCTACAGAGTGCGCTCCAGGACAGCCAGGGCTACACAGAGAAACCCTGTCTCCAAAAAAAAAAAAAGTTGGGGCCCAGGTGACACAGCCAGTTGAACTCATGTGACCCAGCTGCCAGCCTGGCAGTGTGCTCCAGGGTCTGGCTGCCAACCCCATTCCCTGCTCCCCTGAGGAGACTTCCTGGCCTTGGTGCTCCACACTCTGCATTGTCCTGCTAGCCCTCTACACTGTCATCTGAGAATTATTTTCCTTTCATGTGTCCAGGGCCCTTAGTTGTGTCTCTTGCAGGAAGGAGCTCCTGGGGATGGGAGTATAAGTGAAGGCACAATAAATCACCAAACTAGACTCCTCCATGCATAGAAAGAGAGGTTATTGGGGCCAAACTGTAGCTGGGGGTAGGAGGAGAAGAGGAAAAAAAAAAGCAGATTTTATGTTAGCAGGGTGGGGTCTTTCAACTAATGCAGACTGTTCCCAAGTGACCAGGAGCCGAAGGAGTTGTCCTTTGAGGGGGAAGATTAAAGATGGTTTCCAGTAAACAGAGACCCACTTTTAAACTAATGTTTACCCCAAATTCTTTGTTTACCCCTGGGACTGCCATTGGTAGGGCACTGCTGTGCTCTAAACTGGAGGTATTCAGGAAATCCTAGAGACAAACACCACAGATTTAGGTGGTCACTTTTTAAACTTTTATTTCTTTTCTTTTTGTTTGTTTGTCTTTTGTCTGTTTTATTTTATTTTTATTATTATTTATTTATTTATTTGTATGTTTCTTTTTTAAGACAGTGTTTCTTGGTATAGCTTTGGCTGTTCTGGAACTCTCAATGTAGACCAGGCTGGCCTTGAACTCAGAGATCCGCCTGTCTCTGCTTCCCAAGTTCTGGGATTAAATGTGTGTGCCACCACTGCCTGGCTAGATTTAGTTTAAGTAAATATCAGAGTTAATGTGCCTGTCTTTGAATGTATCGTGGAAATGCTATTTCACTTTTTCTTGCATATATCTCTGGGTAGACTTACATTGTGGGCTGGAAATCTCCTTGCTCTTGCTAAAACCTTCTGTTACTTAACTCTAGCCCAAGGATGCTACCATTCAGATGTTTTACATATACATTTGAGACAAGATCTCACTGTATATCCCTGGCTGGGCTGGAACTCATCGTGTAGTCCATGATTAGCCTCAACTCAGAGATTCACCTGCCTCTTCCTCCCAATTAAAGATGTGTACCATCATGTCTAACTAGTTTCCCATTTGAAAGCATCTTATTACTTGTGTGTGGCGTGTATATGTGTTTATGATTATGTGATTGCCTCTTTTGTGGGCATGGAGCTCAGAGGACACTTTATCGAGTTAGTTCTTCCCTTTCACCTTTAAGTGGATTCCAGTGACCAAACTTGGGGTCAGGCTTGATAGGCAAGCACCTTTACCCACTGAGCCATCTCACTAGGTCCAATTACTGCTATTTATTGAATGAAAAAATGAAATAAAAAGTGGAGGACATGACTTCTCCTAAAGTATGGGCAAGATTTTTATTGTAGATATAAGGGAGAAAGCAGGCAGAGGGAAGAGCCCAGGATAAACATGGCCCACAGACTAAACCCGACCATGAGAGGAAGCTGCCAACCAGGGCAAAGAGGCCAAGAGAGTGCAGAGTTCTGTACAGATTCAGCTAGGATAAGGGAAGTGGAAGCCCTGCTGCTGGGACAGAGAGGTTTAGGGTAGGAGGCAGGACAAGAAGTGCTGGGAGGAACCACAGGGACTGAGGAGTGCTGGGAGAGTTGGCCAGCATCTGTCTTGTTGATTTTTTAATAGATTCATTTTATGTATACGAGTACACTGTAGCTGTCTTCAGACACATCAGATGGTTGTGAGCCACCATGTGCTTGCTGGGTACAGATGGTTGTGAACCTCCATGTGCTTGCTGGGAATTGAACTCAAGACTTCTAGAAGCCCTCCATCTGTCTGTCTTAATAGGATGAATGGGTTCCTCGACCATTTGTGGTTTGAGACTATTTATTTAGCAAGATTCTTGCTAGGTAGCCCTGGCTGCCCTGGAACTTGCCCTGTAGACCAGGATGGACTCAGACTTAGAGTAAGTTGCCAATACCTCCCACATGCTGACATTAAAGGTGTGTTCTACCATGCCTGGCTATTTATTTTTAAAGCTTTTAAAAATATTTATGTGTTGGCTAGAGAGATGGCTTAGCGGTTAAGAGTACTGACTGCTTTTCCTGAGGTCCTGAGCTCAATTCCCAGCAACCACATGGTGGCTCACAACCATCTGTAATGGGATCTGATGCCCTCTTCTGGTGTGTCTGAAGACTGCAACGGTGTACTCACATATATAAAATAAATCTTTGTAAAAAATAAAAGTTAAAAAAAATTAAAAATATATTTATGTGTTTGTGCCTGCATGAATTTGTACATGTACAAGCAGGTGCCTGAGGAGGCCAGATAGGATATAGAATCCACTGAAACTGGAGTTACAGGCAGTTGTGAGCCACCATTTGAGTGCTGGGAACTGAACTATGACCTCTTAACTGCTGAGCTATCTCTCCAGTACTGTTTATTTTTAATGTGCTGCTTCCCTCATTCTTTTTTTTTTTTTTTTTTAAAGATTTATTTATTGTTATACACTGTAGCTGACTTCAGACACACCAGAAGAGGGTATCAGAACTCATTATGGGTGGTTGTGAGCCACCATGTGGTTCCTGGGATTTGAACTCGGGACCTTCGGAAGAGCAGTCAGTGCTCTTACCCGCTGAGCCATCTCACCAGCCCCCCTCATTCTTTTGATAATTATTAATATCATTTCTTTGTCATGTGTCAAAAGTGTAGACGTCAGAGGACAACTTCAGTTGGAAATCATTTCTTCCTACTCTGTGGGTCCTGGGCCTAAAATTCCCATTGTCAGTCTTGGTGGAGATGCCTTTATTGCTGAGCCATCTTTTAGCTCAGTTACTGTTCTTTTTTAAAGGATTTTAGGTTGCTAGAGAGCTGACTCAGCAGTTAACACTGCTGTTGAGCAGAGGAAGCAGGTTCAGTTCCTAGTATGGTAGCTCACAACTGTATAATCTAGTTCTAGGGGATCCCAGGGCCTCTTCTGGCCTCCTGTGCATACGGCACACACATGGTGCATATGCATGCAGATGCAAAACACTCATACTTATAACATTAAAAAAAAGTCTTTTAGGGCTGGAGAGATGGCTCAGCAGTTAAGAGCACTGACTGCTCTTCTAGAGGTCCTGAGTTCAATTCCCAGCAACCACATGGTGGCTCAAAACCATCTGTAAGGGATCTGATGCCCTCTTCCGGTGTGTCTGAAGACAGCTACAGTGGTCTTATATACACAAATAAATCTTTTTTTAAAAAATCCTTTAAAAAGCAGGATTTCAAAAATGTTCTGACGTTTGATTAGCGGCATGTAGACCTGTTCTTGCGCTTTGTAGTATTTTGAAATGTGACTTTTCTGAATGGAGAGTATGAAAATTAGGCTTTCTGTGTCATTTCACTTTATCCTGTGCAGTGTCTGCTGGACTGTCTGGGTGTCATCGGCATGTCATGGTCCTTAGCCGCTTTGTTCTCCTTCCCCAGTCACTCCCTCTCCTAGCTCCTCCACTCTCCTCAGTGTGAATTCCCTCCTTGTGAAGGAGGCAAGGCACAGAGTGAGAAAGTTGTCTTTTTCTTTTTGAGACAAGGTCTCACTGGGTAGCCCTTACTGGGCCAGACTTAGCTCTGTAGACCAGGTTGCCCCGAATTCACAGAAATCCGCCTGCCTCTTCCTCCAGAGTGGCTGGGTTACTCGTAAAAGCTTATTAGTCCATGTAAAATTGAATGAGCAAGGGACTTGTTTGTGTGGTTCAGGAAACAGGAAAAGCTAAGCTTCCTCCATGGCTCCCTCCACTGGAATGTCTAAAATTAACCACACTAAAAATATCAAGTGTAGATGTGCCTGTGTCCCGAGGAAGCAGAGGAATGCTCTTGGTGCCACTGCTGAGAGTATCACTTAGGCCAGTTTGGAAAACTGCAGTCAGGTTGGTGAGGTCTGTTGTCTGACACCCAGCACTCTACTGCTGGGGTAAATGCAGTGAGGTAGATAGAGCTGTGCAGGCTCAGCAGTCTTACTGATCACTGCTGGTCAGCTCATTGAGAGCGGGGCATTTGCGTGCAGATTTAATTTATGTATTCATAATATATGCTTGAGGTTACACTCTGGTGTCCATTTACTTTTTGAGCATCTACTTACCTGGTCTTTCTGCTCCTCACTCTTAGTCTTCTTTGTTTCTTGGTAAGGTCTTATATGGTCCAGACTAGCCTCAAACCCCCTGTGCAGTTGACAGTTGTCTTGAATTCCTCATCCTTCTCCCCACCTTCCAGGGCTTGGAATTATAGGCATAGACCACCACATATGGCTTTTTTTCTTTATTTTTGTTGCTGTTGCTGTTTGCTTACATTTTAGTATTTTTAAGGAACTTTGTTGATTTTCCTTTATGATATCTTTTTCACTTAAGTTTTTATTGTTTACATTATTTTACTGTTCATTTTTGCTCTTTATAGTTATCAGTTTTCATTCCTTCTGAGATTTTTGATATGTTAAAATTCTCAAACTAGCTGTATAGCCGAGGCCAGCTCTGAACTCTTGTGTTTTTGAGTCAAAGGCTCCCCATGCTTCTCCCAGTTATTAAGGCTTTGAAGTCTTAGCAGATTGGTTATCTGAAGGCTCCACTGTCATGAGCTGATTATCTATTAAAGGTAGATGTGAATTTTGGGGGTGCATGCATTCTAGGGAGCTTGTTTTGGTTTTGGTACAGGTTTTCTCTCTCTTGTCCTGGCTGTACTGAAACTCACTGTGTAGATCCAGCTGGACTCAGATTCTCAGAGATCCATCTGCCAACTGCCTTAGAAGTGCTGAAATTCAAACTGTGTGCCACTAATCCCAGCTGTGCAGGCATTCTAGCCACAGGATGAAATATATTAAAAATTGTTGACTCCTCCAAAGGAAACTTCTCATAGTAATATAATTAATTGGTATTTTCTCTATTAGGCATTCCAGTGGACTATTTCTGGAATTATCCATTGTAGTCACAGTAATATGCCTGACAGGTTAATGTAAGGAATTTAATACAGAGTCTATTTTACACAGAGAAACAGCATGTAAGTGACAGTGCTTTGCCTGTTGGCAGGCATCACTAGTGTCAGCCTAGAAGATCTGTCAAACATACTTGCAGCTCAGAAAGAAATAGCATGTGCTCAGTTATGCGTGTGGGAGCCTGAAGGGTGTCAGTGCTGTATTATTAAGATGTTCATACATAAGTAAAAGTAGAGTGAATTGTGTTCCTAACCCCTTCTTTGAGTAATTTCAGCATAGGTCCCATCCTGTTCATCCCCTTTCCATTGCTATGTTATTAGGTAACCAAATACTAGAGGCTATCCTTTTTTGTGTGTGTTGGAATTTATCCCAGAGATGATCACCTTTTTATATAACCATAAGTTATTTTTAATATCACTGTCCTGCTTATAGTATCATGTAGAGTCTCCCTCAAAAGGTCCAGCCAGTGCCCACACATCCAGAGTCACTAAAAAGTATTTTAGTTTCTTTTAATCTCTTAATTTTTCTCCCGTGTTAATCACTTCTTAAGAACTTGTTATTCTAAAGGATAACTTGGGTTATCCTTTAGATTGTGACAGGTTTTTAGATTTGGCTCAGTTGCTTTTTGTTGGTGTCGCTTCACATGCACTCTGGTCCTTATAGTTCTGGTAAGCTGGTGTCTAATATAAACATGTACTGTCTAGTGTGACGGTGACTCATGGCTAGTAGCTGCTGTTGGCTGAGGGAGACTCAGAGCAACACTGTGTAACTTGAGTCCATATCAGAGGGGTATTTCATTTTATATGTATGGTGAATGTTTTTGCTTTTATGTTATGTGCATAGTGTGTGTGCCTGGTGCTTTTAAAAACCAGATGAGGCCGGGTGTGGTGGTGAACGCCTTTAGTCCCAGCACCCAGGAGTCAGAGGCAGGTGGATTTCTGAGTTCAAGGCCAGTCTGGTCTACAAAGTGAGTTCCAGGACAGCCAGGGCTATACAGAGAAACCCTGTCTCAAAAGAAACCAGATGAGAGCATCAGATCCCTTTGTACTGGAGTTACAGATGGTTGTGAGGCACCATGTAGGTGCTGGAAATTGAACCCAGGTACTCTGCAAGAACAAGTGTTCTAAACTGCTAGGTCATCTTTGTTGTTTGTTTTTGTTTTCCCTCTTCTGCCTTTTATAGTCCAGGATCTCGTGCTCCAAGAATGGTCTCTTCTGTAATTAGGACAGGTCTTCCCACATTAAGTTAACAATTAACAGTGACCATCACAAGCTATAGTCAGGTAGACCAAGGATCCTGAGTTGACCTGTAGGAAATAGTTTCAAGAGGTGTCCATATGAACTTAATTTGGAGTTTCTGACACCAAGGGCCATAAAGACACCCAAAACCTGTGGGAGCTTTGGAAGATGGGGTCAAGCTTACATTTATTAGCACTAGCTATATGTAAGATTTTGTGGTCTTTGAAATTACCTTGTTCAAGTGATGTAATCAGTGTCTACGGTTGGTGTATTTATTTTTGTGTGAGTATTCTTTTCTAGGTGGGATGAGAAGTCTTATGAGGTACATGGTACAGGTGTACAGAGAGAAAGGAGTGTTAAGATAAAATCTTTCTTTTCTCCTTACCTGGACAAAATACTTAATAGAAACATCTTGAGAAATTATTACACAGAGGCAGGAGGATACTGCAGTTTTAGACCATCCTGATTCATATAACAAGTTCTGGGCCAGTGAGTTCCAGGCCAGTCAGGCCACAGAATGAAGCTCTGTTTGAAGAGATGAGGAGGGAAGGAGAAAGAGAATTGTTGATTTTTGTACTAGGGATCAGGAGATAGGAAGCTTGTTTTCATAGTTGATCAGTAAGCAGCTACATGTATGAATAAGAAGAGAGGGTTATTACAAGAGAGGGTTCTTGGTTACTTCTGCTTTAGTATACAACCTCAAGAGGAAAAATTAAAGTTAAGGACAATGACCAATCTCTGTATCTTCATCTTTGAAGGGGATTAAGGTAGTTTAGACTGGTCCTCTTTGAGTACTATGTGCTAATAATCTGTAGAGGTAGTTAGGTGACCCAGAGTCAAGAAGAAAGATCCAGAATGAAGTCAGAGATGTCAGGTTTCATCTGGCACTTAGTTTCCAAGCAAGAAGTCAATACTTAAAGCAGCTT
>NC_034590.1:15975251-15985317 GCF_900095145.1 Mus pahari | reverse complement strand
AGAAATGTGATTGTGGCCGGGCAGTGGTGGCACATGCCTTTAATCCCAGTACTTGGGAGGCAGAGGCAGGGGGATCTCTGAGTTCAAGACCAGCCTGGTCTACAGAGTGAGTTCCAGGACAGCCAGTGCTATACAGAGAAATCCTGTCTCAAAAAACCAAAAGAAAAAAAGAAAGAAATGTGATTGCGTATGATGGATGGAAGGATTGGTTGCTTTATAAGAATTCTCTTATCTCCCCAAATTAATGAAAAGTAGATATTTTGTGGAAAATACGTGAAATATCATTAAAAACTTAACCTTTTAATATATAACTTTTCCATTTGCCAATGACGAGTCATTCACAATGAACTGTGGTACATTGTTACAGAGATGGATGTCCTTTGAGGATGTAACTGTGAACTTTAGCCAGGAGGAGTGGCAGCAACTGGACTCCGCCCAGAGATGCCTGTACCAGGAGGTGATGCTGGAGATCTACAGCCACCTCTTGGCAGTGGGTGAGCATGGCTGGCTGGGGATCCAGGGTGGACCTTATTGAGGAGAGATGATCTTCCTTCTCTTTCCAAAGCATAGTGGGCTATCAGAAGTGTAATCTCTGTCAGTCTTTGTCTCCCTCCCTCCTTCCCTCCCCCTGTATGCGCGCGCGTGTGTGTGTGTGTGTGTGTGTGTGTGTGTGTGTGTGTGTGTGTGTGTGCATTTACTTCATTTGTCCTGGTGCTTCTTTTTTTTGTTGTTGTTCTCCTACTAGTATTAATTATACAAAATAGAGTATTGACTTGGTTTTCCCAATGAGGTAGTGCAAAGCTTCATTGGATTATCTCTAAAAGATAAGAAACTACCCCAAACCCAATATCCTTTTGATTAACAGGGTATTCCATTCCCAGCCCTGGAGTCCTCTTTAGGATGGAACAAGGAAAGGAGGCACAGACAACAAAGGCTGAGTTCCCAGGCCAGAGATGTCGAGGTGAGCCCAGGTCGGGTAGATTGCATGAGGCCTTTGTCAGTTGTCTCACCAAGTTCTCAGTGGTGGTCGCTTTTAGGTGGTTTTCTCCTTGGAGTTTTTATTTTTATAATACATTCAGTCCATTTATCATTGATGTGTGGCAATGTGAAACTTTCTGAAAGATGAGTTTGTGGGATGAGCTTGTTTGTCCATGGAGAGGAGTAAACCTAAGTGGGTTAACTCAGGCATTTTCTTCTTACAATGACCGGTGTATTCCCATGTGTATGTGCACAAGAAGTTTTATTTGCACATCTTGTTTGTGAACACCTGGCAAGTTGGTTAATATATTGCTCAAGTCATGGGGAAAGAACTGGTTGTAATTTGTGTCTTCTACTGTCTGACTTTTGAATTAGTATATTGTCTTGTGGGTTCTTACTGTCATTTGTGTTGTGTCTGTTTTGCTTTCTGTGTTTGTCTCTGATTTCATTGATTTTCTTTTTCTTTTTTTTTTTTTTTTTTTTTTGTTTTTTTGAGACAGGGTTTCTCTGTGTAGCCCTGGCTGTCCTGGAACTCACTCTGTAGACAAGGCTGGCCTCGAACTCAGAAATCCACCTGCCTCTGCCTCCCAAATGCTGGGATTAAAGGTGTGCACCGCCACCGCCCGGCTTCATTGATTTTCTTTCCTAGACTGGTTCATTTTTTCCACTTAGTTGTGGTACCTTAGGCTTAGTGTTAATAGGTTTGCCTTAAAGGCTCTGTTCATTCTGAACATGCAGTTCTCATTGTTGTATTATGATAAACTTTTTCATCCTTGACCTTACAGTCTCTCATGCCTTGGTTAGATATGTGAGGACAGTTCCTGTAAGATGGTCGCCTTCCTTCATTTTTGGAGATCAGACATTGGGATCTACTTCATTCAAATCAGAAAGGCCTTTTGTTTGATCATTTTTTCTCTTATGGGCCTCTGAACTATTTTCTCTTGATACTTTATTTTGTTATCTTGTAATCCCTACTTGTTTTTCTTTTTGAATACACAATTTTGGTTTTTTTCTACTAATTGTTAGCATCATCAATATCATTAGAACCTGATTTAGGCATTAATGTTCAATCTTAGTCCATCTGTATGATTGATTCATCTTCCATCCTATTCACTCTGCTTATTCCTCCATCTCTTTCTGTTTGTAGAAAAATCGGGAGATGATACCTTACCACAGAAAGTGTCCAGGAAAACTTCAGTTTATAGCAATGTGGCAAATGAAGTCACAAGAGATGGTTCATGGTGTTCCCTTTTACAAGAACTATGGCAGGGTGCTGACATTACAAAGAGAGATCAACAAAACCAGATTCTGCTCTTCCCTCCTGTTTCTTTCCTCAAGAAAACTCTGAGCAAAAATAGTGATCATGAATATCAAAAGCCCAGGGAAGCCATTCCTTTGGGACCCTACCTCATTTCAACACAAGAGGGTCTTCCACAATATCACTCACTTCCAAAAAGTTTGGATCTAAACCTAGGAGCAAATGATCAGAATGAAAGCGATCAGCTCATTGACATTGTTGCATCCAGTCAACTCCTTATACCAGGCTCCTGTAATGCTAACTGTGTGGTTACTCGTGGAGGAGAAGAATCATACAGAAGTACTGGGAATGGAGATGTTCTCAGCCATAAACGACCACTGATCTATGGAAACCATTTTCAGGAGAAAGAAGATCAAAGTTCTCAGTGTCAGGAGGTACTCTATGCCATATCTTTGCATAAACCTGAGATCACTCTCACTGTGGACAGACCTATTGTTTCCTACAGTGGTGGGAAGGCTTTCCTTTATGTGTCAGATTCACTGAGCCATCCATTCCAGCTGAAGGTGGACCATGTAGTTCACACTGGAGGAGACCCTTACAAGTGTAGCAGTTGTAAGAAATCCTTTTGTAATGAGGCTGCACTCCAACAGCATGAGCAAATTCACACAGAAGAGAAACTGTATGTATGTACTCTGTGTGGGAAAGCCTTCAGTGATGGGTCAGCTTTCTATGAACATGAATTGATTCACAAGAATCACACACCTTTTATTTGTGACATTTGTGGGAAGGCCTTTTTACGTAAATCAGAGTTGACATCCCATAAACAATGTCACAATGGAGAGAAGCCTTACAAATGCAATGACTGTGAGAAATCATTTAAATTTCCATCCCAACTGAAGGTGCATCATCAAATTCATACGGGCGAGAAGCCTTATGAATGCCGTGAATGTGGAAAGTCATTCAGTAAAACAGCTAAACTCAAGGTGCACCAACGGATTCACACAGGGGAGAAACCTTATGTGTGTTCTCAATGTGGAAAGGCCTTCAATCAGAAATCAATACTAGACCGGCATGAAAAGCTTCACCCTGGAGAGAAGCCTTACAAATGCAGTGACTGTGGGAAGTCATTTAATTATCCATCCCAACTGAAGGTGCATTGCCATAGTCACACAGGGGAGAAACCTTACAAATGCCATGAGTGTGGGAAATCATTTAATTTTCCATGTGAACTAAAGGTGCATTATCAGAATCACACAGGAGAGAAGCCTTACAAATGCCGTGAATGTTGGAAACTGTTCAGTAAAATGTCCCAACTGAAGGCACATTATCGAGTTCACACAGGAGAGAGACCTTTTAAGTGTAGCCACTGTGGAAAAGCCTTCTCTACTAAGGAACAAGTCCAAGAGCATGAGCGAATCCACACAGGAGAGAAACCCTTTGTGTGCACTGAATGTGGGAAAGCCTTCAGTAGCAGGTCATCTTTTCGTAAGCATCAGTTAATTCACACTAAAGAGAAACCTTTTGTCTCTCAGAAATGTGAGACGGGCCTCCAGGAGTCTACTTTGATACCCCATCAGCAACTTCATATTGGTGAGAAGCCTTACAAATGCCCTGACTGTGGGAAGTTGTTCAATTATCCATCCCAATTGAAGTCACATTATCAAATCCACACAGGAGAGAAGCCTTGTAAATGTCCTGACTGTGGGAAATCATTTAGTAAAACATCTCAGCTGAAGGCACATTCTCGAATACACACAGGGGAGAGGCCTTATGTGTGTTCTGTGTGTGGGAAGGCCTTCAAACAGTTGTCAACATTGAGTAGACATGAAAAAATTCACATGGTGGAAAAGCCTTATAAATGTAGTTTCTGTGGGAAGTCATTTTGTTCTCCATCTGAACTGAAGGTGCATCTTCTAATTCACACAGGGGAGAGACCTTATAAATGCAACAGCTGTTGGAAAGCCTTTTGTACTAAGGTCCAACTCCAAGAACATGAGCGAATTCACACAGGAGAGAGACCTTATGTGTGCACTCATTGTGGGAAAGCCTTTAGAAGCAGGTCAGTTTTCTCTAAACATAAGTTGATTCACAGGAAGGAAACGCCTTTTATCTGTGAGAGATGTGGGAAAGTGTTCTTACAGAAGTCAGAGTTGACATCTCATCTACAAACTCATCTTGAAGACAAGCCTTAAGTAATGGCAAGACTGGAAAATGGTTTAGTCAGATACACAGTAAAGTGTGTATCATCAAATTCATACAGTAAAGAAGCCTTCCAAATGCAGCAACTGGGAAAGTCTTGGCTTCTATGCCCAACTCCAATATGCCCAACACCAACAGTATGAACAAATGAATTCACCTAGGAGAGACTTTGTGCTCTGAATGTGAAAAAGTCTTGAGTAGCACATTAACTTCATAAACCTCAAATGTCTCATGCTAGCATGAGACCATTGTCTCTCACAATGTGGGTCACATTTGGTATCGGGTAGAGAAACTCATTGAAGAGTAGGCTTTGGAATGTCGTGACTCAGAAATCATTTCTGTATCAAAGATTAGTCCCATAGTTCATAGGTGGGGATACCCTAAGTGTTCTGAATGAAGGAAGGTCCTTAACAGGTTACAATTCAACATATATATTACACAACTCATATCACAATTAGTTTTTTATAGGTGCTGTTCTACATAACAGGTTTTACTGAGAAATGAATTCCTAGCTTATTAGCATATTCCAAAATGAAATTTCTTTATTTGAAGTTCATTTTATGCTGAGATCTAATTGCACATTGCCTAATATTACAGAAAACAAATTTGTTTATTGATTGTTTATACAGTAAACATGCATGAGGAATGTTACAAATTAGTAATGATAAGCACACGCTTATATTTGTCTTGTTAAACATGAATTTCATTTCACGTTGACCTTGATTAGTTTTAGAAGTGTTTTTGTAGAATGTAAGATAAAATACATTTTTCTAAAGTATTGGAAAGTTTAAGGAAATTTAAGTCATTGAGCTATTGTCATTAATTAAGTCATTAAGATATCCCCATTTGTTGTGAGAGTCCAGTAAAACCCTTAAGTGCCAGCCATGGGAATAGTAGGGTGTTCTTATAAATGGGCATATGTATGTATGTATGAACTATATATATGTTTGTAAGTATATGTACACATGTGCCTGTATTTAGTCAGTGCCTGTATGGACTTGTATGTAATCTCAAAATGTTGAGTTTTCTATAGAATTAACTGCAAAGTAGCAGTGGTTTATTATAAAAGGTACATTCATTTATCTCGTGTATATATATGTATGTACATGTGCTGCTAGGAATGTGTGGCTGTCACATAAGTACATCAATGAGAGTCATTGATCTCGCACTTGTGGATCCTGGGGATTGAATTTGGACTTATTAAGCTTGGTAACAGTCATCTACCCACTGAGCCATCTTGCTCTGTAGTTATTATTTTTATTTAACAGTTTCCATATTGAGCTTGCACCATCAATTTTTTTATTACATGGATTTCTTTGAATAAATGAGATCTAAGGCATTCACTGTTCATATTGCTTTTCTCTTTTGAAATTAGCTCGGGTCTAAGCAGCTTTTTTCCTTCCTACCTGTAGCATGTGTGATAATACTGGAACCAACAATTCAGTCATATTTTTAAAGTTATTAGTGTGTGAATGCTGGTATTGTGAGCCATGGAGGTCAGAGGACAACTTTCAGGGGTCTGTGCATACAGAATCTCTCTTGTTTCTGACACTGCATTGCATGGTCCAGGATAGTTATGTGAGCTTCCAGAAGATACTCTTTTCTCCACCATCTATCCATCTTGCTGTAGGAGTGCTTTAAATAAAGATGTGCACTACAGCATCTGGTTTGGGGGGACTGAATTTAGGTTATTTTGTTTTTGTTTTTCGAGACAAGGTTTTTCTGTATAGCCCTGGCTGTCCTGAAGCTCACTCTGTAGAGCAGGCTGGCCTCGAACTCAGAAATCTGCCTGCCTTTGCCTGCCAAGTGCTGGGATTAAAGGCGTGTACCACCACCGCCCAGCCTGAATTAAGGTTTTAAGGTGTGTATTTCACGCTTTCTCCCACTGGGCCATCTTAACAATCCTTTATATATGTTCATACAGGATATATACCAAGAGTCAACAAATCATGGATATTACATAAATGTGGCCTATGAATTTTTTTAATGTAAAGTTTGTAGGCTAAAAAGATGGCTGTGTTTGTCAAGCACGGGGACCTGTTTATATCCTCAAGACACAGATGAAAAGCTGAGCAGAGTGGTGTGTGCTGGAAACTCACGGGTGGGGGAGTCAGGACAGTAGGATCCACAGAACTTGCTATCACCCAGCCTAGTGAGATTGGCTTATTCCAGGTTCAGTGAGAAACTTTATTTCAGAAACTAGGACAGAGAGCTGGAGAGATGGCTCAGCAGTTAGCTGTGCTCGCTCTTCTTCCAAAGGATCTGAGTTCAGTTCCTAGCACCAATGCAGGTGGCTCACAACTGCCTAAAACAGGGTATATGATGTCATCTTCTGCACACATTTAGCATACATTCTGCACAGAAGCACACACACAATAATAAAAATGTTTAAAAAAATAGGTTGTAGCTGGGCGTGGTGGCGCATGCCTTTAATCCCAGCACTCAGGAGGCAGAGGCAGGCGGATTTCTGAATTCGAGGCCAGCCTGGTCTACAAAGTGAGTTCCAGGACAGCCAGGGCTATACAGAGAAACCCTGTCTCGAAATAGATTGTAGAATGAGTAAGGAAGATACCATAGTTGGCCTTTGGCCTCCACATACATGTGTACACATGAACCACAGAGGAGGAGAAAAAAAAAAAAAAAAGATCTTGTTAGGATAGAATTTCACTTGTATATGTATTTAAATTTTATGTGCTTTATTTTGTGGTTCAGTTTCAGGGAACATTGAGAGAGGTCTGGGGACAGGCCTCATCTAATCCTGAGTTCACAGTGGGGATCCACAGGCCATGGGTTTCCAAGATTGCAGAGTCCTTGCTTCTGTCTCCCCTTATCATCTGGGGTGGTCAGGTGGATGCTTATTTCTTACATGCCACCTCCATATGTCCTCCCTCCCCCCCCCAAAAAAAAAAAATCAGATTGCAAGCTTTCACTTCTAGAAAGCTGCATCTTCCTGGTGGTTCCTGTCTCTGCCTGCGGACCTTCTTCTGGCTATGGCATGGTAACTCCTTTGTTCTTTCTCTCCAGCCTCTATCCCTCTTGGTCTCTTGCTCATCCTCTTCCACCCGCCCCTTTCCTAGCAGGAATCTAGTCATTTGGGGGTTTGTTTTGTTTTTTTTTGCTAGAGTGAACAATGGGAGGTAACATTTGACCAGGAACCTGGAGGATGAAGAGGACAGGGGAGATGATTCTGGTTGAGGGGACATCAAATGTCAAAGGCCCTGCTGTGGGAAGGGAAAATGTTAGAATGGTGATCAGAGTTAAATATTGAAGCTGGATCTGGATCTTGCTCCGAGAGTGTTTAAAGGGCTGGTTTTTTTTGTTTGTTTGTTGTTTTTTTTTTAAGTATTTGGTGGTGTGGCGTGGTGTGGTAGTGGTTCAGCAATGTAGAGTGCTTTTTTTTTTTTTTTGGCTTTTGGAGACAGGGTTTCTCTGTGTAGCCCTGGCTGTCCTGGAGCTCACTCTCACTCTGTAGACCAGGCTGGCCTCGAACTCAGAAATCCGCCTCCCTCTGCCTCCCGAGTGCTGGGATTAAAGGTGTGCGCCACCACGCCTGGCTTGTAGAGTGCTTTTTATAGAGCAATTCCTTCTGAGATAAAGCATCCCATCTTGGAGGCCAGCTCATTAAGAGAAGGATGCGCTAAAGAGAGTGGGAACAGTTTATCCTGTAGGGAAGTTCTTTAGAATTCAGGAAGTTGGCACTAGAGAGATGGCTCAGCTCTCAAGAGAAGGTACTGCTTTTGGCAAGGACCCCATTTCAGGCCTCAGCACCCATGTGTCAGCCGGCTGCAGCTGACTGGTGTAACTCAAGCTCCATGGATCCAGAGATTCTGGTCTCCACAGCACCCTTGTGAACATATCCCCTCCTTCCATAGTTGTAAAATACATCTTAGAAAAAAACTGCAGGAAATCAACTCAGTAGCTTCAAGAAGTCGCAGAAACTGACCAAGTGCACCAGGCCTCTCCCTTCCCAAGTGTACAAGAAAGACACGGAGTCAAGCCTGGCTGCCTGGCAGAGGCTGAGGCCTCAGAGCTGCCTGTGAATTATGCAGAGAGCTACAACGGCTAGCTTAGCTCTTGTGAGCTCTCTGGCACCCGTGCTGAGGTGGGCTTTGGTGACGCGGCTCCCTTGGAGTCTTAGGAGTAATAACCTCCCACCTGTTTTCCCATAAGCAACCCCAGTGAACTTGTTGGCGCAGAAAGCTGGACTTTGTTAGGTAGTTTCCAGTCTTGGGTGACTGGATATTCATTCCAGTCTATCGAGGGGAAGTGTCACAGAACACTGGTTCTGCTTGTGACCCAGATTCAGTTACTGGACCCATGCCAGGTGGCTTGTAACTCTAACTCCCATTTCCAAGGCATCTGACATTCTCTTCTGTCTTCCACATGCACTTATATACATGCAGTACACACACACACACACACACACACACACACACACACACACAAGTAAACTGTGAATCTTAAAAATTATAAATTATTATTATTAGTTTTTGGGACAGAGTTTATATCTGTAGCCTTGACTATCCTGGAACTCACTTTATAGACCAAACTGATCCAAAACTCACAGAGATCCACCTGCCTCTGCTGCCCAGATACTGTGATTAAAGGTGTACATGGCCAGGCCCAGTTTACATTACATTTTTTTATTTTTCCAAGACAGGGTTTCTCTGTGTAGCCCTTGCTGTTTTGGAACTCACTCTGTAGACCAGGCTGACCTCAAACTCAGACTCATCTGCTTCTGCCTTCTGGGTGCTGAGATTAAAGGTGTGCACCACCACCACCTGGCTACTTTTTATTATAAATTGTATTATCTTTTAAGTGTGTGTGTGTGTGTGTACAGGGACTGAGGAGGCCAGAAGAGGGAATTAGATACCTTCAAACTGGAGTTACAGATGGTTGTCAGCCACCATTTAAGTTCTCTGTAAACAGCTAAACCATTTCTCTAAGATATCTATCTATCTATCTATCTGTCTCTGTGTGTGTGTGTGTGTGTGTGTGTGTGTGTGTGTGTGTGTGTTGAGGCATATGTATGGAGATCAGAGGATAGAATTGGTTCTTTTACCCTCTGAGTTTTGGGATCAAATTCTAGCTCTCAGGGTGGAGAGCAAGCATTTTTATCTAATGAGCCATATCACTAGCTCAAGCCAGTGTTGGTTGACTTTGGGAGGACAGAGGCTGCTATTGACAATTGTGGGTAGAACCTAGACGTACACTTTTCACAAGATGGCTTCTGTCACCCCGGCCCATACTATTGGGTGCACACAGTGAATAATTGTGTAGGGGCTGAAGACACTGCTCAGAGGCTATGAGGACATACCAGTCTTGCTGAGGATCTAAATTTGGTCCCTAGCGCCTACATCAAGTGGCTCATAGTCACCTGTAACTCTAGTTCAGGAGGGTCAGATGCTCTTTTTCTGACACACATGCACACGTACAGGCACGTGCACAAATCTCCAGAGTTTCAGGTCCTTATTAGGGCTGATTTTTTTTATTATTATTATTTTCTTTATTTACATTTCAAATGCTATCCCGGAAGTTCCCTATATCCCACGCCCCCCGCCCCTGCTCCCCTACCCACCCACTCCCATTACTTGGCCCAGGCCTTCCCTTGTGCTGGGTCATATAAAGTTT
>NC_034590.1:15960236-15974825 GCF_900095145.1 Mus pahari | reverse complement strand
AAAAAAAAAAAAAGAAAAAGAAAGAGAGAGAGAGAGAAAGAAAGAGAGAGAGAGAGAGAGAGAGAGAGAGAGAGAGAGCGAGCTTGCTGCTTGTTGTGAAGCAGTTTCCTCTGAAATAAAACTTTCTGTCTTGGAGGGGTTAGGAAACAGGATGTACTAAAGGGAGGAAACGTTCCTCCCTGCAAGGAAGCCCAGGAAGTGAGGATTTAGAGACTCTCCTTGGCTGCTAAAAGAAGTTACTCTACCTGGTGAGGACCCAAGTCCAGTCTTCCAACTGGCTTTAACTCCCGCCCCAGGGGATCCAATGATCCTGGCTTCCCTGGCACTGGCACCCATGAGCAAGTACCCACACCATAAGTAAACAGCACCAAGTCTCCAGGAAGTCCTGGGGACTCACCAGATGCCCCATGTCTCTTCCTCCCCCTTCTTTATGAGGGATGCGCAGATCAGCCAAACTGCCTGGAAAAGACTCCCCGCGGCTTGTCGAGCTGCCTGCCTGCAGATCGCGAGCTCCAGGCTGCCAGGCTTGGCGAGCTGTGGCCCATACTAAGGTGGGCTTCTGTTGTTGGTAGAGAGGCCATCATACGCTTACCCATGACTTTGGGGGCATGCTATGATGTGAGAGATCATGTTCCCTGTGAGACTGGACTTCCTGTTCCTTCCCAGCAGCTGTGACCCAACCCCAGCTCTTCATTAGACCAAGGGAGCAAGAGGTAGGAGGCAGTATCCAGATCTCTGTGTGATCTAATCCAGGCTTATGAGGGCCCTCTTTCCAACGAACGGGAAATCTCAGTAACGTACTATAGACAGTCCAAGGTCCACAGAAAATACAGAGCAAACTAAAGGGAAAATATGAAACCTCTTCGAAAGATACTGTATAAGTAGAAATTAAAGATACTGTATAAGTAGAAATTAAAGATACTGTATAAGTAGAAATTNAAAGATACTGTATAAGTAGAAATTAAAGATACTGTATAAGTAGAAATTAAAGATACTGTATAAGTAGAAATTCTGGGGTCTGAGGATGAGGTCCACTTGGCTCAGTGCTTGCCTAGGATGCCTGCTGCCTTGAGTTTGATTCCCAGCACTGCATAAAGCTAGGTATGGTGGCACACATTCATCACCCCAGCACTAAGGACCTGGATGCAGGTGGATCAGGAATTCAAGGCTATTCTGGGATACGTGAGATCCTGTCTCACAAAACAACAAAGGATGGAGAGATGGGTCACTGGTTAAGAACATGGTGGTTTACAACCGTCTGTAACTGCAATCCCAGAGGACCTGATGCCCTCTTCTACCTTTTGTGGGCATCAGGTATGCACATGGTGCATAGACATATATACAAGCAACATGCACTCACATAAAATTTTTTTAAAAAGTTAAAATCTATGATGTCTTTTTTTGTTTGTTTGTTTTTTTGTTTTGTTTTTTGAGACAGGGTTTCTCTGTATAGCCCTGGCTGCCTTGGAACTCACTCTGTAGACTAGGCTGTCCTCGAACTCAGAAATCCACCTGCCTCTGCCTCCCGAGTGCTGGGACTAAAGGTGTGCGCCACTACACCCGGCCACAGTTCACATCTTAAAGGGAATAAGAGTTGATTTTTGGCACCAGTTTGAGTGACTATGGTCTGAGGAATCCAGGCTTAAGTTACCCCCAATTCCATGTTCCAACGTGGAAGCAGTTTTGTGAAATTTTGTAGTTTTACAGGGAAAAAGTCATAAATCCAGGCAAGTTTAAAATACATTGGTGGGTATATCAGAGAGGCAGATGCAATGAGATGCAGGAGATTTTTTTTTTCCCCAAGATGCTGCTATCTGACTACATGCTTGGCTTGCTGGGTTCATGGAAGCAAGTGGTCAGCTAAGTTAATAGCTTCCTTTTAAAAATATTTTTTGAGACAAGATCTCTCTATGCTATACTGGAACTCACTGTGTAGATCAGGCTAGCCTCTGACTCACAGAGACCCACTTGCTTCTTCCTCCTAAAAAGTGGAATTAAAGATGATGGTGCCTCCTCTGCCCCGCCCCCACGTCTGGCAAGTGTAGTTTCTAAAAAGTTTTTATCTATTCGTCACAAGATGTTGGTTCTGCCACAGAAGTGGGCCTGGGATGGTTGTTCCAGAGAGCTAGAACTAGCCCAAGTCAGTCAGTTAGCCTCTGAACCTGCAACATTCTAATCTTTCCAGTCCTGATTATTCCAATTGGTTTCTGTAGACACAGCTTCTCCCAATATCACCTTGTGACTTATGTTAGACTTTTACATTATCAATTGTGCCCTTTAAAAACTATACGTTGGGGGCTGGAAGATACGACTCAGGGATACTTGTTGCTCATCCAGAGCATCCAAGTTTGATTCCCATCACCTCCATGGTGGTTCACAACCATCTGTAACTTGTAGGGGATCTGACAACCTCTCTGGACCTGTAGATATCGCATGCACAGACACACATGCAAGCAAAAACACCCATCCACATTAAAAAAAGAAATGTTAGAATTCTGTCTAAGCTTCACCACAGTTACCTGGCAACAGCCAGGTATGCTCCTCCCCACAGTTACTTGGCAACAGCCAGGTAGGTCTGATACATTTGTACCCACAGGTTCCTTTTCCTGCAGAAGGTGCGCATATGCTTACTCTGCGCCACCTCGTGGTCAGATCTGGAAATGCATTTAGCGCGGGCTCCACCTCCCATAATTCTTACTCCCTTTCCAGGAATCTTCTCATCACACTTCGCAGAAGCATGTAACACCTAAAATCTATTCATTGTTTTTGCAATATACTCTGCCATGAAACGCGGTGATGCTGAACCGCCAAATGCTACAGATAATCGGCAGCAGGCGCAGAAGGGAGCCGGCGGGGTGGCCAAGGGTACCCTGGGCGAGTGGCAGAGCACTCCTCTTTGCACTGAGCCTTACTGAGAGCTACAAGCCCGTCACATTCGAAAGTAGCAAGCCCTCTAGGTACAATAGCGACCCCCGACCCCAACTTGTGGGCCTCTGGGACTTGTAGGCTGGTGGCTCCACAGTTCTCTGGGAGTCGTCATCCTGTCAGCCTATATTTCCTTGGCTTCCCAGCCAACTTGCGTGAGTTCTGCCCAAGTGAGTGCCTGGTCCCTCCTAGTGTAGTGCTACACTATCAGAATTGGAATTGAAGGCTTCCTTGAACTGCTTAAGACATACACTGCAGTGCCTGGGTCCGGTCTCGGCCTTCTCTCCCAGCATTCTGGTAGGCTCCCTATGAGCAGTGACAGCCCACGCTGTCTCCTGCCCTGGTCCTGCCCTGAACAGCTCGCTTCTCAGCCGACTTGTTTCGGACCGTGTAGCCCATGTTGATTTCTGTCCCTCCAACCTGGGAGGGTGCATGAAATTGCACCCTTCTCTGTCCTGGCTACAACCCCACGGGGGTGAAGCTGGGCTTAGGGGGGTGTTCAGGTGGCTTATGGGTCAGAACTACCCTCGGGTTCACAAAAACACAAAGCCATGAACGCTTTATTATGTCCAAAGGAAACTCCCATTTCCCTTCCAGAAGCCAACTCCTTAGTCTTTCCCTCCTCACACATCTCCTGCCTCCTTTCAACTGGCCCCGCTGTCCTGAGCGCAAACGTATTTGTGTCTGCTCCTCCATCTCCCTCATCCAGTTGCTTCTTCCAGATTTTTGAGTGAGTCCCCTCTGCTTTATTTCCAGAGACCCAGACTCTCCTGGTCTCCTTTACGGCATCTGCCGGGTTCTGAGTCACCTTGTGCCACTGTTTCTGTCCTTGTTGCTCTCTGCTCTATTCACACCTACACCAAAGAATCCTGTTAAAGTATAGGTCAGGGACTGACACTTGGTGGGAGCCTTGCCTAGTGTGCATGGAGCCCTAAGTGCAGTACATGTCAGTAACCCTAGCACTTGGGAAGCGGAGCGGAAGTTCAAGCTTCGCTTGGCTATATAGTGAGTCTGAAGCCAGCCTATGACTTACAAGGTCCTATGACTTACAAGGTCATGACATGAAGGTTGAGTCTAGTTCTTGAGATTGGATGCTCACCCCAGAACGGGTGTAACCCCAGCTGGTGACCTAGAGTGTTGGAGACCAGGTTGAGAAAACCCAGGCATCTTACAACCCAGGCATCTCACAGCCCAGGCATTTTTACAGCATACAGCTGGGAGCCATATAGTTCTTTGTTTGGAGCCAGTTGCCCCCTCTCCCATCAAGGCTGTTTCGTGGGAATCAGCAAGATTCCGGCCCTAAACAAACATCAAGGACTGTTACGAGAGTCTTCCAGTATTCCAGAGCTGCCCGNAACTGTCATCTTGGGCTGATAGGAGGACCGGAGCTTCGAGATAAGCTGCCCAGTATTCCGGAGCAGTGACGTCAAGGACCTGAGATGAATCACTGAAAGATTCAGACTTGCGGTCTGAAAACTGCCCCATTTGTCCTTCACTATGTTCCTTTTGATAACTCTCTAACCCCTCTCTGTATTCTATAAAACTTGAGCCTTTTCCTTCATTAAATGAGACTCTGACAAGCATATGCATGGTCTCCGTCTCTTCTTTTATCCCCATTTCAATTTAGGTTTGGGATCCCCCTCGAGGACCATGGAATGACTTGTCCGGCGGGTCGGGATACTAGAGGTGTACATAGGTTTCCTCTATATGCCTGGAGGAAATGGGTACTATGCCTTGCAGGGGACACAAGGGGTTGTGGTGGTAGAAAAAGCAAAACCACAGTATCTCACCTCCCCAACTAAAATCCAAATATTTGCAGCCATCTGCCTCTGAGTAACAGGTTCTTCCAAGTTCTGAACAGTCCAAGAGACTAGGTCAGTGATAACCACCTTGTCCCCTATGATAAATGTTTGTAACAAGAGTGGCCTTCCCAAAGCTGTGCAACAGGTCCTCCAAGGTACTCCACTTCCTAAAACAGACACTGTTCCATTCTGCGTCTCCTTTCCATGCTTTCCTCTTTGTTCTCCTGTAACCACATCATCAGGGCATTGTCTTCTCGGTGTAGGAGGAAGCTGCTCTTCCCATGGGCTCCCCTCTGCAAGGACCACTCTGGGCAGACACCATCTAAACAGTCCCCCTGTAATATGGACTATCTGTATGACCCACTTCTCTCTCACCTCTCTGCTCCAGTGTACAGATATCCTGGGTGACCAGCTTTCCCCTTTTCTCCCATCAGCCCTGCAGTATGGATGCCCTGGGTGGTCTTTTCTCTTTTCTATAGTACAGTCATACCTGCTGACCCACTTCTCTTAACAAAGTGTAGATATAATGAGTAACCTACTTCTCTCCACAGTGAAGACATTCCTGGTGAACCCCCATTCTCTCCTTTGCAGTGTAGACATCTGGGTAACTCACTTCCTTCTCTTCTATAGTGTAAGCATCCCTGGTGTACCCCCCCCCAACTGAGTAGGCATCCTGGGCTACCCACTTCTTTCCCTGCAAGGCCTGTCAGGATGTGCACTTCCTGATGCACAGAACACCACCCTCTGCCCTCCAGATTTGGCACTGCCATGGAGTCTGAGTCTGCTCTTGTTAGGATTTAGAGGCAGAGTACCTTGGTGGGTCTGGGCTAAGGTATGCTGCTAAGATCACACCATGCAACAGATCTCACACAAGAGATTCATTGTGGGGGTGGGGGTAGTAAAAGGTCATCTAGGAGTAGGGACGTGACAGCGAGTCAGAGAGACACAAACAGAGAGACCAGGAGATAGAGCTGACTGCGATGGCAGGGGACCTTTTAAAGGGTTGGTGACTAGCAATGACGTAGCTGCTAGCACTGAGTCTCTGAGGACAGGCAGTGTGTGTGGGTGTGCCTGAGTTCTAACATTCCTCCCTTTTGTTTATTATAAAATATAAGGACTCCTCAGAGTACAGCTTTCTCTGTGCCCCACCCAGGGATCCATCTCATAAACAACCACCAAACCCAGACACTATTGCATATGCCAGCAAGATTTTGCTGACAGGACCCTGATATAACTCTCTCTCTTGTGAGGCTATGCCAGTGGCTGGCAAATACAGAAGTGGATGCTCACAGTCAACTATTGGATGGAACACAGGGCCCCCAGTGGAGGAGCTAGAGAAAGTACCCAAGGAACTAAAGGTCAGCAACCCTATAGAAGGATCAACAATATGAACTAACCAGTACCCCACAGAACTGTGTCTCGAGTTGCATATGTAGCAGAGGATGGCCTAGTTGGCCATCAATGGGAGGAGAGGTCTTGCGAAGATCATATGCCCCAATACAGGGGAATGCCAGAGCCAGGAAGCAGGAGTGGGTGGGTTGGGGAGCAGGGTTAGGGGAGGGTATAGGGGAATTTGGGGATAACATTTGAAATGTAAGTGAAGAAAATATCTAATAAAAAAAGTGAAAAAATATATAAGGACCTAGGAAGAGTTGACTGGGTGAGGCAGGATACAGGATGCTGCTTTTTAGACTGTTTCCTACTTTGTGACAATGTCGACATCTTTGGGAACCCAAGAAAGCTGGGATGCTGGCCAAGTCCTGGAAGACTTGGCTGTTTTCCTCATTGTTCTGGCTCTGTGGGACCATCTGGGTCTATTAAAGTGCGGGCCTAGTTGAAGCAGGCTGTGAGAATGGACCATCTGGGGCTAACCTCTTTGAAGTTACCCAGGATTCAGATTTTGAGGGAACATCTGGACCTGGGAGGATGCTGAAACCGATATTAGGGGCAGAAGATAAAATTAAGGAGTTCAGGGGGAAATATTTTCTTACTTTTAGGCCCATAGTCTTGGTAGTAGGGGAAGAGAGCTACAAAACCAAGGACTAAGGGAGAGACCCCACCCTCGGGGATAAGAGGTAGGCAGGTGGAGAAACAGTCTTTAAGATGAGTTCAGGGAGGACAGACACCTCCTGTGGAACAGAAGGCCAAGAACTTGCTTGATCTTGAATTTCAATATGGGTACTGACCATGAAAGTGGGGCTCTATCCAGAACACTGGATATATACAGATTTGACAGATAGTTTTAGCACAACGAGAATCACTTTTAAGTCTCTATTTAGAAGATAACCAAAGGAAATTTAAAATCTTGGGTTTGGGACCATGTTAATAGTAGCAGTGCTTTTCCAGAGCTAGAGAAAAGCTTACAGTGTAAATATATATATATATATATATATATTTACACTGTAAGCGGGAGAGAAGGGAGCAATCCATGTGGCTGCAGAAGGTTGCAGGAGCCAGAGAAGCACATCGGTGCCAGGGGGAGGGCACCAGGTTGGTGCACTCTAGCTGGCCTGCCCCTTTACTCCCCGACTCCAGGTTCCTGCTAGGTCTGGTTTCTGTTCCCACTTTGAACAAATTTACAGATCCACCAACCTTAATGTAAAGATAGGATATTTACACAGTGTTGGGGGGAAACTAGACAAAAACAAACAGGGCCTGGAGCAGAGAAAAGAGAAATAGGGAATGGGGAATTCTTTTGCTGTTCCAATTGCGTTTTGGGTTACATTTGGGTTGATTATCAAAGGGATACTGGAGCCATATTCAACCTCAAAGGCAGGTAAGTTTAGAAGCTCTGGTGGTTTGACTATGCTTGGCTCATGGGATGTGGCACTATTAGGAAGGGTGACCTTCTTGGAGAAAGTGCATCACTATGGCCATGGACTTTGAGGCCTTTTGCTTAAATTCTGATGAAGGAGGGAGAAAACCTAGCTGCCTTTGGAGGAAAGTCTACATCCGGATGCCTTCGGACCAAGACACAGATAGAATTCTTGGTTCCTCCAGTACCATGTCTGCCTGCATGCTGCCATGCTTCCCACCATGATAATAATGGATTGAAACTCTGAACCTGTAAGCCAGCCCCAATTAAATGCTGTCCTTTATAAGAGTCGCCTTGGTCATGGTGTTTCTTCACAGCGATGAAACCCTAAGGCAGAGGCCCTTAAGTTGAGTGCTAGGTGAAGCAGTTGGAGGTTCTCCAAGAGGCATCCCCAAGGAGGAGCCAGGAGATAAAGATGACATAGTTCCCATAGGTGAGGTAGAGAGGGAGGTCCAAGGCCTGAAGTCCAATGTTTTTCCAAGCACATGAGAGAACACAAGAGGGCACAAGACAAACAGTACACTGTCACCTGTTGGGAGCCAAGGCTAAAAGCCCAAGGAGACATGGCACCTGATACTAGGACTTTTGAATGAAACCAGAAGATGAAAACTGTGCTCAAAATGTAAGTCTCACCCAAGGTAGATGGTTAGAGGTGCCTCCAAGAGCACCAGAGACTCGGGGAAGCATTTAAGCCAGCTGAGAGGGACCATTCACCAGTTGCCAACAGATCAGTGGATCAGAAGATGGATCTGTTGCAGGATCTGTTTGGTACCAATGTTAGGATTTAGTGGTAGAGTACCTTGGCAGATCAGGGCCAGTGTATGTTGCAAAGATCACTGTACCATGAAACAGATTTCATACAAAAAGACGGTCTCAGTGAGAGAGGCGGGGGTAGGGAGTGAAGGAGGGAGGGAGACAGAGACAGAGAAACAGACAGACTGATAGACAGAAAGAGACAGAGACACAGAGAAGGAGTGCTGGGACACAGAAGTCTGGCTGTGATGTTAGGGGACCTTTTTAAAGGGTTGGCAATTAGACTAGTGATGATGCCACCACTAGAGCTGACTCTCTGAGGGCAGGCGGGGTGATCATGGTGGATGTGGAGTAAAGCATCTGCAGCTAATGCCATACACCATGCGCAGCCAGGCAGTAGACTGGGAGCTGGCATTCACTGTGGTGGTCTATACAGACCTCGTCAGAGGCTAAGCGATGGATATGGTGGCCCGCAGCATTGCGAGCAAGTGCTCAAGTTTATTGGTGTTGGAAAGGACACCCAGTGCCTGGTTTAAAGAGGAGAGCCCAGGGGCTGGAGAGATGGCTCAGCGGTTAAGAGCACCGACCGCTCTTTGGAAGGTCCTGAGTTCAATTCCCAGCAACCACATGGTGGCTCACAACCATCTGTAATGGGGATCTGATCTGATGCCCTCTTCTGGTGTGTCTGAAGACAGCAACAGTGTACTCACATACATAAATAAATAAAGCTTTAAAAAATATTTATAAAAAAAAAAAAAAAGAGGAGAGCCCATTAAGACATAGACTGTGCATGCTGCACTTTGGCACTGGTTCCCAGGAGGCTGCCTTTGCCTAATAGTTGCAACTGGTGACAGGCTTGTCATGCTAACATCTTTGTTGGCACAGTCACACTGGCAACTAGAAGAGTAGGTACCAATTCTTCCCAAATTCTTCACCTTCCTACCCACACAACTTGGTTCTTTCTCTCTTTGTAAAACAAACAAGACAAAGAAACAGAAAATAAGAAACCAAGCTGTGCAAGCAAAAACTCAGTAACACACACAACACAACATAACACAACACACACGTGCACACAGCTCAAACACATCAATATGAGACAGAAAAGGTTTACATAAACAGACAGGGTTTCTCTGTGTAGCCCTGGCTGTCCTGGAACTCACTGTGTAGACCAGGCTGGCCTCAAACTTAGAAATCTGCCTGCCTCTGCCTCCCAAGTGCTGGGATTAAAGGCGTGCACCACCACTGCCTGGCTCATAAACAGCTTTTGAGTTTGCTGTATTATTAAACTACTAGACATGGGGCCTTCTCTAAAGTGTTCTTAATCCTCAGTGACACTCCATTGGACAAAACCTGCTGTTTGTTTGTTTCTTTGTTTGTTTTGTTTTGTTTTGTTTTGTTGCTGCCAGCAGGTATCAATTACAAATAGCTTCTTGGTTAGGGATTGGAGGATCCAGTATCCACTTCTCTCTCTTAGTACTGGGATCTTGTCTGGCTTGAACCTATACAAGTCCTCTGTGCATTCATATGTTCTTGTATCTGGAAGGCAAATTCCTTAAAGTCATCCTTCACTTCTGGCCCATAAAATCTTACCGCATCCTGGAGCCTTGAGGGGAAGGGTTTTGTCGAAGACATTCCATTTAGGACTGAGAGCTCTAAAATCTCACACTCACTGCACATTGTCCAGATGTGACTCTCTGTATTAGTTCCCATCAACAGCAAGAAGTTTCTCTGATATGCCTCTGCAAGGAGTGATCTTTAGGTTATAGTAAAATGGTATTAGAAGTCATGTTATTGTTATCCATCCCACCCAACTCCTGGCATCTGTCTGTCTGTCATGAGTGAGGCGTCTGCTGGCGAGTATTCCAGAGTACAGGCATTGGAGGCAGAACTGATGAGCCTGGGTGAGTGACAGAATATTTCTGACATTGCATTTCATCTCTCTGGGGATATGGATGGATGAGTGATGGCTGGAGAGGAGGTTAGATGGCTTACTTGTCATGTTAAGGTTGGGTTAGCAAGGCACGCTGACTTTCCCTGTTCTGCCTTCCCTGGGAAGGTTACCAGAAGTTTCTTTCTTGATCTCTTTTGAGCTGGATGTTTTTCCTTTATCAGAGATGCCTCTGTCTCCATCTCCCTGAGTAGGTCCATCAGGACCTTTCTAGAAAGATTCCGATTCTTTTCTTGCACTCTCCACCTGATTCTAGGCATTAGGTTTCCCCAACTCTCAATCCCTTTGCTCTCTCATCCAACTCTTTAAAGCAGATTGTTTTCAATGTTTATGGGTGTTTGCCTGCAAGTATTATGTACTGCACACATGCCTAGTGTTCTACAGAGTGTTAAGAGCTAGAGGGACATTGGGAGAAACAAGGCCCTCTTAATAAACAAAACCAGGCTCATATAAATTCACAGAGACTGAAGTAGCAAGTTCAGGGCCTATCTAGGTCTATACCAGGTCCTCTGTGTATAGATTATAGCTTTTGGCTTAGTATTTTTTTATGGGAATCCAAAATGTGTGAATGAGTGGGTCTCTGGTTCTTGAGCCTGTTCTTGGGGCTCTTTTCCTTCTTTTGGGTTGCCTTGTCCAGCCCTGATGTGATGGCTTTTGTTTTATTTTACATTTACTTACTTTATTTTAGTTTTGCATTGTTTAGTTGTTGTTTCTTAAAAGCCTGTTTTATTTTTAAGATTTATTTATTATTACATGTAAGTACACTGTAGCTGTCTTCAGACACCCCAGAAGAGGGCGTCAGATCTCATTATGGATGGTTGTGAGCTACCATGTGGTTGCTGGGATTTGAACTCAGGACCTTCAGAAGAGCAGTCAATGCTCTTAACCACTGAGCCATCTCTCCAGTCCAAGTCTGTTCTTTTTGTAATGAGAGAAAGGAAGGTAGTGGATCTTGAGTGGAGGGGAGGGGAGGGGAGGGGAGCAAGGACTGGAAGGAGTAAAGGGAGGGGAAGCTATTATCAAGATATACTGCATGAGCAAATAATCCATTTTCAACAAAAGAAAAAATGAAAAATAGATTTTTAATTTTTTTTTTAGATTTATTTATTTTTTATTATATGTAAGTACACTGTAGCTGTCTTCAGACACTCCAGAAGAGGGAGTCAGATCTTGTTACGGATGGTTATGAACCACCATGTGGTTGCTGGGATTTGAACTCCGGACCTTCGGAAGAGCAGTCGGGTGCTCTTACCCACTGAGTCATCTCACCAGCCCTTTTAATTATTTTTAAATCACATATGTATCTGCCATGTATGTTCGGTACTCTCAGAAGCCAGAAGAGAGGGCACTAGATCTGGAGTTCGGGTTAGCAGGCAGTTGTGAGCTGCCTGATATTGGTGCTAGAAACCCTGCTTGAGTTCGAGGTGAGAGCCACAAGGGCTCCTAAGCATTCAGGTCCTGGTATGGATTCTGACATGTGAATCCTTAAAACTTTCTGTTGCCTCAGCACCCATTTAGCCATAAGCTGTGCTTTCTCCCAGCAAGAGCAAGGCTCAGCTGCCCTTGGCACAGTTCTTTTGCTTGTTTGTTTTTTACACTGCTCTGTTCCTGATAGACATCTGCCTTGCACAACCTGGTGGCCACTTCCCTATGAACAGGGAGGTGTAGCTTACTGGAAGTGACTTCTTGGTTTCCGCGACCTCTCTAATGCTGTGTTTCCTAAGCACTTTACAGTCACAGCATTCTGCAGCACACGTCCTAGCACCTCCAGAGCAGTGTTTCTCAGCCTCCCTAATACTGTGGCACTCTGACACAGTTCCTCATGTTGTGGTGCCCCCCCCCAGCCATAAAATTATTTTCATTGCTACTTCGTAGCTGTAATTTTGCTAGTTATGAATTGTAATGTAAATATCTGATATGCAACCCCTGTGAGTCATTGGACCCCCAAAGGAGTCATGACCCACAAGTTGAGAATCACTGTGTTAGAGGGAAACCTGCTGGCATAGCACTGTGGACCACAATATTAGCTCTAGCCTCGATTCTGCCTCCCCCCCTTTTTCCTCCTGATCCTCCTTCCCCTCCCCCTCACTCTCCCTTTCCCCCTTCTCTGTTCTCCCTTTCTCTCCCACCCTCCTCTCCTCCCTCTCCCCTCCTTCTCTTTCTCTCCTACCCCATTGTGCTCTCTCTCTCTCTCTCTCTCTCTCTCTCTACCTCCTCTTCTCTCCCTTCATCACTATCTCCTTCTCTTTCTCCTTTTTCCTCTCTTCTCTGGTGTAGTGAGCTGGCTTTCCTCCCTTCTTCCCATTGGCCTCAGGAGGCATCCTGGCTTCTTTCTCTGTAGTCTGCAAATGTGATGTTTATTGTTAACTGTCATATTAAGTGGACCTAGCAAATCAGTAAAGCACATTGTTGTTTGTATCTGAATGAACATTACCAGTGAGAATTGTTACATGGGATAGAAGCTGAGGGGAGGAAGGCTTTTCTTAATGTGGGCAATACCATCCAATAGGGTGTGTGGGGGGGTAAGATAAAACAAGGATGAAGCCCATTGAGCAGCCTCCCCCTCCCTCCTCCTTCCCTCCCCCTTCCCTCTCAGCCTCCCTCCTTCCCTCTCTCCCTCCCTCTCTCTCTCTCCTGTATCTCCATCTTATCCTCTGCATTGTGATGCTCTGCCCCTTGACAGATAAACAGCAATGAGGCCATGCACGGACTAAAACTTAAGAAGTCACAATACAAAAATAAGCATGCGTGAAACTCTCAGTTTAATTTACAGTGGTGGCTGGATTGGCACTTCCTGTGTGGCCCCAAACCCACAGAGCTCCGTCTGTCTCTGCCTCCCGTTTGCTGGCATCAAAGGTGTGGACCACATGCCCTGCATCACCTGAAACTGTTTACAAAGGAATTGTAAAATTTCAGCAGAGGACCTGAGTTTGACTTCCACTGCTCCTGCCATGGATGGATTATATTTGCTTGTAATTCCAGTTTCAGTGAATTGTACACCCTCTTCTGGCCCTTCTGGACACCTTCATCCTATGGATATGCTCCAGCTTGTGTGCACATTCTACCCCTCCCCCCACACGCCCCTGGGCTGCAGAGATGACTCAGCATCTAACCCCTCCCCCCACACGCCCCTGGGCTGCAGAGATGACTCAGCATCTAACCCCTCCCCCCACACACCCCTGGGCTGCAGAGATGACTCAGCATTTAAGAGGCGCTCTTCAGAGGATTTGGGTTCGATTCCCTGCTCCCACAAGGTGACACACAATCATCTACAACTCCAGGAGCTTCATTACCTTTTTTTGGCCTCTGCAGGTACTGCACACACACAGTGCACATGCATTCATGCAGGCAAAACATCTATACATATAATGTAAAATATAAGTAAACCTAAAAAAAAAAAACTTTAACAATTCCTACCAGTAGAGGAATTTCAGAAGTTCAGCATGCACTGATAATAACAAATTTAGCCAAGCCTGGTGATACTAGTCTATAATCCTAGCAACTGGGAAGGTGAAGCAGGAGGATAAGTCATCCAGGACCAGCCTGGTCCAGGCAGCAAGGACTTGCCTCAAATAAAAACAAAACAAAACAAAGATAGAAACTTCCTTAACAGTAAGGTTAGCTAAAATAAACTGAAATGGCTGGACCCTGAGTGCCACTCTTTAAAAGTAAGAAGAAATAAAGATACCCTAAGGTGAAGAGATAGCACAGTATGTAAAATACCTGCCTTACTTGTCTGACCTTGAACTCAAATCCTGGAGGTGACCTTGAAACACCTGCCCCTTAGGGGGATTATGAGCATACTGGACCAGACTCATCAGTAAATAGATATAATTTATATTCTTCTGGAAATCACTGCAAGAGGCTTTATCTTTACTTATCTCCATTCTTTCCCCAACACTTTTTTTTTTTTTAAGATTTATTTACTTATTATATGTAAGTACACTGTAGCTGTCTTCAGACACACCAGAAGAGGGCGCCAGATCCCATTACAGATGGTTGTGAGCCACCATGTGGTTGCTGGGATTTGAACTAAGGGCCTTCAGAAGAGCAGTCAGCGCTCTTAACCGATGAGTCATTTCTTCAGCCCCCTTTCCAATACTTTTAACAGTTCACGCTTGTGTCAACAGTTCACGCTTGTGTTAAGGTCTTTGTTCTTTTGCTTTTGTATAGGATGAGAAACAGTCATCTAGTCAGCGTGTAGTCAGTGTGTAGAAAAGAACTTTTGGGCTGGTGAGATGGCTCAGCGGGTAAGAGCACCCGACTGCTCTTAAGGTGCCGAGTTCAATTCCCAGCAACCACATGGTGGCTCACAACCATCAGTAACAAGATCTGACTCCCTCTTT
>NC_034590.1:15952397-15960225 GCF_900095145.1 Mus pahari | reverse complement strand
CCTGCGGACCCGAGGGAGTTCCCTCACTCGGGGGTCCTACAGTAAATGTCTGATTTTCTAGACAGCCTCGTCTACATATCAAGTTCCGGGCCAGACAGAGCTACATAGTGAGACCCAGTCTTGACAAACAAACAAACAAACAAAATCAACAACAAAAAATAAGCAAAAAACCAGTACTCCCAAACCACAACAGATATTAGCAATAATAATTGTATTAACTCTCTCACAGGTGAGATCTCTTATTCTGGTATCTTCAATTTCTTGTTCCAACTTTTACGTTTTTAAAAAATATGTGTGTGTGTGCGTGTATGAAAGTGCAAAAGGCGTCTGTAGCAGCTGTAGAGGCCAGAAGGCACCGATCCCCTTGAATTAGAGGTAAAGACGGCTGTGAGCTGCTATGCGGATGCCTGAGAGGCAGAGGTGGAGGCAGAGACAGGTAGATCTCTATGAATTCACAATCAGCTTGCTCTGCATAGTGAGTTCTTGGGCAACAAGGAATGTATAATGAGAACCAATCTCAAAACAAAGAAGCAAACAACATAAGAAGGAAAAACAAACCCTAGAGTTTCATACTTTGTACCTGGCATTTCACTTTTACTTATTTATTTGATTCAATGATTAGAGTTAGGATATTTTGGAGTATTTTAGAATAGTTATCACCCTTTGACTGCTTTTGGGGGTCATGACTATTGGGTTTCCAGATTGTCTTTCTTGCTAGCATGAGGAAGAATGGTGCATCCCCAGACATGGTCTTTTTGGTCAGCACCTTTCATCTGTAGCCTCAATGTATAGCACTATTAGGAGAAATCAAACTGCACAACAGCATACCACACAAACATGGTAATAAAAATTAAAAGCAAAAAAACCAAAGCCAGGAGCTGGAGAGACGGCTCAGTGGTTAAGAACACTGACTGCTCTTCCAGTGGTCCTGAGTTCAATTCCCAGTACCACATCGTGGCTCACAACCATCTGTAATGGTATCTGATGCCCTCTTCTGGTGTGTCTGAAGACAGCTACAGTGTACCCATATGCATAAAATAAGTAAATAAATCTTTTTTTAAAAAAATCAAAAGCCAAACACAGACCGAGCCTAAGTATAAGCCCACAGAGAGTGAACAATGTTCTTGCACCGGTTCAGCTTGCAGTGTTTCACTGGCTTTGCTGATCTTTGCTTGTCAGGACTTGGCAGAGAGAAACACCCTGAGAACTTTCTGTGGTATTCCGGCTGCTTCTTGCTGTGTCTGCTGACCCCTGCCAATCCAGTGGAGCCTCACAGTTCCTGCTGGATAGAGCTGCTGCTACTGAGCCAGGCTTGGTGGTTGCTGATTGGACTGGAATGCTGGTATCCTGACAACAGAAGTTGGAATTGCCCCAAAGAACGACTTCTAAACAGGTCCACAACTCCCATTTTTTACTAACCATTCTTTTCCCCTACCTCTGGTAGGTGGGGTAAAAGGGAGGTTAAAGCATTTAAAAAAAAAAAAAAAAAAAAAAAAAAAAACAGAACCCTAATTAAAGTAGGTTTTGAAAAAGCTAAACCTACAACATGGCAAAGGGAATGTTAAGTAAAGCAAAATAAAAACAAGAGATGGGCCACAGAGATGACGCCACAGGTAAAGGCTCTACTTTGCCAGCCTGGTGATCTGGGTTTGATCCCTGTCACCCATATAAAGGTAAAAGAAGAGAAATCTCCAGCCGGGCAGTGGTGGCGCATGACTTTAATCCCAGCACTTGGGAGGCAGAGGCAGGCATATTTCTGAGTTCGAGGCCAGCCTGGTCTACAGAGTGAGTTCCAGGACAGCCAGGGCTACACAGAGAAACCCTGTCCAAAAAACCCATACTTATTATGATATGTGGGAGAATGGGGAGTGAGCGAGGTGCCTACCCTACCATGGAGCAGGTATGTAGGTGAGTCAACTCTTCCCTTTCATTATATGGGTTCTGAGGTTCTTCAGGCTCAGCAGCAAGCACTTTACCCAAGGAGCCATCTTGCTGGCCCCGAGTGCATTTCAATGATTCCTTAAGCTGTTTAAATCAAAACCAATTGAATTCACTTGAACTGGTAGAAAGCAGACCTTCACAGAATTCCCCCAAGGGTACTGCAATAATTCTACTATTTGTCATGAAATGGTGGCCCTGGAATTTGCTCTCTTATGTTGCCAGCCATCTGTAAGTTGACTTGGTTGCATGCATGTAATAATGGCAATGTCTGAGTACTTTACATACTTAGAAAAGCATCTAAAAGACACACATGTGAATGTAAAGGAAGAAGCATCAGAGAACAATATACAGCCAGGCAGAGGGCACACGCCTTTATTCCCAGGACTTGGGAGGCAGAGGCAGGCGGATTTCTGAGTTCAAGGCCAGCCTGGTCTACAGAATGAGTTCCAGGACAGCCAGGGCTACACAGAGAAACCCTATCTCAAAACAACAACAACAACAACAACAACAACAAAACCCCAAAACCATGTATAATATATGTGATATTCACACACACACACACACACACACACACACACACACACACACACACTGTGCAAAGATCAAGCACCAGTATAAGGTTATGGTCTGACAAGGCATATTTGATAGCTGAAACACTTACTGAGGAAATCCTACAACATCCTGTGCTTATAAACATTAAAGAGCTATAGACAGTCTTGGGATGACATTGGTTGGTTTTCATACTCTTAGGTTGTTCACACTGTTATAACTTGACAGTGGGGGGGGGCATGTGAAATTGGGACTGAAAGGTTCAGAAGACTTTTGGGAAAGCTAAGGTTCTTGTAGGGTAAGCTACAAAGGAGACAACAAATGTAGAATGACAAGCACTTTAATGTAACTTGCTCAGGGAAAGGGTTATGGATTAGCAGTTACAAGCGAGTACTGTTAAGTAATCAAGTTCCTAGTACTTAGGTCCAGCAGCTCCTGATCACCTGAAATTCCAGTTCCAGGGATCTGGTCAACCTGTAACCTCCTCAGGCACCCTTTACTCAAATGCATGCACACATATAAATCATCAAAAATAAGTAATGGGTTGGAAAGATGTCTCAGAAATTAACAGCACATACTGTGTATGTAGAAGATTCAAGTTTAATTGCTAGTATCCATGTCTGGTGGCTCACAACCTATAACTTGAGCTAAAGAGAGATCCAACTTATCTGACCCCCATGGGAACCTATACTCATATTCATATACATGCATACAAGTAATTAAAAGTAAGTTATATCTTTCAAAAATGTTTACAGATAAATAAATAAATGGACTTTAAACTTAAATTCAAGTCAACTTGTTCCATAAAGGATTAGCAGATAGACTTCTGTCTTAGGGTTCCCATGGCTGTGAAGAGACACCATGACAAAGGCAACTCTTATAAAAGACAACATTTAATCGGGGCTGGCGTACAGCTTCAGAGGTTCAGTCCATTATCACTAAGGCAGGAAGCATGGCAGCATCTAGGCAGGCATGGTGCTGGATAGAATCTGAAGAGTTACACATCTCGACTGGAAGGAAGGCAGTCAGAAGACTCAGCAGCCTCAGGCAGCTACAAAGAGGGTCACAAAGGCAACCCCCCCTCCAATAGTGACACATTTTTCCCAACAAGGCCACATCTACACTAACAAGACCACACTTCCCAATAGTGACATTCCCCAGGCCAAGCATATTAAAACTACCACAACTATGTAGAACTTTTGACCTGTCATCAAGAGATGCAAGCATACCCTCACTTGTATAACAGTCCTCTCATGAACATTTTTATAAAAGCAAACAATAGGTAAAACCACTATAAAGGTTGTCACCTACCCCAGCCTCTCATATGAGCCTAAACTGGGAACTGATGTTGCCCATGGTCTTCAGCTTGCAAACTCTGACTTGTAGGACTCAGCTGAAGACAACAGGTACATTACTTCCACCTACCATACACACTATTGGGACTGAGGTAACTGAAAAAGGGAATGGGATATTAAAGCAGCAGGCAAAGAAGTTCAGTACAGGAGGCACTCACTCTTCATGGGTAGGCAAGGGGACACCGGAGGCCATAAAGTTATGAAATAAGTATCCAGTGTCAATAGTGGGCACTTCCTTTCCAACTGCTAGTCTGGGACACCACACAGGCTCCACCAACTATAAAGGCCATTGTCACTGGTATCGGTTGTGTGTCAGAATGAGACACCACAAACTTTGGTTGTAGGACATCAAGAGATATAGCTGACTGCTTCAAGCTCACTCCTTAATGGATAACCCTCCTAGAGATGGGAGGGCTTTGGGGGGGGGGGTTTCAGGAAGTAAAACTGTCATTAACTGTACTACTCAGCCCTCAACCCTGTGACAGTCAGAATGTGCCTGCTGTGCATGATGTGGGCACAACCAGCAGGTTTCTGTACAGCAGACAGGACAAAAACCTAGCTAGAATGGCAAAAGGTCCCACTGGCCAAGCAACTGTTATTGCTAAACAGAAGTGGAGTGCTTATCAAATTGCCCTTAAAACATCTGTGCCTATTTCAGTATTATCAGTGTTGCTGTCAGCTGCAATGTATCAGGGAAAGAAGCTTTCTTTGCAATGGTATATCACAGAGACACATAACTACTGTGAAGTTAATGAAATCAACTGACACAGGAGCTCAGTGCTTAGGATGGATGGATGGGTACCCCACCTCCGCCAAGGCATAGGGAACTTCATGTGAACATGAAGAACAGGTGGAAAGTAAGAACCACAGGAATGGGTGGAGTGTTGAAAACCAATTGAAATACCCTTCCCCAGGAAGAAGGGGCAAGCTCATGAAACTCAGTGACCCACGCCATATGTTTGATAAAGCTGAAGCTAGCAAAATTCTTAAAGACCCTTCCTCAGCATTAATAGATATATCAGGTTCCTTCTGTGGAAGGAAATCTTGGCCAGATGAGCTTCTGAGGTAATCTCAAACTTGAGCTCCTTTCAAGTCGAGTAGAGCACTCCAGGGTTGCAAACTACTAGGAAATGTACCAGTTTAAACCCCTCTACCCATATACTTAACAATCAACAGCCATATGAACACAAAGCTACAACAGAAAAACAAAGGGCATTTTGTATTAATTGAACATCCTATCTTCAAAAACAAAACAAAACACTAAAATAGATGCAAGCCTATACCTTTACAATGACTACATCCAAGCCCACAACTTGAGGAGTGGAGCAAGCCTGAGATGATTTCTTTTAGCATCTGAAACACAGCAGATGAGCTCCTTCTCTGATTTCACTAATCAAGTCTACAGACATGCATACCTAATAAGATAAAGAGCAAAGGGCCAGAGGAAATAGCAACACTATACCTCTACATAATGCCCTCCTCCAAATGCGTCCAGTAAGAACTGTCACTCACTTAGTCTATCTCCCGCATGCTCTTCGCTGTTCTCTGTTACCTTGAATACATGTACACAGAATGCTGCGGATGTCTCTGCATGGTACTTAATTTCCTTTGCTACTAATTCAACAGTGTAACAGCAGCATCATAGAGTAGTTCAGTGTTTAATGTCTTTCCTTTTTTAAATCAACGAGAATTTAAAGATTTATTTATTTTTACTTTATTTATGAGTGTTTGCCTGTATGTACACACACACACACACACACACACAGTGTAGGTGTGTCTGGTCCCTATAGAAACCAAATGGGGTGTCAAAGGTGAGCCACCATGCATGTGCTGGGAACTGAACCCAGGTCCTCTGTAAAAACATTCTTTCTAGCCAGGTGGTGGTGGTGCAGACCTTTAATCCCAGTACTCGGGAGGCAGAGGCAGGCAGATTTCTGAGTTCGAGGCCAGCCTGATCCACAAAGTGAGTTCTAGGACAGCCAGGGCTACACAGAAAAACCCTGTCTTAAAAACAAAAACAAAAACAAAAAAAGAAAAAAGAAAAATGCATTCTTTCTGGAACTCACTCTGTAGACCAGGCTGGCCTTGAACTCAGAAATTCGCCTGCCTCTGCCTCCCAAGTGCTGGGATTAAAGGCGTGCTCCACCACGCCTGGCTCTTTTTTTTTTTTTTTTTAGGATTTATTTATTTTATGAGTATGAGTACACTGTAGCTAGCTGTCTTCAGACACACCAGAAAAAGGCATCAGATCCCATTACAGATGGTTGTGAGCCACCATGTGGTTGCTGGGAATTGACCTCTGGAAGAGAAGTCAATGCTCTTAACCACTGAGCCATCATCTCTCTAGTCCCAGTGTTTAATTTCTTGAGGATGCATCTTACTATATTTCATATTAGCTGTGCTAGTTTGTATTAGTACCATCATTTTATGAGACCTTTCAGTTTTTGTTACTTTGTGTCTTAGATAACTATGTTTCATTCAGAGCTATTGGCCACCTCATCATGGTTGTGATTGGACTTGTTAAGCATTTCAACATTAATGGTGTTAAAGTGTGTTGACAAAACAGGATACATTGTGGGGGGTAAATTTTCTATTCTTAGACTTGTACTCAGGAGGGTGACACACGATAATCAAGAGTTCTATGTAGCCCTAACTAATTACTGACATCCAAGCCAGGTTGAATAATAAACAACACCTCTAGGGAATTTGTGAAAATATGACAAATAATATCAGGAACAAGAGCCCCCACTCATTCATTTCAAGTAATCATTACCTTGAAACGTATGATTACATGCTGTCCAGTATTTAAATAAACAATGGACCACTTAGTTGATAGACATAATGTTATATATACTGAAGCAGAAAGACATCTGCTACCAAGTAAAAGCTTGATAGAAGAAACCTGTAGCCAAAGAAGCAATATAAGAGCTACCAAATAAACTTTAGTAAAGGGATTTGTCACACATTCAGCACACTTTCAATGCCAACTTCAAAATTGTTAAAATATAAACCACATGTGGATATGAACCATCAGACTTGCATGAACATAGGGAATTATTTACTTGCTTCAAGGCTATTATGAAAAAGGTGCAGCAGCAGTAAGTTTTCTGGCGATTGAATGTGATGTCAAAAATCTTTAACAAATTCTTTAAATGAATAGGATTTTTCTCTTGTATGAGTTTTTTTTATTACCTGATGTCAAGATGATAAAGCCTTTAAAATATTTACAAGGCTAGAGCCATGGGTAAACATTTAAGAGAAGTTCATTTCTAGAACAAAGGGTCAGGTTTTTGGTGAAGTCCTGTAATTCCAGCTCCAAGATCCAAGGACTAACATCATTTGGTACCAGCACGTAAAAGCACAAAGCCACATAAAAATGTACTGACATCACATAACCAAAATTAAAACAAATCATTGAACAAATACATTTTCACTCATGCATGTTTTTCTCATGTAAGCATTCATTCCTGCAAAAGTTGTTGAGGGATCTAAAGGGTTACCAACAGTCTTTCCTTATCATGGTTTGGTCATGTAACAGAAAGAATGTGTGTTTGCAGTCAGAGAAATCAGTTCTTCTACGATGATCATATAATTTGGGCAGATTTAGGAAAGGCTGCTCTGGTGAAGGAGTTATTTCAATGGGGGTGGGCTCGAGAGTTTATATCCACCTGCCATTTCTAGTTCCCACTCCTAGGTACATGCTGCAGGCTGAAGATGTTGAGCTCTGAGCTTCCCCCTTTAACTGCAGTGTCTGAAACGTGTAATGATACTTCGATGGTGTGAACCATAAGCCAAATTAAACTGCTTTATAAATTGCCTCAGAAATTATAATCGGTCACAAAACAGTTTTCAACAGACACAAGAAGACTGAAATAATCCCATGTATCATCTCAGATCACCACAGACTAAGGCTGGTCTTCAATAACAAAAACAACAGAAAGCCCACATATACATGGAAGCTGAACAATGACCTACTCAATGAT
>NC_034590.1:15942718-15951715 GCF_900095145.1 Mus pahari | reverse complement strand
CCACAGACTAAGGCTGGTCTTCAATAACAAAAACAACAGAAAGCCCACATATACATGGAAGCTGAACAATGACCTACTCAATGATGACCTACTCAATGATAACTTGGTCAAGGAAGAAATAAAGAAAGAAAATAAAGACTTTTTAGAATTTAATGAAAATAAAGACACATCATACTCAAACTTATGGGACACAATGAAAGCAGTGCTAAGAGGAAAACTCAGAGCTCTGAGTGCCTCCAAAAAGAAACTAGAGAGAGAGCATATACTAGCAGTGTAACAGCACACCTGAAAGCTCTAGAACAAAAAGAAGCAAATACACCCAAAAGGAATAGATGGCAGGTAGTAATCAAACTCGGGGCTGAAATCAACCAAATAGAAGCAAAAAGAACTATACAAAGAATCAACAAAACCAGGAGCTGGTTCTTTGAGAAAATCAACAAGATAGATAAACCCTTGGACTGGTGAGATGGCTCAGTGGGTAAGAGCACCCGACTGCTCTTCCGAAGGTCCGGAGTTCAAATCCCAGCAACCACATGGTGGCTCATAACCATCTCTAACAAGATCTGACGTCCTCTTCTGGAGTGTCTGAAGACAGCTACAATGTACTTACATATAATAAATAAATAAATCTAAAAAAAAAAAATAGATAAATCCTTAACCAGACTAATCAGGGGGCCCAGAGACAGTATCCAAATTTACAAAATCAGAAATAAAAATGGAGATATAACAACAGAAACTGGGGAAATTCAAAAAAATCATCAGCTCCTACTACAAAAGCCTATATTCAACAAAATTGGAAAATGTGAATAAAATGGACAATTTTCTAGACAGATACCAAATACCAAAGTTAAATCAGGATCAGATAAACCATCTAAACAGTCCCATAACCCCTAAAGAAGTAGAAGCAGTCATTAAAAGTCTTCCAATCAGCTGGGCGGTGGTGGCACATGCCTTTCTTTAATCCCAGCACTTGGGAGGCAGAGGCAGGCAGATTTCTGAGTTCGAGGCCAGCCTGGTCTACAAAGTGAGTTCCAGGTCAGACAGGGCTATACAGAGAAACCCTGTCTCAAATAAACAACAACAATAAAAAAAAAAAAGTCTTCCAACCAAAAAAAGAGCAGATAGATGGGTTCAGTGCAGAATTCTATCAGACCTTCAAAGAAGACCTAATACCAATATTCTTCAAATTACTCCCCAAAACAGAAACAGAAGGTACACCACCCAATTCATTCTATGCAGCCACAGCTCTGTTTAATCAGGAACTTGTCATAATTTCCTTTCATAGAGAACTTCATAAGAGATCATTTTTCTACTTCTATCATGTTTATGTACCAAATAGATTTTAAAAACTGGTTGAGTGCATATTAGTTTTAGCTTCAGAAGATATCATGTATATTTAAGAGTCATTTAACAATTATAAATTATTTCGATGATTTAAAAAATGTCAACACTGAGGGCTGGTGAGATGGCTCAGTGGGTAAGAGCACCCGATTGCTCTTCTGAAGGTCTGGAGTTCAAATCCCAGCAACCACATGGTGGCTCATAACCATCCGTAACAATCTGACACCCTCTTCTGGAGTGTCTGAAGATAGCTACAGTGTACTTACATAATAAATAAATAAATCTTTTTAAAAAATGTCAACACTGAGTTGTATATTTTAAAATAAATTTTATTAATAAAAAAGACTACACTGAAAAATAAAACTTTAACACATTTAAGTACATTTATAGGGCTTCTCTAAATTATGATTTTTTTTTCTCATGAAAAACTGATGGTACATGGAAAGGCTATATATACCACACTGATTACATTCATAGGGTTTCTCTCCGAGATGTGTTTTTTTATGTATTAGGAGACTACTATGATGCACAAAGCCTTTACCACAGTGAGTTCATGTATAAGGTTTCTCTACAGTTGGTGTTTTGCATTCAGTGATAACTAATTCACAATATTTAATACCTTCAGAGTTGCTTCTCTCTAGTATAAATTCTTTCATGGCTTTGAAGATGAATGTGATATGCAAAAGCTTTATCACACTGATTGCATTCATAGAATTTCATGACAGTGTTTTTTCAAAGATGATCATGTTATACAAAGGCTATACCACACTGATTGCATTCATAGTTTATCTCCAGTATGTCTACTTTTATGTATTCAGACATAACTGTATTGTTATCCATATACCAGGATGGAAGACAGAGGTGTGGATTTTCAGGGTCAATTTAAAACCTGTTAGGGTAGGAGTGGGTGACTTTTACTTTTCTTTCTCTTGATTGGTTGGTTCTAACTTGAGGGGTATGGTGCCTTTGTGATTGACTAAGGCTCTGGGGGGGGGATGGGGGGGACGTTTGCTAATTAACTATAAGTGGCTCAGGCTAGGTGGTGGGCAGCTTCTAAAGCTCCTGATTGGCTGCCCGTGAGGGGTGGGTTTTCCTAGAATTGACTTGTCTGGCACTTTTCCAGTTCTGGCAAACACAAACTTAGCTCGCTCTCCCAAACTGTCAGATTGAATCCTGTTCAAGTCTGGAATCAGACTGGCTCTGGCTAGTTGAGTCCTCTTACCACTTTGATAACACTTCTTTTTCTTTTTCTTTCTTTCTTTCTTTCTTTCTTTCTTTCTTTCTTTCTTTCTTTCTTTCTTTTTTTGGTTTTCGAGACAGGGTTTCTCTGTGTAGCCCTGGATGTCCTGGAATTCACTTTGTAGACCAAGCCGGCCTTGAACTCAGAAATCCGCCTGCCTCTGCCTCCTGAGTGCTGGGATTAAAGGTGTGTGCCACCATGCCCGGCTCTTGATAACACTTCTAATAACAATTTCAAATATCTGTTTTTTTCTACATTGAGAGATAACTGTGATGTACAAAAGCTTTACCACATTTCTTCCATTCGTATGGTTTCTCTGCAGTGTGAATACTTCATGACGACGAAGGCTACAGAAATGCAAAAAGACCTTACCAAGTTAAAGAACTGTATAGGGTTCTTCTCCCAGATGATTGCTTTTATGTCTCTGGAGAGTACTGTGATATGCAAAGACTTCACCACAGTGATTACATTCATAGGGTTTCTCTCCGGTATGATGCCTTTTATGGGTTTGGAGACTACTGTGACGTGAAAAGGCTTTACCACATTGATGACATTCATAAGGTTTCTCTCCAGTATGTGTTCTTGTATGCATTTGGAGACTACTGTTTTGTGAAAAGGCTTTATCACATTGATTGCATTTGTAAGGTTTCTCTCCAGTATGTGTTCTTTTATGCATTTGGAGACTAGGGTGTTGTGAAAAGGCTTTATCACATTGATTACACTTGTAAGGTTTCTCTCCAGTATGAATTCTTTCATGAGCTTGAAGATGACTGTGAGATACAAATGATTTACCACACTGACTACATTTATAAGGTTTCTCTCCAGTATGTGTCCTTTTATGTATTAGGAGATGACTCTGTTGTGAATAGGCTTTATCACATTGATTACATTTGTAGGGTTTCTCTCCAGTATGTATTACTTTATGTGTTTGAAGATAACTGTTTTTTGCAAAGGCTTTGCCACATTGATTACATTCATAAGGTTTCTCTCCAGTATGTGTTCTTTTATGCAAGCGCAAAGTACAGTGATGTGCAAAGACTTTGCCACATTGATTACATTCATAGGGTTTCTCTCCAGTATGTGTTATTTCATGTGCTCGAAGATACCTGAGCTGTGAAAAGGATTTATCACATTGATTACATTTGTAGGGGTTCTCTCCAGTATGTGTTATTTCATGTGCTTGAAGATACCTGAGCTGTGAAAAGGATTTATCACATTGATTACATTTGTAGGGTTTCTCTCCAGTATGTGTTCTTTTATGTATTTGGAGACTACTATGACATGTGAGGGCTTCACTATGTTGAAAGCCTTCAGAGGGTCTCTCTTGAGTTTGAATTCCTTCATGCTTTTGAAGATGCCTGTGATATGTGAAGGCTTTATCACACTGCATATATTCATAGTGGTTCTCTCCAGCAGGACTTCTTTCCTGCCTGCAATAACAATTAGGACATGTAAAAGTTTATCACATTCATTACTGATAAATCCCTTTTATCTGTGTCAATTAATTTTACAACTTGGTCTAATTGTAAAGTAGAATCAGATCTTAAGGTTTTATCACATTGTTTAGCCGTCATTGTGAGTGTTTTGCATCATTAGAGATACCAATGATGGTTAGGGTATTTACTACATGGTTCACACTTATACTACACTTTTTCTATATAAAGTTTCTCACATATTTGAAGAGAACTGCAATCACTCAGAGCTTTAACACTCTAGTTGCATTCATAAAATTTCTTTATTTTATTTTTTTGTAGAACATAATTTTAATATTTTTAACTGTTAATATTCAACAGACAGAATAAGTATTTTAAGACATTTCATTGTTACTTCTCCATTTTCATTTCTGATTTTACTAATTTGGATACTGTCTCTGTGCCCCCTGATTAGTCTGGTTAAGGGTTTATCTATCTTGTTGATTTTCTCAAAGAACCAGCTCCTGGGTTTGTTGATTCTTTGTATAGTTCTTTTTGCTTCTATTTGGTTGATTTCAGCCCTGAGTTTGATTACTTCCTGCCATCTATTCCTCTTGGGTGTATTTGCTTCTTTTTGTTCTAGAGCTTTCAGGTGTGCTGTTAAACTGCTAGTGTATGCTCTCTCTCTAGTTTCTTTTTGGAGGCACTCAGAGCTCTGAGTTTTCCTCTTAGCACTGCTTTCATAGTGTCCCATAAGTTTGAGTATGATGTGTCTTCATTTTCATTAAATTCTAAAAAGCCTTTAAGTTGGTCAACAAAGAAAGAAAGAAAGAAATCATAAATTTTCTTTCAGTGAGTCATGCTATATTTGAAAAGTCAAGAAGGACAACAAAAGTTTCCATATTCCTAATACTCATGGGCATTTCTGCAGTATGAGTTTGTGGTTTTCTTCTCAATGAAGTTGAAAAACAAAGTTATTACAAACTTCAGAAAGTCTCCTCAAAGTGAGAGACTTCCACATATCTTCTAGTAGTTCTAGGAAAAAGATACTTTGCTTCTTTCAAAATCCCTATGTGCATATGGCCTGTATCCAATATGACATATGATATACCCACTAAAAATAACAAATAAGAGGTTTCCATACTGCATTCACAGTTTGACTTTTTGTTCCTCATAGACATGATGTGTAAGGGAAGGATTAAGGTTTCTCCACAACATTCTTAACTCTCATAAACTTCTCCTCTCACTGAACTTAGCAAATTTAAGACAAGTATATGAGTAACAACAGCTTTACTATGGACTCTTTGCTCAGAAGAAGGTTTTGGACATACACATATCACCTATTCAGTGTGTGTATACTTTGCAGTATCTGAGTGGTGTGAAAGTACAAGGAATGGCAGTGCTACAGTGTAGCTCTAATGGTCATATGATCCAAATAGTCACATCTATTAAGAAATACTTTCGGGCTGGAGAGATGGCTCGGTGGTTAAGACTGCTCTTCCAGAGGTCCTGAGTTCAATTCCCAGCAACCACATGGTGGCTCACAACCAATCATGGTATCTGATGCCCTCTTCTGGTGTATGTGAAGACAGTGACAGCGTTAAATAAATAAATAATCCTTAAAAAAAAAAAAAAAAAAAAAAAAAAGAAATACTGTCATAGAAGAATGCCTTGTAAGCACAAATTAGCTACCTGATATAGAGATCCATGTCTTTATGAGAACTTAATAATCACTAATGCAATTAAAGCAATGCTTATTAACACTGTTGCCGATCTTTAAAACTTCCTGAACACATTAAATTTTATTTGAATCAGGTTTCAAAGAAAAACTTACCTTCCATATCTTTTATCACTTTGACAGTGCTCTTCAATATTATGGTCTTCCCAATTGTATCCTAAAATGTAGTACCAGAAAATGTATGATATATTATTGGAAATTAGGCAAAATTTAAGCTATTATCTTCAGTGAACCATAGAACCATGCCTGCTTTATTCACCTCATTCTTCCTCATTCTCATTTAAGATTACAGAAGAGGATCAATAACCAAGAAACAGTTGCCCCCTTATTTTAAAACTTGAAGAAAAATTCAGATTTACCTATAGCAATGAAGTTCCTGTAGGTCTCCAGCATCACATCTTTGTAAAGTCTCTTCTGAGATGGATCCAGCAAGGACCACTCCTCCCGAGTGAAGTGTACATGCACATCATCATAGGTCAATGCATCCTAAAATACCCCATACATATGTACAACAGAAAGCGTGATACTGATAATACTGTAAAGAATACTTCACTGACAATATATTCATATAATTCAGGTGATCCCCACACTTATTACATAACAGAGAAATCCTACTATAATCACCAAATTATTTTAGAAGAAAACCTAATTATTAGGTTAACCTGCCTTTGCTGTGCCCCTTTGAACAGCATATCACCTAGCAAAAGAAATGCTGAGACAGAGAGAGAAGGGGGGGCAGGCAAACAGAGGAACAGTATTGAGTATACATCAGAGAAATTGTTTGAACAATTACTAACCAGAAAAAAATAATGAATACACTGGGTATCTAAGCACTCACCAGGCAGAGGCACATGTATCTCATTAACTTGAATACTAGCCTGGTCTATTAAACAAGTTCCAGGACAGCCAGAGGTACCTATTAAGACCCTGTCTTTTTGCAAAAAAAAAAAAAATCAAACAAACAAACAAGAAAGATAGAAACAACTCTGAAGTTTTTTTCTTCTTTTTTCTGAACTTCCTACAAAGAATTAAACATCCAGACTAGTTTAATTCTCTATTCATATTCCAGGATCCTGAAATTCCCCAGTTTAAACTGTAACATTAATAAGATGTTACTTAAAGGCAATCAATGTTTTAAGTTATAATGAACAAATGGAAACATTAGCAAAGTAANTGCTTTTCANAAATANACANCATAGTGCAGGAGAGATGGCTCAGTGCTTAATATCTCTTNCTGGTCTTAGATATAGGACTCACTTGCCAGTACTTACCATGGAAGCTCAGAACTATTCATGACTCCAAGTTCAGGAGTTCTGAGGCCATCTTTTGACTATAGTGAGGACCAAGCACACAGAGGTGCATATGCATTCATAGTTATTCAAACATTTCAAAACAAAGACTACATGTAGGAAGAATGTCTCACTCTTAAAATCAAATGAGTCAGAAGGATCAGGCAGTATTAATGTCACAAATACGTACCATCATGGGAAATAGAGTAATACTGCTAAATTTCATAATTCAAGATGTGGGTGAATCGCAGAATAACACCATATGCTTGGCGTGTGCAAAAACATACATTCCAGGCCCATAGGCCAATAATATAAAAACAAAAAAGCAAGGCATGTTTACCCATATATAATCCTAGCCCAAGGGAGTCAGACAGTTGGATCTCTCAATTCTAGGCCTTTCTAGTTTACACATCAACCTTTAGGACATCTAGAGCTACACAGAGAAACCCTGTCTTTAGAAACAAAAACAAAATTAAAATTATAAAAATATTAAGATAGCAAAATTAGGTAGAACTGAGTGGGAATTACTTCTAAACTATTGTATTTAATTTAGGGTTAGAATCTATAATGGTGACAGTGTGACAGCATGAGAAAGAAGCTGACTGANCAATTTCAACCACAAAACATTAGAAACAAAGAACAGGAAATAGGTTGGGTCTATGGACACTCAAATCCTATCCTCAAAGAGGAATTTCACCTAGAAAAGCTCCTCTTACACAAGCTTTAATAAGCTCCCTCCAAACAGTCATTGAAGACATACGAGTGTTCAAAGACATCATCCCAGACAGGGAGATTTTTTTCCGTCAATTGATTGCATTCTGACTCTGGTCACTATAAGTTCATGGTCATGCGATGATGAAAATAACTGTACTCTAAACCTCGGTGATTCCCATATTCTGCAACAACTTGTACCCTGTTCAAATATCCAAGGTCCCTTCTGGCACTCAAGGCTTTGTTGATACATCTTATAAACTCAGGGAACAATTTATGCGTTTCCAGCACACAGTGGCACAGAATACATATCCCTATCTGTCATGGTTTATATATTCTTGGACCAGGGAGTGGCACCATTTGGAGGTGTGACCTGGTTGGAGTAGGTGTGTCACTGTGGGTGTGGGCTTAATACTCTCATCCTAGGTCAGTCTTCCACTAGCAGCCTTTGGATGAAGACATAGAACTCTCAGCTCTGCCTGCGCCATGCCTGCCTGGATACTGTCATGCTCCCACCTTGATGATAATGGACTGAACCTCTGAACCTGTAAGCCAGCCCCAATTAAATGTTGTTTTTTATAAGACCTGCCTTGGTCATGGTGTCTATTCACAGCAGTAAAACCCTAACTAAGACACCATCCCAATAGAAAGGAATGGGTACATAGTCAGAGAATACTGAACCAAAGCAAGACAGAATGCCAGCAGGACAAACACCCAATTCTGTAGTTGTGTCTCAGACTCATGCAGCTTCAGGTTCAAAGGACTTAGATGCCCTACTCCTTCAACTTCTCATAAATCTTCCTCTTTGGTTACTTCCACTTCCTACACACATCTGTCCATGGCTGATGTCTCATCACTTAGATGACTTAAATATCAAAAACTGAAACATTGAACTCTGCCATAACTGGAAAACATAGATGTGCCAAGAAATGAGGAAAGGCAAACCTTTAGAGTCAAGCAGAGTAAACTAAAACTTTCTCTACAGAAAGTCCCCAAATCAACAAAAACTCTAGGAACTAACATAATATAGGAAATTTTCAAAGTATAAAAATAGGTAAGGTCTATCATTTTTCAGAGGAACAACAATATAATTATATTTAGTAAAATAACATAACACAATTAGATGAGGGTGGAAATATCCCTAATATCACTGATAAAAGGAGACACAAAGATAGGCCTATAAAAATAATAGTGCTTTAAATAGAAAAACTGCCCCGGCCCGTGGGACACTTTATTCCATGGTCCTTGAGGGGGATCACAAACCTA
>NC_034590.1:15940499-15941858 GCF_900095145.1 Mus pahari | reverse complement strand
CCCAAGTGCTGGGATTAAAGGCATGCACCACCATGCCTGGCTGGGCAAAATAGTTTTTACTGCTACAAGTATCTCATTCTCTGATGATGAAGAAACGGTGTCTGTTCGGATCACTTAGAAACCCTTTTGTTTCCTGTGATTGATGAAGACTGGATGTGAGGCTGCACCAGAGTGAGGAGGTGCACACTTTTCAAAACGAAATGAAAGATTATCCAGCTAAAGAGCTTGGTTTGCTCTTTTGAAAACAAGTGTGTCCTCAATTTTCTGTATGTATTTGTGTGTATGAGAGAGAATGCTTTCCACGTGTGTACAGGTGACTCACCAGAGAAGTTGTCAGATCCTGTGTATTTGGCATGGCAGATGTTTGTGAGTCTCCTCACTCGAGAGTTGCTATCTGAATTCAGGTCAACTCCAGGAAAAACATTCACTGAGTGACCTGCCCAGACCACATGGTACTTTTAATCCCATAAACAAACAAACAAAAGATATTGCAGATGAATAATAGAAACCCAATGAATGAAGAAGTAAATAAATGATCCCTAAGAAAGAACCTGATGTCTCAGTATTAAGATGTTGGGTATGGCACAAGGTAGGATGCCTCCAGACTTTCCCCACTCTCTGTTACCTGGGACCCATTACTCATGGGTGCCCCTAGTGATGCAGCTTCCTCTCCTACTCTCCATGCCTCAGGTAGACACCACAGACAATCCCACCTTCCCATCCTGTAATGGCTTTTTCCCTTTGTCAACTTGACTACATCTGGGATGAACTACAATCCAGAATTGGAGGGCACACCTGTGATCCTGATCCTGAGGCTGGAAGACACAAGTTTCTGATCTGGATCTTGACATGGAGATCTTGAGGCACAGTGGCCAAGAAAAGCTTAGGCCCAGGCAAGGTAGTACATGCCTGTAATCCCAGGAGACTGATGCAAGAAGATCCCTGAGTTCAAGTTCAGCCTGGAACAAAGCAAGTCCCAGATCTAGGCGTGGTGGTGCACACCTTTAACGTGGGCCACACCTTCTGCTGGAGACCTACATGAGGACATTGGAAGAAGGAAGATTCATTCTTCTTCACCTGCTTACATTTACTTGCCAGCACATCGGTTGGAATCTACTTCTACAGAAAACCAGCAAAAAAACAAATAGCCTGTGAGGTACTGAGAAACTAATAGATTCTTGGACTTCCTGGTCACAGCTGACTGTTGGTGGGGAATTGGGACTATATAAACTGTAAGTCATCACAATAAATTCCTTCAATATAGGGGCTGGTGAGATGGCTCAGTGGGTAAGAGCACCCGACTGCTCTTCTGAAGGTCCTGAGTTCAAATCCCAGCAACCACATGGTGGCTCATAACCA
>NC_034590.1:15939090-15940469 GCF_900095145.1 Mus pahari | reverse complement strand
TCTTCTGGAGTGTCTGAAGACAGCTACAGTGTACTTACATATAATAAATAAATAAATCTTTAAAAAAAAAATTCCTGGGGGCTGGTGAGATGGCTCAGTGGGTAAGAGCACCCGACTGCTCTTCGAAGGTCCGGAGTTCAAATCCCAGCAACCACATGGTGGCTCATAACCATCCCTAACAAGATCTGACGCCCTCTTCTGAAGACAGCTACAGTGTACTTAAATAAATAAAATCTTTAAAAAAAAATTCCTTCAATAGAGTGAGACATTCCATACATTCTGTGATTCTAGAGAATCCTGACTAATACACATCCCTTCCTGCTGATCTCTGTGTTCTAGCTACAAACTATGGTCAGTCTCCCCCTGCTTAACCATGGACCATGCTTACCAGAAGTCTGGGCAGTCTGTACAAAGTCTTATCCCACTATTACTTACTTACATTTACCCTTAGTGCTAGAACAAAATGCCAGGGGTAGCTTCCTCTCCCCCTGTTTATGCCCCTGTTTATAATACATACCATCCATACTTACCCTTCCTATCTTACCTCATGTCTGTTCAACCACATGCCATGCTTGCCAGAAGACCAGGTAGGCTGCCCACAAATCTACCAATACTATCAGTTACCCCAGACTCAATCTTCACATTTCCCCTTAGCAATGGACCAGAACAGCAGAGACAACTTCACCACCCCCTTCATCTATGAATAGATGATATCCTATGGATAGCTAAGATCATATCTCCCTGGCCTCCTCTTCATCAAGCCTCCAACACCAGCAAGCATTCCCACTTGAAGACACCAGCCAAGTAGGCCAGTAAAATAGGCAGCATTCAGTCAACACACTGTGGAAATAGAGGGCAACCAGAAGCCCAGGGACAAAAGTCCCTTGCAAGATGAACCGAGAAATCAAAACCTAGACCTATAATCACCCCAAACCCAGATGCCTGGACACCAGCATAGGCGGATAATCATCAACACTCAGGTAAGCAGGTCAGCAACAGAGCCAAACTGTCCTATCCCAACAGGTCCTGAATATTCCGACCTAGCTGAAAGCACAAGAAAAAGACCTTAAAACCAACTATATGAAGATGATACAGGTCCTTAAAAAGGCAGTGAAAAAATCCCTTAAAGAAATCCAGGAAAACACAATCAAACAATTCCATGTCTCAGAAACCTTTTCCTAAAAGGCTAAAGATGCAGCAGTTCTAGAATTCATATGCCTTCCCAGGGAGAAATACTACACACACAACGAGAACAGTAGTTAAGAAATATCTCAGCTGGGCGTGGTGGTGCACACCTTTAATCCCAGCACTTGGGAGGCAGAGGCAGGAGGATTTCTGAGTTCAAGGCCAGCCTGGTCTACAAAGTGAGTTCCAGGACA
>NC_034590.1:15931924-15938285 GCF_900095145.1 Mus pahari | reverse complement strand
AGAGAAGAGAAGAGAAGAGAAGAGAAGAGAAGAGAAGAGAAGAGAAGAGAAGAGAAGAGAAGAGAAGAGAAGAGAAGAGAGAGAGGAGGGAGGGAGGGAGGGAGGGAGGGAGGGACAAAGTGCAAAAATTGTAAAAGACACTGTAGAAACAGGCATTTCTGTGTTTGCCATCTTGCCAAGGTTTCCACACACAAGCCCATGCTCCAAAGGCTTGCGGAGATGCAGTCCCTGGGCAAAGTTCACCTTGAAGTTCAGGGAGGAGGTAAACCACAAACAACCTCAAAGGTTGCCTTGTGGAGCTGCGGTTCCCACCCAGCCCCAGGGAGGACTCACCAAATTTGCTCCAGCTGTTCAATCGCCTGCCCCTTCCCATTGGAAGCAGCTGCCATATACTCACCATGTCGCGAGTTCAGAGCTCGCCTGAACTCCCCTCACAGCACCCAGCCGTAGCGCACAGGGCAGGACACACAATCAATTCTAACTTCCCCGGGTATGGCAGTGAACCAACAACACGGTACCCGGAAGCACCCTCCTCCACTTCTGACTGGCAGGTCAGAATAGAGGCCCTGATTGGCCAGCATGACTTAAGTGACATAAGCACCTCCCTTAATGTTAGAGTGTGTAGAAGGGACACAGCATAGTGTTTCTTGGCCCTTGATTCTGGGCCAACCCTTTTCCAGATAAGAAGGGTGAGAGTGCACTGAAGGGATAAGGCAAGGTGGTTCCTGTACCAGGCTTCCCTTCCAGAGCTAGACCTTTTCCAGATCTGGAGAGATTTGCATTTCAGTAGCACTTGAGTCTGTCCTCTAACCCCCTATCCTTCTTGCTTCCAGCACTTCCCCTTCTCCCTCCTGGAATCAAGGCCGATAGCTTGCATGCCCAGGATTCAACTTGAAGTGAAATAAACAATCCAGCCCACAGGGGAAGGGTGCCCAGAATAGTAACAATTCAAGAGACTTTTAGGAAACACTAAGATTTTTGTTCTGTGGTTTCATGGTTGGGTCACGGACATTGCAGCTCCTTTTCATCTGGCATGTATGAGACTTTACTCAACCTCTCGAGAAAAGCAAGAAACAGAGGAAAAACTCTATGCAACACTATTGACAACTTTCTCAGTGGGAATGGGGAAAAAAACCTCCACAGCTGTATTAATAAAGGTATCTAGATGAACATAACTGATAGAACAGATTTCTCTGTATATGTAGAAAGTGGATTTATTGGAATGGCTTGCAAGCTGTGATCCAACCAGTCCAACAATGGCTGTCTGCAAACGGACAGATGAAGAATGTATAGTGGCTCAGTCCATGTGGTTGAATGTCTCTGCTGGTCTTCAGTCTATACCACAATTAGGAAGAAGTAGGGCACTTTTCAAAAAACTGATCTTGCTAGTCAGAGATAAGACATGAAGACAAGGAGAAAGAACTACCATCTTCAATGACCTTTATAAATGTAGCCTGCCACCAGAAGCTGTGGCCTGCATTAAAGATATCTCTTATCACTTCGAAAGATCCAGATTTAAAAAAGGGTTTACAACTTAAAAAGATATAATTATGAAAAATCCTTCACAGTACCGGAACTGTAGCTGTTTTAGTTAATTCCATGTAGAGCCAATTTGACTACCAAGAGTAACCTTCACAAGAGCCAAGACAGAAGAGCTAAGACAGATTTCTTTCCATTTGCAAGAAAGGAGAACCTGGGAGTCATTTCCAAAACAATGCTTTTTGTTTAACTTTAAAATTTGTTTACTTTTATTCATTATTATTTTTTTTTTTTTGGTTTTTCAAGACAGGGTTTCTCTGTGTAGCCCAGGCTGTCCTGGAACTCACTTTGTAGACCAGGCTGGCCTCGAACTCAGAAATCCACCTGCCTCTGCCTCCTGAGTGCTGGGATTAAAGGCATGCACCACCACGCCCAGCTCATTAATTGTTTTTACAGTCCATACTTCATCCTCCTTCCTGTCTACCCCATGGCCATTCCTCATACCATACCTCCTACCCCCACCACTGTCTCCAAGAGGATGTACCCATCCCACCACCCAGACTCACCAGTCCTCCCCACTCTCTGGGGCCTCAAGTCATTTCATGGTTAGGTGCACCTTCTCTCACTGAGGCCCAACCACGCAATCCTCTGCTGTATATGTGTCGGGGACCTCATAACAGCTGCCTGGTTCGTGGCTCAGTGTCTTGAGAGATCTCGGGGTCCAGGTCAGTAGAGACTGCTGGTCCTTCCCTGGGGCTACCCTCCTCCTCAGATTCTTCCAGCTTTCCCAAAATTCAGCCACTGGGGCCTCCAGCTTCTGTCCATTGGCTGGGTGCTAGTATCTGCATCTGATTCTTTCAGCTGCTTGCTGGGCTTCTCAGAGGGCAACCATGCTAGGCTCCTGTCTGCAAGCACATCAATGTGCACCATTAACAATGTCAGGACCCTGGGCCCCCTTGAGCTGGATCCCAATTTGGGCCTGTCACTATATGTCCTTTCTCTCATGCTCTTCTCCATTTTTGCCCCAGCAGTTTCATCAGACAGGAACAATTCTGGGTCAGAACTTTTGACTGTGGGATTCAAACCCCATTCCTCCACTTGATGTCATGTCCCTCCACTGGAAGTGGATTCTACAAGTTCCCACTCTCCACTGTAGAGCACTTCATCCAAGATCCCTCCCTTTGAATCCTGAGAATCTTTCAACTTCCATGTACATTCTAGAGTGTCCCCCTACCTCCAGAGGTTAGCCGTTTCCATCCTTTCTACTGGCCCTCAGGGCTTCAGTCCTGTTCCCCAAACCCAATACCTGATCACATTGCCCAATTCCCCTCACTGTGCCCTCTCCCAGCTAGGTCCTTCCCTTCCTCTGCCCCCATAATTGCTTGCTTCTCCCACCCTAGTGGGTTTGAGGCAACCTCACTTGGATTCTTATGCTTGTTAACCTTCTTGAGTCCTGTGGGTTGTGTCTTGGGTATTCTGTAGTTTGGTTAATATCTACTTATTAGTGAGTACATACCTTTTGGATCTGAGTTACCTCACTCTGTTGTGAATTCTCTGTTTAGTTCTATAGCCCATATTTTGATTTGGCTTGTTCAGTTTTTTGGTGGTTAGCTTCTTGAATTCTTTATATATTTTGGATATTAGCCTTCTACTAGATGTGGGTGAAGATTTTTTTCTCCATCTGTAGGTTGCTCCTTTGTCCTATTGACTATGCCCTTGCCTTACAGAAGCTTTCCAGTTTCATAGGTACCATTTATCAATTCTAGATCTTAGAGCCTGAGCCATTGGAATTCTGTTTAGGAAATTTCCGGCTGTGGCAATGAATATTAGGCTCTTTCTCACTTTCTCTTCTATTTGATTCATTGTATCTGGTTTTATTTATTTATTTATTTATTTATTTATTTATTTATTTATTTTTGGCTTTTCGAGACAGGGTTTCTCTGTATAGCCCTGGCTGTCCTGGAACTCACTTTGTAGACCAGGCTGGCCTTGAACTCAGAAATCCACCTGCTGCTGCCTCCCTAGTGCTGGGATTAAAGGCGTGCGCCACCACGCCCGGTGTATCTGGTTTTATATTGAGGTCATTAATCCATTTAGATTTATGCTTTGTGCAATGCGATAAGTATGGATCTATTTTCATTTTTCCACATACAGACTACCAGTTAGACCAGCAACATCTAGTGGCCCTCAGGAATTCAGTCCTGTTTCCCCTCCCTCAAAACCTGATCATGTTCCCTACTTCTCCTTCCTGTCCCCTCTCCCACCCAGGACCCTCCTTCCCTCTACCCCTTCACCCACCATGATTGCTTTCTTTTCCCTCCTAAGTGGGATTGAGGCAACCACACATGCACCCTTCAGCTACTTCTCCCAGTTGCAAAAGAGCTTCACTCTTTAAAGAGGAACATGATGTTGGGGCACAAAGGTCCTTGCATCCACAGATCACTAGGGAAACCAGGAATCTTAAATATACAGAGGCCTGCACTCAATTGAAGAAAATAAAGGGCTGGAGAGATGGCTCAGTGGTTAAGAGCACCGACTGCTCTTCTGAAGGTCCTGAGTTCAAATTCCAGCAACCACATGGTGGCTCACAACCCTCAGTAATGAGATCTGATGCCCTCTTATGGTGCATCTGAAGCCAGCTACAGTGTACTTACATATAATAATAAATCTTTAAAAAAGAAAAGAAAAAGAAAATACCTACATTCAACCTAAAAGTCTGGAAGTAGATTTTTTTTCTTCTTTTTTTTTGTTTTTTAGAGACAGGGTTTCTCTGTATAGCCCTGGCTGTCCTGGAACTCACTCTGTAGACCAGGTTGGCCTCGAACTCAGAAATCTGCCTGCCTCTGCCTCCTGAGTGCTGGGATTAAAGGCACACGCCACCACGCCCAGCTGGATTTTCTTTTCTTTTCTTTTTTAATTATATGTAAGTACACTGTAGCTGTCTTCAGAAGCACCAGAAGAGGGCGTCAGATCTCATTAGAGATGGTTGTCAGCCACCATGTGTTTTGTTCACTGGGATTTGAACTCTGGATCTTCAGAAGATCAGTCGGTGCTCTTAAACGCTGAGCCATCTCTCCAGCCCTAGAAGTGGATTTTCATACTGACCCAGTGACCTTTTGGCTTTCTATGTTGGTAGACCTCATATAACCTCTGCTATAGAAGCAAACCTTACCCAAAATCTCCAAAATGACTGTCTTAAACTCTTTCCTTCCTAGACAGTTACCAATCGTGAGATGCCAGGTCTTTTACCTACAGAAAACCCCACACAGTCACATACACTTTGTAAAAGTGTTTCTATGTAGTCACATAGTAAGCTTTATTGTGAACTTGGAATTGAGCTGATTGGACTGATTTTTGCATGGACACCTTTTCCCAAATTGTACTGTGTTTTAAATATGCTGACAATGAACCACCACCACATGATATTACACTTCCTGAATTATGATACAGGTTGACAAAGTCCGTCTGCTCCTAAATTTAATTCTCATCTCTTAGTATGGTTCACTTTCCTGTCTCATACCTGCAGGAGCCTAGTCAACAGATCTCTGGCCCCCCAGAAACCGAGAATGCCTTGGATGGGAAACATTATCAAGAGTAGAAAAATGGGGCTAGTGAGGTGGCTCAGCAGTTAAGAGCACTGACTGCTCTTCTGGAGGTCTTGAGTTCAAATCCTAGCAATCACATGGTGGCGCACAACCATCTATAATGAGATCTGACACCCTCTTCTGGTGTGTCTGAAGACAGTGTACATACATATGACAATAAAGGGGTCAGAGAAAGCAGGGCTAGAGCAAGCAGAGGTCCTGAGTTCAATTCCCAGCAACCACATGATGGCTCACAAGCACCTGTACAGCTACAGCATACTCATATACATATAATAAATAAATAAATCTTTAAAAAAATTAGAAAACTTGGGGTGGAAAACACCTCAAAAGTTTAGAGGGCTGGCAAGATGGCTCAGCAGGTAAGAACACCGACTGCTCTTCCAAAGGTCCTGAGTACAAATCCCAGCAACCACATGGTGGCTCACAAACACCCGTAATAACATCTGATGCCCTCTTATGGTGCATCTGAAGACAGCTACAGTGTACTTATGTAAAATAATAAATAAATATTTTTTTAAAAGTTTAGAGAATTGAAATTTCTTCTAGAGCACCCAGTTTTCTTCATTGTCAGTATATAAGGCTACACATCACTATGTATAACTCCAGCTTCAGGATTTCTCACAACATCCCCTGGTCTTCCTTATCGATAGGAATGAATGGAGTACAAAGACACACATATAGACAAACCCTCATACACAAAGTATAATGATTAAATTTATTTTTGTAAAAAAAAAATAGAGACAACTTATACCATAAAACTTATTTCTCAAGTTGGGTATGGTAGAGAATTTCTTCCATGAATTGGCAGGATTAATATACTAACAATGGGCATCGTGCTGAAAGAAATATACAGATTAAATGCAATCCCCATCAAAAATTCCAAATCAATTCTTTATAGAGTTAGAAAGAGCAATTCTCAAATTCATCTGGAATAACCAAAAACCCAGGATAGCAAAAACTATGTTCAACAATAAAAGAACTTCTAGGAGAATCAACATCCCAGATTTCAAGCTGTACTACAGAGCAATAATGATAAAATCTGCATGATACTGGTACAGTGACAGACAGCTAGATCAATGGAATAGAATTGAAGACTTAGAAATGAACCCACACACCTACAGTCACTTGATCTTTGACAAAGGAGCAAAAACCATCCAGTGATAAAAGGACAGCAGTTTCAACAGATGGTGCAGGTTCAACTGGCAGTCAACATGTAGGAGAATACAAATTGAACCATTCTTATCTCCCTGTACAAAGCTCATGTCCAAGTGGATCAA
>NC_034590.1:15928826-15930734 GCF_900095145.1 Mus pahari | reverse complement strand
ATGTAGTACATTTACACAATGGAGTACTACTCAGCCATTAAAAACCATGACTTCATGAAACTTTCAGGCAAATGGATGGAACTTGAGAATATCTTCCTGAGTGAGGTGACTCAGTCACAAAGGCACAAACAGGGACTGTACTCACTGAGAAGTGGATATTAGGCTAAACGTTCAGAGTACCCAAGATTCAATTCACAGACCATATGAAGCCTAAGAAGAAGGAAGACCATACTCTGGATGCTTCAGTGCTTTTTAGAAGAGTGAAGAAAATACTCATAGGAGGAAATATGGAGACAAAGTGAAAAGGTCAGCTCAGGAACTTTGGGAAGGTCTTCAAACTCTTCCCCCTCAGGAAGAGAGAGGCTAATTAACATTGTTCAGACCAAGGTATGGGAATCGACCTGTGGGTGGAGACACATTCCACAAAATGGACTGTTGCCCACCCTCAGACAAGGGAAGTCCTTGTCACCTCATTCCCTAAAGACCAATCAGTTTAAAGGGTACACTGTTCTGCAAGTCATATTGTGCCTAGTTGTTGATGCTCTGTTCGGCCCCTGGAAATGAAAATAATTAAATTCAAGAAAAGCAAAGAACTTATAGTCAAAAGCATAACACGAGACAAATAGGGCAATATTGGAAACTTGAAGGCCTGAGGCAAGTCCAGCGTGTCCTGACAGGCCCTGAAGGCCTAGCTGAAGATCTTACAATAACAAGTCCAGGCATGTCCAGGAGAGCCCCTTGTTTGGACATTCCTGAGGTTGGGTGGCCCTAAGGATAGACATAAACACAGGAACTGTTTTAGGTTAATTTTTTGATTGACTCATCGGCCATCTGGCGGCCTGGGTCATGCTGACCCGGCCAAACGACTGGCCCTGGCCCCCTCCCTGGGAATGCTGATGCTATAACCTGCATGTATTATTCTACTGACTTATAATCAAGCCAATTGTGTGAAGCTGCGCCAAGTTCCCCCAAAATCCCCCAACCCTCTCCCTATAACTCCCTATAAAAACCCCAGGCTTTTGAGCCTCAGGGTCGATTCCTCAGTCTCCTGTGTGAGGCACATATCAGCCCAGATCTCCGCCATTAAAGCCTGATATGGCTGTCTCCTGAGAGGCTTTGCCACAGTCTGACAAATACAGAGGAGTAAGCTCATAGCCAATCATTGGACTGAGCTCAGGAGTCCCTGATGGAGGAGATAGAGAAGGAACTGAAGGAGCTGAGGGGGGTTGCAGCCCCATGGCCAGACCCCCAGAGCTCCAGGGACTAGAAAACCAATTAAAGAATACACATGGTGCTGGCCACACATTTGGTAGAAGATGACCTGGTTGGACATCAGTGGGAGGAGAGGCCCTCAGGGCTAAGGGTGTTCAGTGCCCCAGTGGAGGGGAATGACAGGGCAGGAGGATGGGAGTAGGTGGGTAGGGGACCACCCTCATAGATTCAGGGGGAGGGGGTAAGCAATAGGAGGATTCTAAAAGGGAGGCCTGGAGAGGGGAAATAAAGAAAATATCCAAGAAAAAAAAGAAATAGTAAGAGCTGAGTACAAAAGAAAAATAGAGACCATTTACATCATAAAAATTATTTCTCAAGCTGGGTATAGTAGAGAATTTCTACAGCCCCAGCACTGAGGGCAAATAAGCAGAAAGATCATTGTGAGTTTGATAAAGGTGCTACATAGTACCTACACACACACACACACACACAAACAATATGGAAAAGAACAAAAGTAAACAACATAGATAAAAAGGAGCATTGAGAGCCGGGCGTGGTGGTGCACGCCTTTAATCCCAGCACTTAGGAGGCAGAGGCAGGCGGATATCTGAGTTCAAGGCCAGCCTGGTCTACAAAGTGAGTTCCAGGATAGCCAGGGTTATACAGAGAAACCCTGTCTCAAAAAATCAAAAAAAA
>NC_034590.1:15921418-15928611 GCF_900095145.1 Mus pahari | reverse complement strand
GCATATAAAGTTTGCAAGATCAAGGGGCCTCTCTTCCCAATGATGGCCCCCTAGGCCATCTTCTGCTACATATGCAGCTAGAGACACGAGGTCTGGGGGTACTGGTTAGTTCATATTGTTGTTCCACCTATAGGGTTGCAGACCCCTTCAGCTCCTTAGCCCAGAAATTTAGAATACCCAAGATACAATTTGCAAAACACAAGAAAATCAAGAAGGAAGACCAACGCATGGATACTTCATTCCTCCTTAGAATAGGGAACCAAACACCCATGGAAGGAGTTACAGAGACAAAGTTTGGAGCTGAGACCAAAGGATGGACCACCTAGAGACTGCCCCACGCAGGGATCCATACCATAATCAGCCACCAAACTCGGACTCTATTGCATATGCCAGCAAGATTTTGCTGACATGACCTTGATATAGCTGTCTCTTGTGAAGTTATGCCAGTGCCTGGCAAACACAGAAGTGGATGCTCACAGTCATCTACTGGATGGGACACAGGGCCCCCAATGGAGGAGCTAGAGAAAGTACATAGATACTTCTATAGTACAACCCTTCTCAAATGGAATTACATTTCTGAGTGAATATTGTTCTGGTATGTAAAACCAGGAGCAACCATTGAAGTGTAATGTCAAATTTTATTTTACAGCCAGGCCAAAGTTGCAGTCTCCTCTGAACAAGAAGAGAGAAGCATTCCTGATTACAAGCAGTGGAGGCTGTTTATACTCAAACTCAAGGCTGAGGTACATAGTGTGTGGTTAAAAAAAAGCAGAAATTATTGCATTTTATAATTTAGTTAACTATCAACCAGTTCACAAAACACACCATGAAACAATGGAAACAAACTATGCTGTGTACATCACAAGATTATTGAGAAAGAACAAATCAAATAAGATTGACTTAACTTCTAATTGGAGGAAAGAAAAACACTATAGGGAACAATATAGAATTAAACAAAATAGTTTTTTGTTTTGTTTTTTTTTTCGAGACAGGGTTTCTCTGTGTAGCCCTGGCTGTCCTGGAACTCACTTTGTAGACCAGGCCGGCCTCGAACTCAGAAACCTGCCTGCCTCTGCCTCCCGAGTGCTGCCCCTCTAGGGAATGCCCCAGGGTGAGGGGAAGGACTCTATGCGTCTGTCTGGTATAGGGGAGTGAACTTGGTAGTCTTCCAGACAGAGGGAACTACCCACTGTCTTGCCCTTCTGCTTTTTTTGAGTTGGTTTTGTTTATCCAGGAGGAAACAAGTGTTTGTTAGTCTATGTGTCTCTCTTCTCTGTGTCTGTTTCATGTCTCTGTATGTGACTTAGATGATGGGACAGACAGTAACAACCCCCTTAAGCTTGATCTTGGATTTTTAAACTGAAGTCAGATCTAGGGCCCATGACCTGTCAGTTGAAATTAAGAAGGAACCCTGGCAGACTTTTTGTGCCTCTGAGTGGCTAAAATTGGACGTAGGCTGGCCATCAGAAGGGACTTTTGATTTGAGTATAATTTTATTTTATTTTATTTTATTTTTAAAGATTTATTTATTTATTATATGTAAGTACACTGTAGTTATCTTCAGACACTCCAGAAGAGGGCGTCAGATCTTGTTACGGATGGTTATGAGCCACCATGTGGTTGCTGGGATTTGAACTCCAGACCTTTGATAGAACAGTCGGGTGCTCTTACCCACTGAGCCATCTCACCAGCCCAGGATTTTTTTTTTTTCCGAGACAGGGTTTCTCTGTATAGCCCTGGCTGTCCTGGAACTCACTTTGTAGACCAGGCTGGCCTCGAACTCAGAAATCCACCTGCCTCTGCCTCCCAGTGCTGGGATTAAAGGCGTGCGCCACCACGCCCTGAGTATAATTTTAAAGGTTAAAGCTATTGTTTTCCAGGAAGGACCAGGATCTCACTCAGACCAGCAGCCTTACATAACTGTGTGGCAGGATCTTGTCCAGAACCCACCACCATGGATCAAGCCATGGATTCTGCAGCTAATGCCAGGCTCCCGAACCCTGGCCCTTCGCCAATCAAAAGCAAAACTAAAAACTACTCCCAAAAAGGAGTCTGTACCAGTTCCCTCTGCTCCTCCTAAGATCTACCCTGAGATTGAGGAGCCCCCAGAGTGGCCTGAGCCACCCCCTCCTCTGTATCATGGCCAATCTGGTCCTGTCCCCAGCTTTGGCCCTCCTCCATCTCCGGGACAAATTCCCGGAGAGGCAGCTATGGCTGGCACTCGGAGTTGGCACACTCCAAGCCCGCTTGACTGCCACCTCCCCCCCACTCAACTTCTGCTTTTCCATTGAGAGCCATGGGGGCCCCCGCCTGATAATTCCCAGGCTTTGCAGCCCTTTCAGTATTGGCCCTTTTTTCTCTGCTGACTTGTATAATTGGACGTCTAACCACCCTTTTTTTCAGAAAATCCCTCAAGCCTGACAAGACTCATGGAGTCCCTGATGTATTCGCATCAGTCCACCTGGGATGACTGCCAGCAGCTTCTACAAGTTCTTTTTACTACAGAAGAAAGGGAGAGAATTTTACTTGAAGCTCAAAAAAATGCTCCTGAGGCTAATGGAGCCCCTACCAATCTACTGAATGAAATCAAGGGTTTCCCTTGGATCATCTGGACTGGGGTTATAATACGGCAGAAGGTAGGGGGCGACTGACAGTCTATCGCCAGGCTTTGGTGGTGGGTCTCCAAGGGGCTGCACGACACCCCACCAATTGAGCTAAGGTAAGAGAGGTCTTGCTGGGCATGGTGGCGCATGTCTTTAATCCCAGCAGAGGCAGGCGGATTTCTGAGTTTGAGGCCAGACTGGTCTGCAAAGTGAGTTCCAGGACAGCCAGGGCTATACAGAGAAACCCTGTCACGAAAAAACGACCCCCCCCCCAAAAAAAAAGAGGAAAAAGAGAGGTCTTGCAGGGACCCACCAAACCACCATCGGTATTTTTAGAGAGATTAATGGAGGCCTATAGACGATATACACCTTTTGACCCCACCTCTGAAGGACAGCAGGCTGCAGTCATTATGGCCTTCATAGAGCAGGCTGCACCTGATATAAAAAAGAAATTGCAGAGATTGGAAGGTCTACACACACAGACCCTCCAAGATGATGTAAAGGAGGCAGAGAAAGTGTATAATAAGAGGGAAACTGAGGAAGAGAAAAAAGAGAGAGAGAGAGAAAAGAGAGGCAGAAGCAAGAGAGGATAAGAGGGATCGTAGACAGGAAAGAAGCTTAACCAGGATTCTGGCCGCAGTAGTCAGAGAAAAAGGTGAGCATGAGAGTAGACAGCAAGGACGCCTGGGAAGCAGAAGGCCCCGGCTGAAGAACAAAGCAAAGGACCCTTCTAGATAAAGATCAATGTGCATACTGCAAGGAAAAAGGGCGAGAGAATGCCCTAAGAAAAAGGGAAGAGGGCCAAGGGTATTGGCCCTCGAAGAAGACTAGAGGAGATAGGGCTCGGACCCCCTCCTTGAGCCTAGGGTAAACTTGACTGTGGAGGGGACTCCAGTAGAATTTCTGGTAGACACTGGAGCTGAATTTTCTGTAATACAACAATCTGGGAAAGCTCCAAGATAAAAAGACAATTGTGGTTGGAGCCACAGGACAAAAATTATATTCATGGATCACCAAACGTAAAGTGGATCTGGGGAAAGGGCAAGTGACGCATTCCTTTCTGGTTATTTCTGAGTGCCCTATTCCTCTTCTGGGCAGAGGTCTCTTGATTAAACTTAAGGCTCAAATACAGTTTACCTCGAGTGGACCCAGAGTTAATTGGGAGTCCCCATCAAACATGATACTGGCCCTGAAGTTAGAAGAATATAGACTGCATGAAATACCAAAAGTTGGTGAAAAACTGGAATCTGGTAGATGACTCAGAGCTTTTTCCCAGGCCTGGGCAGAGACTATGGGCATGGCAGTACTGGACCCTACTGTGGTAATAGAATTAAAAGCAGATGCCACTCCCATAAGGGTCCGACAATACCCTATGAGTCAGCAAGCAAAGGAGGGTATTAGACCTCATATTCAGAGACTATTACAATTGGGGATTTTAACTCCATGCCAGTCTCCATGGAACATCCCACTTCTGCCTGTAAAAAAGCCTGGCAAAGGAGATTATCGACCAGTCCAGGATTTAAGAGAGGGCAACAAAAGAGTACAAGATGTTCACCCTACTGTACCCAACCCATACAACCTCCTCAGCTCTTTACCACCAGAACGGAAGCGGTATACTGTATTGGACTTAAAGGATGCATTTTTTTGATTAAGACTTCATCCTTCTAGCCAGCATTTCTTCGCTTTCGAATGGAGAGACCCAGAAGTTGGGCACAACGGACAGCTGACATGGACAAGACTCCCGCAAGGGTTTAAAAATTCTCCCACTATCTTCGATGAAGCGCTACATCGGGACTCGGCATCCTTCAGGACTGATAGTCCTGAGATAACCCTTCTCAATATGTAGATGGCCTTTTGATTGCTGCTGATACTGAATCAGGCTGTCTAAAAGGTACCGAGCGCCTATTAGCTGAACTGGGTAAGTTAGGCTATAGAGCCTCTGCAAAAAAGGCCCAGTGGTGCCAAACTGAGGTCACCTATTTAGGATATACCGTTAAGGATGGGAAGAGGTGGCTAACTGAAGCCAGAAAAAAAAGACTGTGACTCAGATTCCTGTACCAACCACCCCTAGACTAGTCAGAGAACTTCTAGGCACTGCTGGATTTTGCCAACTGTGGATTCCACGGTTTGCTATTTTGGCTGGGCCCTTGTGTCCTTTGACTAAGGAGCAAGGTAGGTTCCAATGGACCCCTGAGCACCAAAAGGCCTTCGACGAGATCAAGAAGGCCTTATTAGAGGCTCCAGCGCTTGCCCTGCCAGACTTGATTTGTCAAACTCTGATTGTTCTGTCTCTCTCAATGCCCGCCTGAAGGCTCCTGAAACCGTTAAGAGGACCATCTGGAAGCAGCTTAAAGAAGCCTATCATCGGGGAAACCTGGGGGTACCCCACAAGTTCCAGGTTGGGGACTCAGTCTATGTCCGGAGACACAGAGCCGGGAATTTGGAACCAAGGTGGAAAGGCCCCTATGTCATGTTGCTGACTACTCCCACCACTCTCAAAGTTGACAGAATCGCCGCCTGGATTCATGCTTCGCATGCAAAAGCGTCCCCCTCAGAAGATCGAGATGAATGGACGGTGGAGAGAATGGCTGATCCCCTTAAGCTGCGCCTAGATCGCAGCGCTATTCTAAAGAAGAGTGACAATCCGCATCAGCCCTTGACTCTCACTTGGCAAGCACTGTCTCAATCAGGAGAGGTGCTCTTCACCACTTCGCGAGAAGAACCCTCTCCGCCAAATCATTCCTGCCGCCAGGAGTGATCCCCCTAACCTGGTTCAGAGTTATGGGTTCTATAGCTGCCCCCAAAACTTAAAAGGTTCTTGGTGTGGAGGGGCCAGATGGTACTATTGTTGCATGTGGGAATGTGTTACCTCAAACGACGGAGATTGGAGACGGACTCCCGAATCAGCAGGAGATGGACTAAAGTTTTCCTTCCAAAATAGAGGACCTCTATTTTGGAGCTCTACAAAAATAAAAATTGCAGGCCTACAGATTTAGATCGAATAGAATTGCAGTTCACAGACATGGGAAAGAAATACATCCTTGATCAATGGCTTGAGGGCATGACTTGGGGCGTTGTGTATTACAATTATGGGAGTAAACCAGGGTCATTGCTCCATGTCCGCTTAAAGATGGAGAGCCCCCAGCCCTGCTAATAGGCCCCAATAAAGTCCTCCCTGAACAAGGCCAGCCAGTTTTCCCAGCTTCTGCCCTGGTCCTGGCCCCAAGTCCCACCCATAAGTATCCCCCACTAAGAGTTTCTGCTCTCCCTGCTCTCCCTCCTACCTCTCTGACGACTGCTGGACTGCCACCCACTGGACAAAGACTGCTTGGTCTTCTTCAAGGAGCCTTTTCTGTGTTAAATGGTACCAATCCCAATATTACTAAGTCTTGTTGGCTATGCCTGGCCGCTGGTCCCCCAGTCATACCCACTGTAATTGGGGACATAGCCATACATTAACCCTCACTGAGGTATCAGGCGGGCACATATTTGGGAAAAGTACTCCCAAGTCACCAACATCTGTGTAATGAAACTCATAAGAGCCCCAGGACTGAAAGAACTCATTATCTGTCATTGGGTCCAAATAGATGGTGGGCTTGCAGTACTGGACTGACTCTTTGCGTCTCAACATCAGTACTCAACGAGACCAGGGATTATTGCATTCTTGTACAGCTGGTACCTAGGGTCATTTATCATCCCTCAGAAGAATTTGTTGATGAGTTTGACATGAGGCCGACCCGCCTCCGGAGAGAGCCTGTAACTATGACCCTGGCCGTGCTACTGGGAGTAGGAATAGTGGCAGGAATAGGCACTGGGACTGCTGCCTTAGAACAGGTACCTGGCTATTATAATCAGTTGAATGGATACCTACATTGCAGCCCTGGAACAATCTATTACCAGGTTAAAAGGATCTTTAACATCCTTGTCTGAAGTTGTTCTTCAGAACCGTAGGGGATTGGATTTGCTCTTCCTTAAAGGAGAAGGATTGTGTGCTGCCTTGAAAGAAGAATGTTGTTTTTATGTGGATCACTCTGGAGTTATAGAGGACTCCATGAGTAAATTGAGGGAAAGATTAGAAAAACCAGACCGAGGCCTCAATTGGTTGACCACTGCTCACCTGTGTAGGGAAATGTATCATCTTCCACTCCTCTGGTAATGGAATTGGTTTGTTCCTGTATCTTAAATCCTATTACCTCTGCTTTTTGGACTATCTTCATGTTAGTTTTTTCAGTTCAAAATCAAATCTCAACCAAAATTTTTAGTTACCTGACAGTATTCATTTTCTATTGCCTGCTTTAATAGTTTCCTCTGAACAAGTGGAGTAGACTGAGTAATGAAAGTGACATCAGCCCCAAGATTGTCAAAGTTGGGAATGGTTAAGCATAGTATTTGTGGTAGTTTGACTAACAATGCTTCCCATAGGCCCATGTATTTAAGTTCTTAGTCATCAAAGTGGTAATATTTGAAAAGGTTAAAAGGATAAGGAGTTGTAACCCTATTGAATGAAGTGTGTCACTAGATAGGCTGTGAAGTTTGAAAATCCCACAGCAAACCTAGATATTTTGAGTGTGTGTGTGTGTGTGTGTGTCT
>NC_034590.1:15915127-15921318 GCF_900095145.1 Mus pahari | reverse complement strand
TCTCTCTCTCTCTCTCTCTCTCTCTCTCTCTCTATATATATATATATATATATATATATATATATATATATATATATTTTGTTTTTCGAGACAGGGTTTCTCTGTGTAGACCTGGCTGTCCTGGAACTCACTCTGTAGACCAGGCTGGCCTCAAACTCAGAAATCCACCTGCCTCTGCCTCCCAAATGCTGGGATTAAAGGCGTGCACCACCACCACCACCTGGCTTCCCCCTCACTCTCTTGTCCTATAGTTCAAGACATAGAAGTCACAACTACTTATTTGGCAGTATGTCTGTCCATGTGCCATTAGGCTTCCCACCATGATACTAATGGACTCTCTGAAAGTAAAAGCCAGACCACAATTAAATATCACCTTTACATCATGTTTTCCTACAAGTTCTCTTACAAAAGTCTCTCTCTCTCTCTCTCTCTCTCTCTCTCTCTCTCTCTCTCTCTCTGTGTGTGTGTGTGTGTGTGTGTGTGTATGTGTGTGTTTAATTTGGATTTGAAATCATTCTTTCATCACAAATTGGTGGATAGAGATATTGTCAAATTAGTTGCTATCAGCAGTACTGAAATGGCATGAAAATGGGCTGGAGTGATGGTCCAGTGTCTAAGAGCACTGGGTGCTCTGTCAGTGGACTCAAGTTTGATTCTCAGTACCTACAGGACTAGTAACCATGTGTAACATTGTTTTCTGTTGAACAGTGATTTGGTCAGGCTATTGATACAAATAAATAAATAGAATGGAATGAGAATGAAAATTTGTACCAATAAACTGAGGTTGGTCTTAGAAGGAATGTGAATTTATATTTTTTATGACTTTGAAAATTTTCCTGAGAGGATACTGAAGGTGTTTGGAAAACTGGAGTATAATTACCATTGAGTGATGAGAGATTGAGGGGCTGTTCTAGTTAAAACATGGCTGCATGGTTTGGGAACTTTTTAGTCTGTCTGTTGGTCTGTCTATCTGTCTGCCTGCCTTTCTCCATCTCACTGTGTCTGTCTGTCTCTCTGTGTATGTGTGTGTTTGTGCATGTTTGCATGCACAGGTATGCACATGTATGTAGGTGTTCATGATGGACTCAAACTAATCACAAGTGTTGGCCCTGCAGCTACTGTGTCATACAGTTTAAACTTCCTGTTGTAAGGGTTGGAAACCAAGTCTTGTGCTCTGAAAGAGCAATGATTGCATTTGCAACAAGATAGATAAACTCCCAGCCTAACCAACTAAAGGGCACAGAGACAGTGTCCAAATCAACAAATTCAGAGGTGAAAAGAGAGGTATAACAACAGAAATGGAAGAAATTCAAAAAATCATCAAATCCTACTAGAAAAGCCTAGTTGCAACAAAAGTGGGAAAATCTAGATGAAATGGAAGATTTTTCTAGACGGATACCAGGTACCAAATTAAGTAAAAGTCAGGTAAACTGTATAAAATGTCCCATAACTATTAAGAAAATAGAAGCAGTAATTAAAAACCTCCCAACCAAAAAACGCACAGGGCCAGATGGATTTATGAACAATTCTATCAGACCTTCAACAAAAGTTAATACCAATATTCCTCAAATTATTTCACACAATAGAAATAGACAGGACAGCTGGGCATGGTGGTGCATGGCTTTAATCCCAGGACTTGGGAGGCAGAGGCAGGTGGATTTCTGAGTTTGAGGTCATCCTGGTCTACAGAGTGAGTACCAGGACAGTCAGGCAACCAACCAACCAACCATCCATCCATCCATCCATCCATCCATCCATCCATCCACCCATCCATCCAACCAACCAACCAATCAACCACACAAAATACTCAATAAGATCGAATACCACATCAAAATCATCATTCACAACGATCTACTAGGCTTCATCCCAGGGATACAGTGATGGTTCAATATATGAAAATTCATCAACATAATACACTATATAAACAAACTGAAAAACAAAAATCACACGATCACATCATTAGATGCCAAAAAAAGCCAAGGACAATATGCAGCACCCCTCATATTAAATGTCATGGAGAGATCAGGAACACAAGGCATGGAACTATACATAATAAAAGCCATATACCTTTGCGGTAAATCTCCACAANNCAAATATGCCCCTGCAATGAAAACGCAACACAATTAATATGATTACATGCTGTGTGCCTAGATTGGGCAGATCTACCACTAGACTACCATCTTCCACAGCTTATGAGACCCCTTAGAACTTGCAGTTTCTCCAGGCCATGTGCTTCTGTTCCTCTTCTCTTTCTTCCTCCTCCTCTGCATCCTCTCCCTCTTCCACTTTCTCCTTCTCTCCCTCTCACCTTCCCTTTTATCTGCCCAATCATCAGCTCTCCTTTATTTTACAATTTAAGGTGGGAAGAAGGTTTACTGAAAATCACCTGAGTGCTGACTCATTCCTTGTTGGCAACCTCTCACGGGACAATGGAATATAATCAAATTTAACATTAAATATAATTATCCCAGAGCTATCCACAATGATATACAGCAAAACAACAGCCAACATCAAAGGAAATGGGGAGAAACTTGAAGCAATCCCAATGCCTTAGTTAGGGATTTATGCTATGAAGGAAAACCATGACCAAGGCAACTCTGTTTTTTGTTTTTGTTTGTTTGTGTTTTTGTTTTTCAAGACAGGATTTCAATATATAGCCCTGACTGTCCTTGAACTCACTCTGTAGACCAGAGGCTGGCCTTGAACTCAGAAATCCTCACTTGCATGCCTCCCAAATGCTGGGATCAGAGGCATGCACCATCACTGTCCAGCTGACCAAGCAACTCTTATAAAGACATCATTTACTGGGGGCTGGGTTACAGGGTCAGAAGTTAAGTCCATTGTCATCAAGGCAAAACATGGCAATATCCAGGCAGGCATGGTGCTGGAGGAGCTGATAATTCTACATTTTCATCTGAATTCTGCTAGCAGAATCCTGGCCTCCATGCACCTAGGTTGAGGGTCTTAAAGCCCACACCCACAGTGACACACTGACCCCAACAAGATCATACCTACTTCAACAGGGACACACCTCCTAATAGTGCTACTCCCTGGGCTGAGCATAAACAAGCAACCACACCCATTAAAACCAGGAACAAGAACTGGATGTTCATTCTCTCCTTATGTGTTTAATATAGTACTTGAAGTTCTAGGTAGAACATTTAGTCAACAAAAAGAGATCAAGGGGATACAAATTGCAAAGAAAAGAGTCAAGTTATTACTATCTGAAGATGATATGATAGTATAGTTAAGGGACCTCCAAAATTCCTCCAGAGAACTCCTACAGTGGATAAATAACTTGAGCAAAGTGACTGAATATAACGTTAACAAAAATAAATTCGTAGCCTTCCTTTATAAAATAATATCAGGCCAAGATTTAAAAAGTGTGAATCATTCTTCACAATAGCCACAAATGATATGAAATATTTTGCTATAAATCTAATCAAGCAAATAAAAGATCTATATGACAAGATCTTCAAGTTCCTTAAAAAAGAAATTGAAGAAGACCTCAGAAGATGGAGATTTCCAATGCTCATGGATTAGTAGGATTAGCATAGTAAAAATGTGCTTCATTTACACAATGGAATAGTATTCATCTATTAAAAATGAGGACATCATGAATTTGGCAGGCAAAAGGATGGAACTATAAAATTTTATACATATTTATGGTATGTATTCACTGTAATTGCATATTAGTGAAAAAGTACAGAATACCCAGGATACAATCCACCAATCATAAAAAGTTTAACAAGAAGAAAGGACCAAGTGAGGATGTTTGAATCCCACTTAGTGGGGGTGGAAACAATCATGGGAGTTGGAGGGAGGGTGGGATCTGTGTGGGAGAGGTGACAGAGGAGGGAAAATGAGGGCAGGATCAGGTAAGGGGTGAGGGAAGACAGCAGAGAGACCCAAAGCAACAGGAGAGTGCATGGAAATATGCATCTGTGGGCGCGGAGGCATGGGTAACCTCTAGAAAGTTCCAGAGGCTCCCAGGACTAAATGGGGATGAACTTAGTTGAAATGCCCAACAGTGGGGTATTGGAACCTGAAAGATCACCTCTAGTAGATAGACAGTTCCTCCAGTGGAGGGATGGGGGTCACCAAACTACCTTCCAAATTTTGACATAGAATTGTAGCTGACTAAATAAATGAGTGATACAAATGGAGCAGAGATTCTCAGAAAGGGTATCCATAGACCAGCCCAACTTGGGATTTATCCTATGGGTGGGCACAAAATCCTGACAATATTTCTGATGCCATGTTGTGCTTGCAGACCCAGCCAGCAGCTAATCGAGACAAATGCAGACACTTACAGCCAACCATTGGACTGAGGTAGGGGACCCCTGTAGAAGAGTTAGGGGAAGGATTGAAGAAGCTGAAGGTGATGGCAACCCCATAGGAAGACCAACAGTATCAACTAACCCACACTCTTGAGAGCTCCCAGAGTCTCAATGTAGTGCCAGACAAGAAGATTACACAGGAATTTAAAAAAAAAATTAAAAATGGCAGCATATCGAGATATAGTATATTAAATTAAAAATCCAGATTCTGCTTATTGATGTTGGTTTAAAGCAATGCGATACAATGGGTTGTTTTATTTTGTATAGTTTGAAAAACTAAAATATATACATGGCATACATATATCATACAATTGATACATGTTGAGAGCTCCAATGTCCTTCTGCCTTGAGTTCTGAGGTGAATGATTCCAAGACGATGGCTGTTTTGAAAATGCCTTTACCCTGGACTGGAGAGATGGCTCAGCAGTTAAGAGCACTGTCTGCTTCTCCAGAGATCATGAGTTCAATTCCCAGCAACCACACCAAGACTCACAACCATCTACAATGGAGTGTGAAGCCCTCTTCTGACATGCAGATATACATGCAGATAAGATCAATAAATACATCTAAAAAAAAAGGGCCAGAGCTGCCAGCAGGGTAGCCACTGCCGCTGGTTTGTTAAAGCTGCTGGAGCAGCCCCGAACCAAGTTCTAGGGCTCTCTCGTGGGCCCTCGACCTCCAGCCCTTTGCAAGTGTTAGCCAAGAGGGGTGGTGGCAGGATGAATGTGGGCACAGCACACATTGGAGGTGAACCCCCAATACATGGGTGATGAAGAGCTGCGGCATCTGGCTCTCCTACGTGCTGGCCATCGGACTCCTGCATGTTGTGCTGCCGAGCATTCCCTTCGTGAGTGTCCCTGTCTTCTGAACCCTCACCAACCTTATCCACAGCCTAGGCATGTGCATATTTCTGCACACCGTGAAAGGGACACCCTTCGAGATTCCAGACCAGGGCAAAGCAAGGTTGCTGACCCACTGGGAGCAGATGGACTACAGGGTCCAGTTCACAGCCTCTAGAAAGTTCTTAACCATCACGTCTATTGTGCTGTACTTACTCACCAGCTTCTACACCAAATATGACCAAGTCCATTTCATACTCAACACTGAGTCCTTGATGAGCATTTTCATTCCCACACTGCCCCAGCTCCATGGAGTCCTGATCTTTGGAATCAATAAGTACTGAGAGCTGGGTGTGGTGGCGCACACCTTTGATCCCAGCACCCGGGAGGAAGAGGCAGGCAGATTTCTGAGTTCGAGGCCAGCCTGGTATACAAAGTGAGTACCAGGACAGCCTGGGCTATACAGAGAAACCCTGTCTCGAAAAAAAAAAAAAAAAAAAACAAAACAAAACAAAACAAACAAATAAAAAAAAAAAAAAGTACTAAGGTTGTAGCCCCTTCCCCAGCCAGGTTGGCAGGGGAAGGGTGGAAGGCCTTTGCTGTGACGCTGAAGACTGGAAGGAGCCTCTGGACACTGCCAGAGATGCGAGTGTGCCCTGGGCCTGGCTTCCCCCTCACTTCCCCAGTAGCCGACTTTGGAGTAGTTTGTAGGGGTGGGGCCCTTGGGCTCTAACCCATTCTGAAGTTTGTTTGTTTTTATCTTTTTCCTTCTTTTCCTTTTGCCTTTTGAATAGAGATGCCATGGTGGTGGTCAGGAAAGGGGCTGTGTGTGGGCCTGAGAAATTGGGACAGGAAGCCAGAAAAACCCCCCGTTGGCTTGTTTACCCTCGGGGAGCCATAGCACTTTAGCCCCCGAAAAAGGGGGCAGATGGAAGGTACAGCTTCTGCATTAATTGCCCTCAGTCCTTCCATGTGTGAAGCGAGACTCACTGCTCTGTATGCATTAGAACCC
>NC_034590.1:14317287-14345808 GCF_900095145.1 Mus pahari | reverse complement strand
TCTTTTTGCATTTTGCATTTTCTTTGATTGTTGTGGCCATGTTCTCTATGGAATCTTCTGCACCTGAGATTCTCTCATCCATCTCTTGTATTCTGTTGCTGATGCTCACATCTATGGTTCCTGATTTCTTTCCTAGGGTTTCTATCTCCAGAGCTGTCTCACTTTGCGTTTTCTTTAATACTTCTACTTCCCTTTTTAGGTATTGGATGGTTTTGTTCAATTCCATCACTTGTTTGGTTGTGTTCTCCTGTGTTTCTTTAAGGACTTCTACCTCTTTAGCAGTGTTCTCCTGTANTTCTTTAAGGACTTGTACCTCTNTAGCAGCGTTCTCCTGTATTTCTTTAAGTGAGTTATCAATGCCCTTCTTAATGTCCTCTATCAGCACCATGAGGTAAGCTTTTAAATCAGAGTCTTGCTTTTCGGGTGTGTTGGGGTATCTAGGACTGGCTGAGGTGGGAGTGCTGGGTTCTGATGATGGTGAGTGGTCTTGGTTTCTGTTAGTAAGATTGCTACATTTGCCTTTCACCATCTGATAATCTCTGGAGTTAGTTGTTATAGGTGTCTCTGGTTGAAGCTTGTTTCTCCTGTGATTCTGTTAGCCTCTGTCAGAAGTCCTGGGAGTCCAGCTCTCTCCTGAGTCTCAGTGGTCAGAGTACTCTCCACAGGGAAGCTCTCCTCTTGCAGGGAAATGTGCTCAGAGGCTTGGCGTTCAGATTTGCCTCCTGGCTGAAGATGTAGGCCCAAAACAGGGCCTGTCCCCAAAGATGTGTCGCCTCTGCAGTTTGCACACTCACCTGCACAGGCTAGACTCTGAGGGACCCTGGCCACAATATGTCTCTCTCATCTGCTCTGGCAGACAGAGCCCTCACAGGTGGCCACCTTTCCTCTGGTGGGGAAGGTGCCCAATTGTTTGGAGCCTGAACCAGGGTCTGTCCCAGAAGCTAGATTGCTTCTGTCTGTCCCAAAGCTATGTAGCTTCTGTAGTCCACATTCTCACCAGTGCAGACTGGAGCCTGGGCGCACCAGAACAAAGATGGCTCCCTTACCAGTTCAGGCAGTGAGAGTGCTCCTGGGTGGTCAACTCTGCTCTGGCAAGGATGGTACCCAGATGTCTGGAGCCAGAAACGGGGTCTGTCCCCAAAGCCGTGTCGCTTCTGCAGTCCGAGTTCTCCCCGGCAATGACCAGAGCCTGGGTGTACAGTAGCAAAGATGGCTCTCTTACCATCTCAGGCAGTGAGAGCCTTGTTTTACTTTTTAATCAATGCCTAAACCTTCTGATTGTCCTTTTCATTTTGTCTTCCACTTGATCTGTTCTGTCAGTGAGACATTTTATTTCTATTATTAAGCTTTCATTTTTCAAATTTTAATTTGACTTTTATCAGTACTTCTGTTTGTTGAATTTCTGGTTCTTATCATGTACTAACTTTCTTTGTTTTATTCAACCACTTATTTTTTATTCTCTTTTAATTCATTTGGAATGGAATTCTTTGTTAAAGATTCTCATAATTATTCTTTTGAATTGTTAGAATAGGATCACATTTAATTCATTCCAGTTGTAATTCATTACTGTGGAACTGCTAATTTTCAGATAGGTCAAAGCCTTAAATTTTCCCCCTCATATTCCTCCTCTCCTTTTCTCTTTGTTTTTTTGCTTCTTTCTCTACCTTCCTTCCTTCCTACCTTCCTTTCTTCCTACCTTCCTTCCTTTCTTTCTTTCTCTTTCTTTCTTTCTTTCTTTCTCTTTCTTTCTTTCTTTCTCTTTCTTTCTTTTGCTCTTTATTTCTTTTCTTTTCTTTTTTCTCTTTCCTTTCCTTCCTTCCTTCCTTCCTTCCTTCCTTCCTTCTTTATTTCTTTTACTCTTTCTTTCTTTCTCTCTTTTGTGACAGGGTCTCAAAATAAATCCCTGACTAACCTGGAACCTGTGATGTAAACGAGCTTGGCCTCAAACTTGCAGCAATCCTCCTGCATCTGCTTTCTATCTGCTGAGGTTTCAGCATGCACCAACCTCCCTGGGTACTTTTCATAGTTCTACTTTGGGTTTTGCATTCCTGAGATTGTTCATTAGATTGATTTTTGCCTTAGTGCTTTATGCTGTGAAAAGATACCATGAAAATGTCAACTCTTATAAGAGAAAGCATTCAATGTTTACAGGTTCAGAGATAGATATGCTGTTGGAGAAGTAGCTGAGTGTCTTAATGGAGTTCAACTGACCTATTTGGTTGAGTCATCAGTGGGCAGCAGCCATACCTCATATTTTCTCAACCCTCAGTATGGAATATTGCTTTGGGAAGGGAGGGAGGAAGGGAGGGAGGGAGGGAGGAGGTAAGGGAGGGAGGAAAGGAGGTAGGTTGTGGAGATTACCACTGGGAGAGAGTCCAGGAGTCACCTTGAGAAAACACCTGGAGCACAGAGAACTAGATCAGTACTAAAATGCAACCACTGTGGGGATTTGGCTGGGAGGTAACCAGATTAGTTTAGAGGATTAAAATAGAGCAATATTGTTCAGTTCTTGTGCCCTTAAAGCTTGTTAAATACATATAATAATCCAGAGTTAATTATTTGGGAGCTGGCTGGGTTAAGAGAAAAACTTACACTTTATAAAAAGCCACTATTTGGCACCTACTGTCGGGCATAGAATCCAAACTTAGACAAACACTTTTTTTTAAAAAGCCACTAACATTACTCAATCTATGTAAATATGATTAAACTGATAAATTTCCTTCCAGTAAAGGTTTCTCATGAGTACATTGTAGCTATTAAAGCATGCTTCTTTCAACTTTGAACCCCTAGCTTTTCAATCTAATATCTATTTTTAAAAAGGCTAAACAACTAAAAATTATCACACAACACTGTGTGGATATGAGGGGGAAAAAAGAAGGTATTCATACAGCCCACTAATTACAAGTGTTGTAGCTAGTGTTTCTACTGTTGTAAGGAGACACTATGACTACAGAAACTCTTATAGTAGGAACTAAAAAGGGTCTAGGGGAAAGAAGGGGAAAGGAGGGCCCACATCCGGCCAGAGTTCCACCTATGCTCTGGACAAGCAGATGTGGGAAGGCTGCCAGATGCTTTCCACTCAGCCCCTGGTGGGTATCTAAGTCTCTAACCCACTCGATGGGCAAGAGGCAGCCCTGACTTGGGGGCCCTGGGGCCACACCCTGTAGCTCCAGGGTTATGGGAGAGAGGGATGGGGGAAGACAGGTTCTCACACATGCGAGAATGAGCACAGCCTTGATAAGCAGAGACTGTCTAAGGTTTTAGAGCTTTATTATAGAAAGTCAGGGGGAAAGGGAGAAGGTAAAAGAGAGAGAAGGCTAGAGAGAAAGAGAGTAAAAGAGAGAGTGAGAGGAGAGGAGAGTAAGAGCAAGAGAACAAAGGAGTTAGAGAGCAAGGACAGGCCAAACAGCCCCTTTTAAAGTGAGCTGCTATCTTTTCTGTTGCTAGGTAACTGGGGAGGAGTTTAGCCTGAAGGTCAGAAGCTTGGGACATTGCCTACATGACTACTAGCCATGCTTCTCTTGTGGAGGCTGTGGGGGGCAGTAACTTAAACAGGAGCCAGAGTTCCAGGAGACATGAGAAAATCCCCTTCCATCCCATGTAGGTAAATTATGACCACCAGGTCCCGGGGTTCGGCATCTCAGCTCAACTGGAAACCAGCCGGTGTGTGCATAACCCAATGCCCCACATCTTATTAAAAAAATACTTCATTGGGGCTGGGTTACAGTCCAGAGGTTTAGTCCATGGTCATGAAAGAAAACATAGTGGTATGTGGACAGACATTGTGCTGGAGAAGGAGCTGAGGGTTCTATACCTTGATCTGCAGGCAGCAGAGAGATTGTATACCACACTGGAATAGTTCGGGCATATGAGACTTCAAAACCTTCCACCATAGTGATATTTCCTTCAGTGAGACCACATTGTTGACTACTTCAACAAGGCCACATCTCCTAATAGTGTCTCTCCCTTTGGGCCAAGCATTCAAACAGATATGTGTATGGGAGCCATTCGTATTCAAACTACCACATTGGACTTCCTGGCTACCATGTGCTTCTAGCCATATCATAATTCAGAAATGTATTCAGTTCAACTTTAAAACTTCCTATCATCTAAAACACTGTGAAATGTGTTTAAAAGTCAGAAGTTCAGAGTTTTTTCTGCAATTCATACAATCTCTTATCAATAATTTGCAATAAAATCAAAAATAAATCACATACTTCCAACATACAATGGAACAGGATGTGCATTACTATTCCAAAAGGGAGCATAGTAAAGAAATACTGGACCAAAGCAAAACCAAAAAACATCTAGGCAAACACCAAACACTGAATCTCCATGTCTGGTGTCAAAGCACTCTTCAGAACTCCAGCTTCTTTCAGCTTTGTTGACTTTGTTGATGCTTCTTTCTCATGGGCTAGTTCCACACTCTGACAGCATCTTTCCTTGGCATGTATCCCATGGTTTTTGTATCTTCAACATCTTGGGGTCTTTGGGGCAATCCAGACTTCAGCTTCACAGAGTGACCTCTCTAGGCCATCCTAGAAGGACACCTTTGCCACAAGCCTGACCTCACAAGTTTTCCTGAGTCTTAGAGGAAGATTCCATAAGCTCTTTCTTCTATCTTTGCCTCTAAATCCAGAGCCTCAAAAATAGTCTCTAGGCCACATGCTAAAACTCTTCTCCTCTGGAACCTCTTGAGCAAAGACCTGCCCACAGTGCACCACTGTCTTCCATGTTTCCACTAGTATAGCCCATTAAGCCCCACTTAAAGCATCCCACTGCTTTCCTAATCCAAAGTACCAAAGTCCACATTCTTCCAAACAAAAACATGGTCAGACCTATGACATTCCCTGGGACCAACTTCTTAGGATTTCTATTGCTGTAAAGAGACACCATGACTACAGAAAACTTTTATAAAGGAAAATATTTAATTGGAATTGGATTAAAGTTCAGAGGTTTAGTCCATTATGGTGAGAAACATAGTGGTATGCAGCCAGACATTGTACTGGAGAAGGTGAGAGTTCTACATCTTGATCTGCATACAACAGAAGACTGTATACCAATTTGAGTGTAGCTTGAGCATATGAGATTTCAAAGCCCGCCCCAACAGAGACAAACTTCCTCCACCATGGCCTCATCTATTCCAACCAAACCACACCTCCTAATAGTGTCACTCCGTACAAGCCAAGTATTCAAACACATGAGTCTATGGGGGCCATTCCTATTTAAATCATCATATCAAACATCCTATAGCGTGAGTTTTTTGCATGTCAAACTTCACTGAATATCAAAACACATTTTCTTCAACAGGACTTTCCTAGAGAAAGATCTTTGATGACCTTAAGAAACAGCACATGAGCCGGGCAGTGGTGGTGCACACCTTTAATTCCAGCATTTGGAAGGCAGAGGCAGGCAGATTTCTGAGTTCGAAGCCACCCTAGTTTACAAAGTGAGTTCCAGGACAACCAGGGTTATACAGAGAAACCCTGTATCAAAAACAAACAAACAAACAAACAAAAACAACAACAAAAAAGAAACAACACATGAAGGCTTCATCCTTTTTAATATCCACAGAAATTTTGTTTCACAAATCTTTCCATAAATTTTAAAGGAAGCTGGAAAATAAGTCTAGTTGGCTTTTTCTACTTTGTGGGTTCCTCTTTCTTCTATCTTTCTCTACTCCTTCTACTCTTTTAACCCTCTAACACTAAATGGGAGAGAGAAAAGGATAGAGGGGAATTCACGAAACATCATTTTAGACTACTTCCTGTTGATTTGGCATTTAGAATTCCTTGGGGGCAAGTTTGATCTTTACTGTCAAGATATCTAATTTCTTCTTCTTTTTGTTTCTTTGTACACAACTACTTAATGAACAACAAACAGCAGTAACCAACAAGAACCAACCAAAAACCAACGTTCTGCCAATTAAACCCACATCTCATGACCCTCGTATTTATACACCCTCTGAAAAGTCCCCAGAATTCCAAAGCTTACACAATCACAGAAACTTTATGCAGCTGCCAAAATCGTGCCCTCGCTAGAGCAAAAGGCAAATCATAGTCAGCTGCTGTGAAGGAACTGCACACCCCACACCTGGGATTAAAATAAAAGCACAGTCTTATAATAATGCTGTGTGTTTTAAGGAAACTAAAACTCCAAATTCATCACTAAATTTACCCCTTTCCGCTTAAAGCCATTAACTGTGCAGTGTGCAGTACGAAATTATAAAGAGACATTATCTAGAGCCAAGTCTAGAGCAGCACTTCCTACAGTAGCACACATTAGATCTGGAATACTTAATTTGAGGATTTTCAGTCTGCACGTTACTCCTTGGCTGACAAGAGGCCAACATCTCATACTTTTTGCTATGGGGCCTCCCCATTTTGTTTCCTGTCTGTATGAAATTGCCTTGAATATTTCTCTTGGACCTACGCTCACTGGTCAAATGGCAACCCTTGCCACATTGCCTGCTCACCCCTGGAAGCGTAGGTCTTCATTCTGGTTTATATATAGAAAAAATAATTACCCTTAGAGATGCCATCTTTATAATTTTGTTGGAAATGGCTGTTTCCTACAATTGAAGCACCAAGCACTTTGAGATCTGAGACCTGTAGGGGCTTGGTCACAGTTTCTTTGCAGATGACTGTATTTCCCACAGTTAAAGCACTGGGTATTTTGATATCAGAGACTGCTAGCTATATATAGCTTGATCTATGATATTAGCGTGGTACATGATAGAATCATATTGGTCATATCCTTTATCCATTGTTCTATAGGCACTGCCCATGCTGCTAATGGTCTAATCACTATATCATATTTGTTATTTGCATTTTCAACCCTCAAGGTCTCTATCAATACCTACCTTTCTTCAGAGTTTGATATGACTCAGTTCACAATTGAGGTTAATATTTGTTTTGTAAAAATATCAGCGAAAGCTTCTTTATTAGATATTTTCTTTATTTACATTTCAAATGTTATCCTGCAAAACAGAAGAAAACCAAGAAGGATGACCATTGTGTGGATACTTCATTCCTCCTTAGAATGAGGAACATAACTCCCATGAAAAATTATAGGTACAGCGACAAAGTTTGGAGCTGGGATGAAGGGATGGACTATCCAGAGAGGACCCCATTCGGAGTCCATCCCATCATCAGCCACCAAACCTAGATACTAATGCTCATGCTCATGCCGGCAAGATACTGCTGAAGGGTTCCCTGATATTGTGGCCTCTTGTGAGGCTACGCCAGTGCCTGGTAAACACCGAAATGGATGATCACAGCCAGCTACTGGATGGAACACAGGGTCCTGCTTGTGGACGTTGTACATCGTGGTGCGGAGCCTAGTGCGCACCACGATGTACAACGTCCACACATTGTGGAACATGTGTCCTTATTACCAGTTGGAAGATCTTCTGGGTATATGCCCAGAAGAGGTATTGCTGGATCCTCCGGTAGTACTATGTCCAATTTTCTGAGGAACCGCCAGACTGATTTGCAGAGTGGTTGTACAAGCTTGCAATCCCAGCAGCAATGGAGGAGTGTTCCTCTTTCTCCACAACCTCGCCATCATCTGCTGTCACCTGAATTTTTAATCTTAGCCATTCTGACTGGAGCTTTCAGCAAAATCTTGCTGCCATATGCAATAGTGTCTGGGTTTGATGGGTTCTTAAGAGCCTGGTATAATCTTTGTAAATAAGGAGGACATTTCACTGCATGTTGCAATTTTGTCCCCAGCTCCTAGGGCCAGTAAATGTCATTGTTCTGTAGTATCACCAAATTGAATTTGTTCTTTTATATTAGTGTACTGCCCTTCACCAGAAACTAATCTATGACTATATTATATTCATTCCCCTCACAGTATTTTGCTGTTCTGTGTGCACAGGTCTTTCCCTCCACCAGGTTAATCATTGTGACTGCAGACTGGCCTCCAGTACAGCTGTCACCAATCCCTTCCAGTCTTGGAAAATAATTCTATTCTGAATAATCCAGTTGTTTAGGATTTCTTTTATATAAAAGACAAGTGCATCCTATTTGAAATCATAGCCTCTTTAAAATTCCTTAGATTTATAATTTCTATGGGACACCATCCTATCTTGTCATAACCTTGTTTCTCCCCACTAGCAGGCATATGATGTATGACTACTGGGAAAAGTTGATTTCATAACCTGGGGCCATGTTTGAGATGAACCCTTTCTTTTACAGTGCCTGTTTTAACAGACTGTACTCTTGCCTGGTCAGCTTTTCTCTGACCTAACTGGCCTCTGGTACAGTTTCTTTCCCCCTTTCCTCCTCTGGAGACCCCCACCCCCTTGTGTGTCCAGGACTTGGCCTTTTGTTCTCCCTTTCCTGGTGCTCCTCGCCTCTGTAGCACTTCCACTTCTACCACATTTTTTCTAGTTGCACAGCCACCTCTGCAAACTTTTCAGAAAAGACAGAGCAGAGTGAACACTTTTGTTTTCCCGTGTCAGCCATTTGTTGTTTTCCGGGTTCCTCCATTTCCAGCTGCAGTTTTTCCATCTATTCTCCCAAACTTTTTTGAAAAAGAATACAGGAGGAAGAGAAAAATCATCTCTGGGAGAGCAATGCATTTTGTGCTGGTGTCTCAAAAAAAAAAAGCCATTCCTTCGTCCCTGCTGTTTTCTCTATGGCATTTGAAATCAAATTTCCCATTCTGCTAGCCATACATCTAGGCACCACTTATAGTTGGCTTATGCTAGTTTGTGGGATTTTTCTTCTGCCCATCTCCACTCCTTTTCTTCAACCCTTTCAAACCCCTAACACTAGATAGGAGAGAAAAAACGGATGGGGGGAAAGGGAGCAATGTCATTGTTAGATTACTTCCTGCTTATTAGGGGTGTAGAGTTCCTGAGGGCACGTTTGATCTTTGCTGTCAGGATCTCTAACTGCTTCTGGTTTCTTTGCACAAGACTATATAACAAATGTTGACCAAGAGCAACCAGCAACCCACCACCAACAGCCCCGCCTCTGGGGGCCCCAGCATTTATATATCCTCTGAAAAGTTCCCAGAGTTCCAAATGTTACATAATCACAGAAACTACCTGCAGCTGGCAAAACCATACCCCTGCTAGAACACAGGCAAATCATAATTAGCTGCTGTGACGCAGCCCCATACTCCACATCTGGGGGAAAAAAATGAAAACATATTCTTATATTTCCGTGTCTTTTAAAAATAAAAAAACTCCAAAATTTTCACTACATATGATTTTTCACATTGTTTATATTCACAGGATTCCCTTCTAACATAACAATTTTTAATGTCTTAGGAAACATGGTTCTACTTCATTATGACTTATTCCATACATTTGAAAAGGATGGTTACTTCAGAAGGCTATCCCTCTTTATACTCATACTGTTACATATGAATTTTTCTCCGCAGTTGAGAACTGTAAAAAGAATTTATCACATTATTCAATATCTACTCTCCCAAATGAAATCTCTCCTAAAAGAATTGTGATATGGTAAAGATTTAATCACATTGTTTACATACATAGGGTTCTTTCACAAATGTGAGTTCTTTCATGCCTCTGAAGAAAAGAAGGATAAATGAAGATCTTACCACATTGTTTACATTCATTGAGTTTTTGTATAGCATGGATTTGTTTATGGTTTTGAAATGAACTATAACGTCTGAAGATTTTACCACACTGTTGACACTGATAGGATTTCTCCTCAATATGGTTTCTTTCATGTTCTCGGAGGGAACTACGAGATTTAAAGGCCTTACCACATTGTTTACAATCATAGGGTTTTTCACTACTATGAGTTCTTTCATGCATTCGAAGTAAGGATGGATAAATGAAGCACTTACCACATTGCTTACATTCATAGGGCTTTTCTCCATTATGTATTCTTCTATGACACTGAAGTTGGCTGTGAAAAGCACAGGCTTTACCACACTGCTTACATTCATAGGGCTTTTCTCCATTATGTATTCTTCTATGACACTGAAGTTGGCTGTGAAAAGCACAGGCTTTACCACACTGCTTACATTCATAGGGCTTTTCCCCACTGTGAAGTTTTTTATGAACCCGAAAGGAACTATGACCTCTAAAGGCTTTCCCACACTGTTTACATTCGTAGGGTTTCACACCACTGTGAATTCTTTCATGTGTCTGGAGTAAGCAAGGATAAATAAAGGACCTGCCACACTGTTTACATTCATAGGGCTTTTCCCCAGTATGGTTTCTTTCATGGACCCGAAGGGAACTGTGAGATTTAAAGGCTTTACCACATTGTTTACAGCTATAGGGTTTTTCTGCACTGTGAGTTCTTTCATGTATTCGAAGTAAAGAAGGATAAATATAGGACTTACCACACTGTGTACATTCATATGGTTTTCCCCCAGAGTGAGTTCTATCATGTATTTGGAGTAAATATGGATAAATGAAGGACCTATCACACTGTTTACATTCATAGAGATTTTTCCCAGTATGAATTATTTTATGTCTTTGAAGGGAATTGTGATATCTGAAGGAATTACCACACTGTTCACATTTATATGGTTTTTCTCCAGTATGAGTTCTATTATGTAACTGAAGGGACCTCTGGCATATGAAGGTTTTGCTACAATGTTTACATACATAAGCCTTTATGTCAGTATGAATTCTTTTATGTCTCTGAAGGGAATTGTAACTTTTGAAGGCTTCACCACACTGTTTACAAGCATAGGGTTTTTCCCCAGTGTGAGTTCTTTCATGCAGTTTAAGTAAGGAGGGAAAAATGAAAGCTTTATCACATTGTTTACATGGATAGGGTTTTTCCCCAGTGTGAGATCTCTCATGCAGTTTAAGTAAGGAGGGATAAACGAAAGCTTTACTGCACATCTTACACTTATAGGGTTTCTCACCAGTATGAGACTTTTGATGCATTTTAAGTAAATACCGATTAATAAAAGATTTAGTGCATTGTTTACATTCATAAGGTTTTTCTCCAGTGTGAGTTCTTTCATGTACTCGAAGGTCACTGAGGCGTCTGAATGCTTTCCCACACTGTTTACATCCGTAGGGTTTCACACCACTGTGAGTTCTTTCATGAATCTGGAGTAAGCAGGGATAAATAAAGGACCTGCCACACTGTTTACATTCATAGGGCTTTTTCCCAGTATGGTTTCTTTCATGGACTCGAAGGGAACTGTGAGATTTAAAGGCTTTGCCACATTGTTTACAGCTATAGGGTTTTTCTGCACTGTGAGTTCTTTCGTGTGTTTGAAGTAGAGAAGGATAAATAAAGGACTTTCCACATTGTTTACATTCATAGGGCTTTTCCCCAGTATGAACTTTTTTATGGCGCCAAAAGGAACTGTTAACTCTGAAGGCTTTACCACATTGTTTACATTCGTAAGGCTTTTCCCCAGTATGAACTCTTATATGTGACTGAAGTGATCCCTGACAGATGAACACTTTATTACAATAATGACATTTATAAGGCTTTTCCTCAGTATGAGCTATTTTGTGTTTTTGAAGAGAACTGAGATTTCTGAAAGCTTTACCACATTGTAGGCACCCGTAGGGTTTTTCATTGGAATGGGTTATTTCATGTTTTTGAAGTAAAGAAGGATACATGAAAGATTTACTACACAGCTTACATTCATAGGACTTTTTCCTTGTATTAATTCTTCCACGAATTTCACAGGAACCAAAAGAACTCTGAGCTCTACCAAATGGTTTGTGTTCATTATCGATTTCTGCATTGTCATTTCTTTCATGGATGTAAAATGATTTAGCTGAAGGACAGTTTTTTACCTTCTGTTCACAGTGCTGTTCTCCAACAGGAGTTTCTTGATATCTTCCAAATGAGCTAGGAAAACCAAAGAGTGTGTCACATACGTTATAAGACCTAATCATACTGAGACTTTGAGTATATGTTTGAATACTTGTAACAGAATTGAGGTCTGTTTTCCAGGTCTGTTCACATTTATATTGCATCCCGCCACTTTCATCAAGCTCGGATTTTAGACCAGGGAAGATGTTTGTCAGATTTGGTGTCTTGGTGAAGATTTCTTCAGATTGACCACCTTCGGTACTCTCATTGAGTCTCTCAAACATACACATTCTGTTAGGATAATGAAACACACATTAGCAATAGTGCTTTTACTCACTTTTTGATTATTAGTCAGTCTTGGATATGGACTACTCCAAAATAAAAGAAAATTTAAACATTCTGGTACAGGTGAATGGTTTGCAATCAAGTGGACTTGTGATTTTCTGATATGGTTCCCACAGAGTTGTCTTAAAATACATTTCTTAGAATTGCTTCTAAATGAACTAAACATGACTAAGTTTAATCTCTGCGTATTTCCTTTTTTTAAAAAAATTTCACAATATATTACGATTAATTCATGGAACCTCTGCCTCTATATGGACCTTACCTTTGACTTCTCCTAGGATTTGTGTGCTCGTCTTCCATGCTTTGGTCTTCCCGTTTGTTTCCTAAAAAGGAATGACAGATAAATCATGAAAAATTATTATATATTGCATAAAAACTATCATCTTATACTTTCAGTGTACATTGTAACTATGTCTGATTTATTCACCAAATTCTATCCTTTCCATAGCCACAAAACAGTAGAACATTGATAACCGAAATACTTGTTCTCTAGTGAGTAAGTGAAGGGATGATTTGATACTCTTACCGACACAAGCAAGGTTATTGTAGATTTCCAGCATTACATCTCTGTATAGATGCTTCTGAGAAGAATCCAACAAAGCCCATTCTTCCTCGGTGAAGTTCACAGCCACATCCTCAAAGACAACTAAATCCTAAAGCACTCCACAAATATGTGCAAGAGAAATGGTGAGATGTAAGGCACTATACATCTAAATTCAACTGACAAGAAATTGATGATGAATTCTGTAGTCTCCAAATATTTTATCTTGTGTACAGATAGGCCTCAGATAGTGTTAAGACTCCTCTTATACCTGGGCACAGGGAGTAGGATACACTGCTGGGCTATACCAATTTTTCTCTTTAAGATGGATCTCTAGTCCTTCCATTTAAAAAAAAACAAAAAACAAAAACAAAACAAAACCTGTCACTCTATCAGCTATAGAGCACTGTTGCTGGTACTTAGAAATTCCTAATAAAAAAGCTTAAGCTTTGAAGTCATAAGGGAATGATAAGTTCTAACACAGATTCCATACACATAAACTAGAAGATTAATTCACTCAGTCTAAATGATTTATGCAAGTATTACAGCATTTTTTGAATTCCTGTTATCCTTCTCAGTCTGATACAAACTATAATATTTAGAAGGTCCACTTCCTTCTGTTTCCATGTTCTGCTTCCTCAATTAGGTGTCTAGGAGTCACTATACACCAAGCTGGAAGGATAAAGAAGAGCTGAGAATGAGTGGGGTCTACAGAATCTTGGTCCTCCTCTGAGGATTTTAATGTTGCAGCTTGTTGGGGTCTCCCAGCTCTCTGTGGCCACTGGACCACCTGCAGTTATCAGCCAAGCCTACCTTACTGTTTACACTAATCACTGTCTTTCAAAACCCAGCCCCCTGCAGGCACTAAAATCCACCCTTAGTAACCTTCAGATCCACCAGAGCTGTGTCTCAACCGCCTGCTGAGAGGACCCTTTTGATGTCCCAGAAAACAACTCCATCTGTGCCCTGATCCTTGGACCCGCCCAAGGACATTCACCTGTGCCTTCAAAGACTGGGGGTTGGGGACTGGGATTTTTTTCCTACGCTATATAAACTGAGTTCCTTCAGTAAACTTTGAGCCTCGATCAGAATATATTTGTCCTGGCTTCCAAATTTCTCTCACACATTCCATTTCAGCCCAGCCCGCCTCTCAGGATGAACCCAGACCGGATTAAAGTGAGTTTTGCTGCAGGCAGAAACTCACAACAGCTCTCTTATCATCTCTCAGATATTATCCGATGTAATGGCTTGTGTGCATACCCTTTATTCTGGGTGAATCAAGGGCTATAAATAAATCTTATGGTGAAGTTTTGCTGTGACTTAAGGCTCTGGCAATACCTCATTTACATGAAGAGGAATTCCATAAATCCCAGGTGCTTTAAAACCAGATACACTAAATCTAATAGAAGAGAAAGTGGGCAAAGCCTTGAACACATGGGCACAGGGGAAATTTCCTGAACAGAACACCAATGGCTTATGCTCTAAGATCAAGAATCAACAAATGGGACCTCATAAAATTACAAAGCTTCTATAAGGCAAAGGATACTGTCAATAGTACAAAACAGCAACCAACAGATTAGGAAAAGATCTTCACCAATCCTACATCCGATAGAGAGCTAATATCCAATATATACAAAGAACTCAAAAAGTTAGATTCCAGAGACCAAATAACCCTATTAGAAAATGGGAAACAGAACTAAACAGAGAATTCTCAACTGAGGAACCACATATGGCAGAGAAGCACCTAAAGAAATGTTCAATATCCTCAGTCATCAGGGAAATGCAATCACTGAGATTCCACCTCACACTAGAATGTCTATGATCAAAAACTCAGGTGATAGCAGATGCTGTCAAGGATGTGGAGAAAAAGGAACACTCCTCCATTGTTGGTGGGATTATAAGCTGGTACAACCACTCTGGAAATAAGTCTGGGGGTTCCTCGGAAAATTGGACATAGTACTACCTGAGGACACAGCTATACCTCTCCTGGGCATATACCCAGAAAATGCTCCAACATGTAATAAGGGCACATGCTCCACTATGTTCATAGGAGACATATTTATAATAGCCAAAAACTGGAAACAACCCAGATGTCCCTCAACAGAGAAATGGATACAGAAAATGTGGTACATTTACACAATAGAATACTACTCAGCTATTAAAAACAATGACTTCATGAAATTCATAGGCAAATTGATGGAACTTGAAATTATCATCCTGAGTGAGGTAACCTAGTCACAAAAGAACACGCATGGTATGCACTCACTGATAAGTGATATTAGTCATCCCTTATACAGTCGCTACTGTTGATGCTGGGAAGTGCTTGCTGAAGAGAGTATGATATGGCTGTCTCCTAAGAGGCTCTGCGAGAGCCTGACAAATACAGAGGCAGATGTGTGCAGCCAACCATTGGACTGAGCTCAGGGTCCCAAATGGAGGAGTTGGAGAAGGGACTGAAGGAACTGAGGGGGTTTGCAGCCCCATGGAGGGAGCAACAGTGTCAACTGGCTAGATGCCACCCCTCCGACCTCCCAGGGACTGGACCACCAACCAAAGAGTACACATGAAGGGACCCATGGCTCCAGCCTCATATGTGGCAGAGGATGGCCTTGTTGGACATCAGTGGAAGGAGAGGCCCTAGGGCCTGAGGCTATTTGAAGCCCCAGTGTAGGGGAATGCCAGAGCAGGAAGACAGGAGTGGGTGAGTGGGTCGGGGAGCTCCCTCATAGAGGAAGGAGGAGGGGTGATGGGATGGGGTTTCTGAAGGGAGACCTGGGAAGGAGAAAACATTTCAATGTAAATAAAGAAAATATCCAATTATATATACATTATATATATATATTATATATATAATATATATATGTGTGTGTGTATGTATGTATGTATGTATGTATGTATGTATAAATTTAAAAAATATCCCACGGGCTTGCTAAGCTGATTCTTATCTGGAGGGAGGAAGCTGAATCTGTAATTTTGCCAAGGACTATGTGACATTCCTTAGGCAGGGAAGAGGAAGTCTAATTTGCCTCCCTCATAGAAACTTTTACACGTCACATCTTCTTAAATGGAATTCGAGTACACCCTATACGACCACACCCAGAAAAAATATTTAGAAGCCCCAAAACAGTTTATTTCAGGCCCCATCATAATGGAATGATGTTTGAATTTCCATTGAGAAATGTCAAATCAGAATAAAATAAAAAGACTGTATGTACTTTTAGGAATTTGAGGCCACATATATAAGACAGGAGGCTCCAATGTAAAACTGGGTTTCACTTTTGTGAGCTAGAAATCCACTCTTCGTCAAGTAGCCCAGCCTAAGCACTGTCTGTAATCCCTTAGGGTTAAACAGGAGGACTGCCCTAATCTAGGACTGACCTTTGGAGGGACAGTGAACTCTTAGGATCCAGGATGGGTCTCATGCCATCCATTCCTTCTCCCTCACCCTGTGACACCATCATAGCAATGGGGCCTAAACTTGATTCCAACACTCAAAAAGAAAGAACATAGTTCTACTGTATACATGCCTGAAGCATGAAAGCTGATCCCTCCATTACACATTAAACAGCATCCTGAAAGTAGATCTCCTTTGTTGGTCTAGAGTCCTAGTTTCCTCCTAGCTAGGCTTTCATGGACCCGTAGCTTCAGGAGAAATAGTTTGTTTTCTTAATAAACCCTCTTAACTAGCCCATATCCCTTAAATCCAGCCCTAAACGATACTCTTAACAATCCTTCTTTTGGACATAGTCAAGCACAAACTCAAACATCCTTAACTGTTGAGTCTCCCTCCCCTCTACCTAATAATTCTGCTACTACTCTCCCCATTCACTCATCTCCCTCTGTCCTTCCTTTTTACATGTAAAACTACTTCCAACCTCTTCCCTACCTTCCTAGATACATTCCTCCTACCACATTCATTCAGGAACTTCACACAGGTTAGAGAGAGCTATTAAAAGTCACTCTGTCTCATTCTTTCCCTTTACATCATGACTATTGGGTACCCATCCACATGGTAAAAAGGAACAATTGTTTCCTGCAAGTTGTCCTATGACCTGTACATGGACATCGTAACATGCACATACCTACCAAACCACACATAATTTAAAATTTTAAAAAAATCGAATAAAATATCCTTACACAATAAAAAGACACACTAATTTTATACTTAGATGCTTAGCAACAGTAATAAACTAAAGGTCCCTGTTCTCCAGAATTAAAGCATTCTTTTCTAAGAGCAGAAAACTGAATGAGTTATAAAAACACCATTGTTCATAGCATGCAATAATCTCAGCTCTGAATGGAAGTGTTTCAGGCAAAATTACCATTTTGTAGTAAGATGGTATATAAACACTCCATGGCTCATGACCAAGGTTGCTCAGAAATAGCTTATATTTATCACATTTGATTCTGAATTTATGATCACTGCACATTCAAGAAATGGTTTACTCTTGCCCAATATGGCACTACCTGCACTCAAACTGTTTATGTGACCTCATATGGAGTTATAACCTAATTTAAGATGTTGACTACAATATCAGGACTGTAAGCTCTATAATTATGTTTCTATATAAGCCTAGAAAGTCAGGATCCTTAGCTCTTAGTAATAGCTGGCATTACAGGTTTCTGGTGGGCCAAAATATCAGGTGTCTTCATACCTCGACAGCAACCAATGTTATACCACCTAGGCCAGGTGTGTCTTGAGACCCTTCTCTTGACATGTGTGCTATCTTTGTCAACTTAATACAGGAAAGTCATCTAAGAAGAGAAAAATCAAAGGAGAAAATGTCACCATCAGATTGGACTGTAAACAACTCTGTGGGGGCATTTTACTGATTAATGATTGGCATTTGAGGGTTCAGTTCATTGGTGAACAGTACCAGACCGGGGCAGATACTTCTGAGTTGTATAAGAAAGCAGGCTGAAGCCAGGTGGTGGTGGCGCACGCCTTTGATCCCAGCACTTGTCTCCTGAGTTCTACTGTACAGCCCAAGGCTGCCCATCTGAGACCAGCTACACCAAGAACATCTGGGTCCCCTAACAATTGGAGCAGGGCTATCTCTGTTGTCTGCCACTGGATCCCTTCCCCCTTTCTGGATTACCTAGTTGAACCTCAGTGGGAGAGGATGTTCTAGTCCTGCTGGGCCTACATGTCCCAGAGTGGTGTAGTATCCAAGAAGGGGTGCTCATTCTCTGAGGGAAAAGGGAATAGGTAATCATGGGAGGGATGGGAGGGACTGAGATCAAAATATAAAGAGAATTTCATATATATATGGCAGAAAATAATCAAACTCAGGGCTAAAATCAATGATTTAGAAACAAAAAGAACAATACAAAGAATCAATGAAGTCAAGACGTGGTTCTTTAAGAAAATCAACTAGACAAACCCTTAGCCAAACTAACTAAAAGGCAGACAGTCTCTAGTTCACAAAATCAGAAATGAAAAGGGAGACATAACAACAGACACTAAGGAAATCCAAAGAATCATTCAGTCCTACTTTGAAAACCTATACCCCACAAAATTGGTAAATCTGAATGAAATGGGTGATTTTCTAGATAGATATCATGAAAGGAAGACAGGTCTTTGGTCAGGAAAATAAGAGTACCTGCATTTCCCTTTTAGAACCACTGAACAAGTTCTCAAGGAAAATCTAAAAGAAACAGATGGTCTTCTAGACAGATAACACCAATGTTAAATCAAGATCAGACAAGCTATCTAAACAGTCCTATTACCCCTAAGAAAATAGAAGTAGATATTAAAAGTCTCCCAACCAAAAAAAGTCTAGGATCAGATAGTTTTAGTGCAGAATTCTACCAGACTTTCTCTAGAGAGTTAATACCAATACTCCTCAAACTATTCCATAAAATAAAAAGAAAAGGAACATTTTTTGCCAAACTCATTCTATGAGGCAACAGTCACCCTGATAAACAACATAAAAACTCAACAAAGAAAGATAATTTTAGATCAATTTCTACTATAAACACTGATGGAAATGTACTCAACAATGGCAAACTGATTCTAAGAACACATAAATAACATCATCTACCATAATCAAGTAGGCTTCATTCCAGGGATACATGTATAGTTTAATATATGAAAATCCATCAATGTAACCCACTATATAAAGAAAGTAAAAGAAAAAAGTTGTATGACTATCTCATTAGATGTTGAAAAAGCCTTTGACAAAATCTAAAAACACCTACATCTAAAACTCTTAGAGAAACATATGAAAAGGACACATGCTCCACTTTGTTCATAGCAGTCTTATTTATAACAGCCAGAAGCTGGAAAGAACCCAAATGTCCCTCAAGAGAGGAATGGATACAGAAAATGTGATACATTTACACAATGGAATACTACTCAGCTATTAAAAACAATGAATTAATGAAATTCATAGCCATATGGATGGAACTAGAAAATATCATCCTGAGTGAGGTAACCCAATCACAAAAGAACACACATGGTATACACTCACTGATAAGTGGATATTAGCACAGAAGCTCGGAATACCCAAGATGTAATTCACTGAGATTCCATCTTACAAGCAGTCAGAATGGCTAAGATCAAAAACTCAAATGACAGCACCTGCTGGTGTAGATGTGTAGTAAGGAGAACATGCCTTCATTGCTGGTGGGAGTGCAGACTTGTACTACCACTGCAAATCAATTTGGTGGTTTCTCAGAAAACTGAGAATAGTTCTACCTCAAGATCTGGCTATCCCACTCCTGGACATATACCCAAAAGATGCTCCACTATACCACAAGGATCCTTGCTTAACTATGTTCATAACAGCTTTATTTGTAATAGCCAGAAATTGGAAACAATCTAGAAGACCCTCAACTGAAGACTGGATTTTAAAAATGCAGTATGTCTACTATTCAGCTACTAAAAGCAAGAGCATCATGAACACTGCAGGCAATGGATGAAACTAGAAAAATATCATTCTGAGTGAGGTAACCCAGACCCAGAAAAACATGTACTCACTTATAATTGGACACTAACTAGCTATAGAACTGGATGGGGGAGGCAACAGGGAATCTATGGGGGTGACCCTAGCTGAGGTTCTTTTCTACCAGTGAGGGATATGGAGATTAAAGTGGCCACCTAGTATAGCCAGGCAGGACTTCTAGTGGAGGGAGGTGGACCTCATCCCATCCACAAAACCTTCAACCCAGTTTGTTCTGCCTACAAAAGGTGCAGGGATAAAGATGGAGCAGAATCTGAGGGAACCAATGACTACCCCAACTTGAGACCTACCCCAAATGGGACACAGCCAAACCCTGGCACTATTAGTGAATACTCAACTATGCTTGTAGACAGGAGCCACATGCAGATTTAAGCAGATGCAGACACCAATAGCCAAACATCAGGAGGGGCTTGGAAGAGTGGGGAATAGAATTGAGCAAGAAAGAAGGGCAAAGACACCACAAGAAGACCTACAGAACCAACAAACCTGGGACCATGGGTGCCCACAGAGAATGAACCACCAACCAAAAAGCATGTAGGGGCTGGACCTAGATCCCCTACACATTTGGAGCAAATGAGCAGCTTGGTCTTGATCTGGGTTCCCTAACAGTTAGAGTGGGGGCTGTCTTTGACTTAGTTGCCTGCCACTGGATCTCCTTCCCCTAACTGCCTGGTTGGGCTTCAGTGGGAAAGGATGTGCTTAGCTCTGCTGGGACTAGGTGCTCCAGAAAGAGAGGAGGCAATGGGGGGGGGGGGAGGATTTGTAAAGATGGAGTTGGGAGGAGAGGGGGAGGGAGGTTTTGATCAGAATGTAAATTTAATTAATTAATTAATTAATTAAAAAAAATAATTTTATGGTTGTGAGTCACAACAACACGAGAAAGTGTATTAAAGGCTAGCATTAGAAAGGTTGAGAGGAACTGCCACAGAGAGTGTTGGGGACTCAAGCTAGAGTCTCAGACTCTCCTGTAGTTCCATTCAGCCCCACCTAGAAAAAACTGTGTAGGATAGAAAAGCTCAGTACTAGGGCTTATGGATTCAGACAGATGAGGATATGAAGGACACTTCTCTCCAGAGACCTTTACACTTGTCTCTCAGTGTCCCCTGAAGTACACAGAGGGCTGGAGAGATGACTCAGCAGTTCAGTGTGCTATTTTGGAAAACCTGAGTTTGGTTCCCAGCACTCACTTCAGTGGCTGATGACAGCATTTAACATTACCTTCAAGGCCTCCGACATCCTCTTCAGGCCTCTGTGGGGAATTTCACACATGTAGAATTTATACTGAGAGACACATACATACATAAAACATAAATAATCCTTAAACTAATAATTAGGGTTCTGAAGAGACGGCTTCGTGGTTTAAGCCACTCGTTGCTCTTAAAGAGAACCCAAGTTTAATTTCTAGCACACACATGGCATCTGAAAAGCATCTAAAACTCCTGTTCTTGCCTGGTAAACACCGAAATGGATGATCACAGCCAGCTACTGGATGGAACACAGGGTCCCCAATGCAGGAACTAGAGAAAGTACCCAAGTACCTGAAGGGGGCTGCAACCCTGTAGGTGGAACAACAACAGGAACTAACTAGTACCCCCTGGGTTTGTGTTTCTAGCTGCATTTGTAGCAGAAGATGACCTAATCGGCCATCAGTGGGAATAGAGGCTCCTTGGTCTTCCAAACTCCATATGACCTAGCACAAGGCAAGGCCTGGGCCAAGTAGTGGGAGTGGGTGGGTAGGGGAACAGAGGTGGGGGGAGGGGTATGGGAATCTTTCGGGATAGCATTTGAAATGTAAATAAAGAAAATAATAATAATAATAATAAAAAAAAAAGTTTCCAGTAGCACATGAAAGTAAAAAAAATAAATAAATAAAACTCCTGTTCTTGGAGATCCAAATCCTGTTCTGGCCCGCACATGCATGTGGTATATATGCACATGCAAGCACATACTCATACACATAAAATAAAAAGAAACCTTCAAAAAAATTAAAATAGGATAGGGGCTGGAAAGACCTGGTAAAGGTAACTATCTCCAAGACTGCTGCCCTGAATTCAAACCCTGGGCCAGCACAGATTGAGAACCTTGTCATACAAATTATCTTCTGGCTTCCACAGGCACACTGGCACACTTGCCAGCCCGCAATAAATAAATATAGATTAAAAAAAAAAATGAGAGTGCTCTCCCAAAAGATTGTAAAAGAAAAAAATGAATATTTTTTTTTTTCTAAGTGGGACCTAAATCTAAATACAGCCTGCACCATTCATTCAGAACGTCTAGAACATATCACAGAAAACCTAGAGGGTCTTAAGGTTAGCAGTGTGCTGCTCTCGGGTGAAACGCCAACAACACTACCAGTGCTCAAACACAGGGAACTGACGTCACCAACATCGAGGCATCCTTTGTGCTGGACATAGCTTATCAAGTCCCCCCCCCCAGGCCCGCAAGGGCGTGGGGGGTGGGGAGTAACTCTAAACCTGCCGGGAGGGGGAATCCTCGTCCCAGTACTGAAAGCCCCGCCCCAACCCCGATGAGGATACACCACACCGGATCCACCCCATCTGGGGACAAGGGTCCCTTGCTCACCATAGCACGGCTTCCAGGCTCCCCCGCTCTCTTCACATAAGTTGCCTCATAATTTGTCACAGCGGTGCACTCCGTACAGAGCAACGTCTCCAACGCGACTACCTCAGCCTTGGAGCTTGGAAGGTAGCATGGCGGCCAAGAAATCCCGCCTCCTGCTGGCACTTGATTGGACTGTCTACTTCGAAGCTCTGATTGGCTAGCAGTGTTTGAGTGATAGCATCCTTAAGCTGCATGAGACTGAAGGGACCAGAACAACTAGTCACTCCAAGCCCCGCCTTCGGCCCTATGTGCGGACCTGAATGAGCTCCGGTGAGATCTACATTTACACAGAACCTGTTTCTTCCTCCCAGAGCTGGCTCGGCTGTCTTCTTGCACTTAGTAGGCACTCCTTGCTTCAGAGCACAGGGTCGCTCATGTGCACTGCCCACTGCACAATTCTGCTTAAATGCAAATCTCCCTGGATCTGGAACAGGTCTGCACCCTTTAGCGGAACACACGACTGGGAAGGAGTGTGGCTCTCCCTACGCCTTTAGCCCTCCTTTCCTTCAAAGGGAACATCTGTCACTCACGCCTCTTTAGCCAATCAGAGCATCGGGACATGCGGTTCCCTCAGAAGCACAGATAGGAGGCGGGTCTTCCCTGCAGGCGATGCTCTGTGTTCTGCTTTGCCTCTGAGGGAGAGGTACGCAGTGGACCGGAGTGCAGTGCACTGTGGGCCCGCTGTGCGGAGCCATGAGGGCAACGCGGAACTTCCGCGCCGTGGAGAAGCTTATGTAAGCGAGTAGCAACTACCCCTGATGGAGTAGGGCATCCGACCGAGTTGGCTGTGGTCATCTTTCTCGGGATAGGGGCGGGGTGACAGTGGGACAGCCAGCATCCTGTAGTTTTCAGCAACCTGAGATTGACCCCTCCTAGCGGCCCCTGGGCAGATCTGTCTGGACGGGCCAGAAGCTTCCATTGAGGACTCTGATGCTGTGTGGACCCTGCAGCAGTATTGATTTTAGCGGTTCTTATTGCGGTTTTTTTTGTTTGTTTGTTTGTTTTGTTTTGTTTTTTGTTTTTTTAAATACCGAGACTCGGGGCTGGAGAGATGGCTCAGTGGTTAAAGAGCACTGACTTCTCTTCCAGAGATGCTGAGTTCAATTCCCGGCAACCACATGCTGGCTCACAATCATCTGCAATGGAGTCTGAGGCCCTCTTCTGGTGTGTCTGAAGAGAGCATTGGTGTGCTCATATATTTAAAATAAATAAATCATTAAAAAAAAAAAAAAAGACCGAGTCTCATTAAGTAACTTCCACTAGCTAGAACTTGGCATGTAGCCCAAGCTGGCCTAGAACTCACATAGATCGGTCTACCCCTTCTGATTGTTGTATGAAGGCATGGGCTACTCTGACTGGAATAGGTGGAGTTTTAGTGTTGGACCATAAGGCAGCTAGTTTCTTTGTATTTAAGTTTCTGATTATACTGCTTTGTTACTCTGTTCTTTCCCAAGTGTTAGTATACCTTCTTGATTATTGTAATGTTGGGACAAACTCAAAGATCTCTGTCTATGTATGTAGGAACAAGCATTCATCAGTAATGGTCACTTCCCTGATGATCCGCCCAACAGTTACCTAGCAACTGCCACGTAAGAGCCTGGATTGATATAAAAGGTCTNTCTCTCTCTCTCTCTCTCTCTCTCTCTCTCTCTCTCTCTCTCTCTCTCTCTCTCTCGATGTCCCCAGCTGGCCTCTTCCCCCCTTTCTCTCTTCTCCTTCTGGTCTTCTCAGTCCCCATCGTCTTTGCCTCTACCTACTTCCCCAGGTCCCAAATAAACTCCCTTTTATACTAAGCTCATCCTATAGTTGATTTCTCAAAGGGAACTCTTTGGCATGGGCCTAGCCAGGCAGGCACTCCCTTCGGTACCACTGGCTCCGATTTATAAAACACATTTAAATATATGACATCTAGATTATAATTTATTATTCTCAGATCTCTGATTACATTGACAGCTACACTAACTGCAGCTTGACAGCTAGAGATAGGGCAACCAGCTCCTTACACCAAGGTAATCCACCACTGTATTAGCTCTTTAGTCAATTCATTAGATATTTAAGACTACCAGATCACTTATCAAAAAGGTAGACTGGTCGCCTTGCTCACGGGCTTCATGATAGAAGATATACAAGTTCCAGATGTAATCTTTCCAAGATGTAACCTTCTGCTACTCCCTTATCTAAAAAACTCAGTTTTCAGTGACTGTACCCCAGTGATCAACCACCTATGTCTCATGGTCAATAGCTGTATAGAAAGATGTAACTTTATGAAAGGTCTGAGGATATAAGCTTAATTTATGAGGATCCAAGAAAACATTTGAGGGTAGAAAGTGTCTTGAGGTCAATAATTGAAAGATATAAAAGTTGAAAGACATAAAAAAAAAAAAAATCTTAAGAGCCGGGTGGTGGTGGCGCACGCCTTTAATCCCAGCACTCGGGAGGCAGAGGCAGGCGGATTTCTGAGTTTGAGGCCAGCCTGGTCTACAAAGCGAGTTCCAGGACAGCCAGGGCTACACAGAGAAACCCTGTCTCAAAACAAACAAACAAACAAAAAAAATTAGATGGTGATAGGAAAATTGTTTCAGGTAAAAAATGCTTCAGATTTCTTCCCCTCACTATGCCACTGCTATATTAAGACTTCAAGAGTTCAGAATTCTAACAATCAATGGTGTTCTGATAAATTAACCTAACTCTGATCAAACATTATGCTATCTGATGCACTTCTATAATCATAAGCTTAAGATTTTAGGCTTCCTTTGATTGTCTTTTAAGCATAACCCTTAAAATGATCCCTGTCTTTGATCAAACGTATTTTCTAGCTGGCATGGTGGCACACAAATGTTATCCTAGCACTTGCAAGGCTGAGGCAGGAGACTCTCTTGAGACTAGGAGTTTGAGGCCAGCTTAGGCAGTACAGTCGGGTGCTGCCTCTAAGTCCAGATGCAGCCACAAGACAAGCATGCAGACATCTCCAGCACCAGGACAAAAGCCACACAGCACACCAGAAACCCATTGAGGCCAAGGCTGTTCTGATGGGGCAGATGCGACTGAAGAGGCAGGGCAAGGAAGGCAAGAGTAAGTAGCTGCTGGTTAGCAATGAGAGGCAAGGTCTAGAGGTGCCCATAGGTGCTAAGGCCTAAGGACCCAAGGACCCAGCAACAGGCCGACCTTTCTCAGCCTGGAGTGACTGAGCCAAGAGGAAGGGGCCCTGAGTCCTGGGTCCAAAGCTGCTGATGTTCCCATTACCTGGGCTGCTGGAAGCTACTGGGTTCGAGAGCAGATCCATAGAGATCAGAGAACCTAGCAGAGCATCTGAAGGGAAGATACAAAGTGCAGAACAGGCTACAAAGTGCAGAGATTTTACAGTGCTTTTGTGAAGCAGAGCTGGGAAAGAGGGTGAGGTTGAAGGGGAGCAGAAAGCAATGTCTATAAACCTTGGGCGGGTTCAGTGCAGGGTTCCCAGAGCCCAGGAACCATCCAGGAGCTCAGCGTCATGAGGCAGAAGGGTCTCCCAGGGGGGAAGCCCTGTTCTTCCCAGGAAAATCTCCCTCAAAGACTGAAAGGATGGTAAAGTGGAAATTTCTAGCTTCTTCAGAAACTCAATGAATGAATAAATGAATGAATGACCAAATGAACTATTGAAAACCTAACCACTATGTGAACAACTGAACTGTCACTCTATCTGCTGTGAGCAGACAAATAAGTGTTGATACGTTTTGTTCATTCAAGTGACACTCAGTTTATCAAACACTCAAGGACAGGTTTCATGTTCGGGAGTAATTGACCAATAAAATAATGAACATAGCTTTTAGTGTTCTTTTATTTGTTTACAAGTTGGTAGTGTGAGTGCATGCGCGCGCGTGCGTGTTTGTGTGTGTGTGTGTGTGTGTGTGTGTGTGTGGGTTTTATCTTATTTTCTTTGTTTTGGAGGGTTTGATGTTCTATTAGGTTTTCATTTGTTTTTGAGATAAAACTTACAGGTCAGTATGTAGGGAGAAAGAAAGGATCTGGAAAAACTTGCGGGAGAGGAAGAATGTGATCAAAATATATTTAAAATTACAAATTGTTTTAAATAATCAAAAGGAAAAAATAAGACAAAGAGGAGAAGAAGGATAACCAAGAGACTGAAGAAAGGAAACAATGTCAGCTATAACTACTCAAACACAAAGTACAACGAGCATCAAACAAGAGCATCAAAACCAAGAATAAAACATCATTTTTTAAATGGTCACACACCTTTCAAGAATAACTTAAAGTAATAATAGCCTCAATTTTCAAATCAAATGAAACACGTCACATGATTATATTAAGAAACAAAACCAGTCTTTCTAAGATACTGAGGTTTTGGTTTTTTGGTTTTGTTTTTGTTTTTTTTTTCTTTTTTTCGAGACAGGGTTTCTCTGTGTAGCCCTGGCTATTCTGCAACTCACTCTGTAGACCAGGCTGATCTCAAACTCAGAAATCTGCCTGCCTCTGCCTCCCAAGTGCTGGGATTAAAGGCACACACCACCACACTGCCCAGTGATACCCAGCTTTAAAGATAGGAACCACAGTAAAGTGAAAGAATGGAACATGTATTCAAATAAATGGGACCAGGAAACAGGTTGGTGTTGCTATCCAATACATGAGACAAAATAAACTTAAAAGGAAAACAGATCAGAAATGATAAGGAATTTTTATCCCAGTTAATATAAAAATCAATCAAGATGCCACTCGTATTCTAAATGTTTATGAGCCAAATTGTGGTATAGTGTATTTTATAATAAACTTAATACTAGAAATAAAACACACAGGTTAGCATTAACCCTTTAATGGTAAGTGATATCAGCACTTTCCTTTCTCAAATAGACAAGTATAAAAACAAAACAGATTAAACATTAAATTAAATGATATAGTACATCAAATAGAAAAGTTATAAATAAAATACCTCTTAAAAATATCTAAGTTTAGACGGGTATGGTGGTGCGCGCCTTTAATCCCAGCACTTGGGAGGCAGAGGCAGGTGAATTTCTGAGTTCAAGGCCAAGGCCAGCCTGGCCTACAGAGTGAGTTCCAGGACAGCCAGGACTACACAGAGAAACCCTGTCTCAAAAAACCAAAAAAAAAAAAAAAAATCTAAGTTTATACATTCTATTCCACAATCCTTGGGAGCACCTCTAAAATAGACTCTATCCTAAAAGACAAGACAAATCAGTCATTTCAGTAAAACTGAATAACTCTATGTTATTCTATCAGGCCACAAAGCAATTCAACTTAACATCACATATTCTTTGAGGATTAAAGGCAAATTCTAAAATAATCCCATATTATTTTGAACCCTAATCAATTTTAACCATCTATCACCTGATGTTTGTTTGCAAAGATAGGTAAATTAATCTTGACTATATTGAGGAAATCCATGTAATCATGAATAACTCAGAAATGTTTTAAATAGAAAAAAGCTCCTGGGTATGTATTCCTTCATTTCACCTGTTTTGTAACAATAGAAACTATAGCAATTTAATAATAGCACCAACGATGACAAATACAGACATGGAGAGGGACATAAAATAGGCCCTTGCACACATTTCCAAAGTTATACTGAGATTCGGCATTTCAAATTAACACTAGTCACATGACAAAGATCATCTAATATATAACTTAGGATACATCTTAAGACATTATTTTATCTGAAAATTTCAGGAATCCTTTCTCATTATATTGAATCATCACAATATTTCTCTAGAGACAAATTTCTACAGTTCCAGTCCTCTAGGAAAATGCTTCCAGAATACCAGTTTATTTTCGAATACAACAAGTTTTGTCCAGACCACTGTCCTCTTAATAAATATTGAAACCTATACTAGAGACACAGACTTTATTAAGATTTTCACATGTAATCAAGCATAGTTTCCATTGCATCCAAGTAGCAATCAGGAATGGCAGCATGTCATTTTGTAACAACTGACACTGTGGCTTTTCAATTCTGGTTTGCAGAAACCTTATCCTCAATTAAATCTAGTCATGCTCTGAAAAATGCCTTAGGTCACTCCCAGCTTGGCAATTAACATTTGGCATGGACAATGGTAAAACCACCACAATAGATAAGTAACAGATACAACCTCATAGGCCATAAACATACACAGCAAAGGAAGCAGTAGCGAATCAGTAGTAACCACAGTTAATAGAGGAGCCTAGCTGGGCGTGGTGGCGCACGCCTTTAATCCCAGCACTCAGGAGGCAGAGGCAGGCGGATTTCTGAGTTCGAGGCCAGCCTGGTCTACAAAGTGAG
>NC_034590.1:14303444-14317212 GCF_900095145.1 Mus pahari | reverse complement strand
AAAAAAAAATCAAGTTGTACTTCTCATAGAACTTTCTGTGCTTCCTAAAAGGTGTTAATGGATTTAATGGAGGCAGCAATTTCCCCTACGGTGAAATTTTTTTAGCATTTTTATAGCTGTACAGACCTAAAGACTTTTTAAGACTTTTGGAATTATCAGTGATGACTGTGGGAACATTCCAACTTACTGTAATATCATATACTAAACTCACAATGTTATTCTGTCAATTTACCTGAAATTAAATTTTAATCTTGTAAAAAAAAAATGTGTAGGAATAGTATAATAAATAACCAATATGCTGAAATAGATATAGCTACAAATGACAGTTACCAAGGCGGGGCAGGACCCATACTCTCGCCACTGGAAGCTTGAGTGTCTGCATGTTTTAATTTACAGAACTATTGAACTGCAAACACACCTGTCTACTTTAGTCTGGTGCCTTTAAAAACCCAAGATATGGTCCTCATATAACTGTTTATCCAAGAAAAAAAAATGTAGCTGGTAGTTTCTCCTTTGAAAGAAATAAAATAATTCCAAGACTGTTAATAACCAGAATTTAGAAAAGAACAGTTTTAGTTAGAAACTGATTAAGTGTACAGAGTTCCAAAAACAATGACTCATCTAGATAGTAAAGAAAGATCAAACTAGAATCCAGATGTGCAGTGATTTTAGGAGAAACACAGTAGTTGCCTGCAGGGACCTACCAGAGGCTCTATGATGCTGTTTCCTCGACAAAGGGCCTGCCATGCGCGCTAACAGTGTTTCCCTGGAGGGGAGGTGAAGGCAATTTCACTTTGTTTCATTCATCAACTATTTGGTCAAAGAAATAAGTAAAGCTAGATAAAAAGCACATCTGGTGGAAATCTGCAGCCATGAGCGTTGTCAAGATGTGCTTGGCTCTCGCTGGCAGCAGCTGGCAGTGGGCAGCAGGACACGGGTCGTCAGCTCAGGGGCTCTCTGTCGTCTGTTCTGGAGGAGGCTCTGTGGTCATGGTACTGGTAGCGTTGGCTGTGGAAATCAGGACTTCTCCAAAATCGCCGCCAGCAGGCTTGGCTCCTCCTACTTTAGACTTTAAATTTTCAACTTTTTCTTCAAATGACTTGAAAGTTGGGGAGTTTTTGACAGCGCTGCTGTGAGCATCGTGTAGATAAAGGACATCGAGCACATATCTCTCCATGCAGGTGAGCAAATGACTAGACTTTCTCCTCCATCTCCTCCTCTTCTCTGCTCTGCTCTGACTTCTGTTGAGGTGCCTGCAGGTTCTGCAGTGGGCTCCAGATTCCCAGCTTTGGTGAGCTGTCACCATGCTGGGGTGCTGTCTTTGAGTAATTTCTGCTCCTGTAAGTAGTCCTTCACCCACACTAGCCCAGCTGAGCACTGGCTCTGGCAGGCCTTGCCTTTCTCTCCATTCCCTCTGCTATCTCAGGAATCCTTTCTACTTACCATCTTGCCTCCGCCAAATGCAAGACTGAATTTGCCTTGCTCTGTACCCTGAACTGAGTCAACTCTTTATTACAACTTACAAGGTTCCTTAGCTTCTGTTTTCTCTCAGTCCTCATTTCAGTATTCTTTGTTTTGGTCTAGGCAGGTATTGATACACAAAATTCTGTACACTGTACTTTGTTTTGGTCTCTGGTATTGATACACAAAATTCTGTACATTGGGATAGAAATATGACATAGGTTTTTTTTTATGATTTTGTATGTATTTGGATTTCTAAATCATGATTAAACCCAGTGGATAAGAGGAAATTAGTGGGGGGAGGGGGGAGGGTATAGGGGACTCTGGGGATAGCATTTGAAATGTAAATGAAGTAAATACCTAATAAAAATTGGAAAAAAAAGAGGAAATTAGCGAAGATTCATATTTTATTTTGCCATTGCCTTGGTAAATACTTGAGAATATCGAGAAAATTTTCAGTTTTCCTTTCCATACACAGTGTTTGAATTACCACAAAGCAAAAATAAAAGTATGATGTTAAGGTGATTACCTTAGGAAAATTGATGCAAAAAATTCCCAATAAAATACTCACAAATCTAAGAATTCATCAAATACATCCTCAAGTAGGATTCATCCCAGGGAATGCAGGGGTGGCTTAACATAAAAACATCCATCAATGTAATCCACTATATAAACAAACAAGAAAAGAAGAACTCATGATCATTTTATGAGGTGCTGAAAAAGCCTTTGACAAAATCCAACACTCCTTCATGATAAAAGTCTTGGAGAGATTGGGGAAACAAGACCCATCCATACCTGAATAAAATCAAGGTATATAGCAAGCTGATAGAAAACATCAAATTAAATGGAGAAAAAAGGCAATTCCACTAAAGACAATGACAAGTCGAGGCTGTCCACTCTTCCCATATATATTAAATACAGTACTTGAAATTCTAGCTAGAGCAACAAGACTGAGAAAAGGGGGATACAAATTGGAAAGGAAGAAGTCAAAATATCTGTAGGTAATATGGTAGTGTTTCTAAATCACTCTCAAAATTCTAACAAAGAATTCTTAGAGATGATAAACACTTTCAGCAAAGTGGCCAAAAACAAAATTAACTAAAATAAATAAATAAACAGATAGATAAATAAATAAATAATACGGTGGCCCTCTTATATACAAAAAAGAAATAGGCTGAGAAAAAAATTAGGGAAACACCCTTCACAATAGCTGTGTGAACAAGGCACAGGAAGTGTGTGTGTGTTGAAGGCAGGGGTAAATGGAGATGGAATCTATGAAAATGACAGGGATTGAGACTCCAAAGACCAGAATCAGAGTAGAGATCTAACTTTATTGTTTATTACACAAGCTTATATATAACTTTTTAGCCAATTAGTACATGTTTATGTATTCAAGGGCAAATCAAAATGCAAAAGGTGTTGTTTAACAGAATCTGACTTGCCAGTTCATGAGCCTCTCCAGCAGCTTATAGAAGAAGGCCCAATCCCAGGGAGATTTCCATGAAGAAAGGAGAAGGAACCATTGCCCTGGCCTTGTGTACTTTGTGTTGTCCCATTGGTATGCTGGGATCCATGTGAGATCATTCACTGTGTACAAGAAATTAGACACCAACAAACCAAATAACCCAATTAAAAATGGTATGTAGAACTAAACTGAGAATTCTCAACCAAAGAATCTCTAATGGCTAAGAAGAAATTAAGGAAAGGTTCAAAATCCCCAGTCGTCAGGAAAATGCAAATCAATACATCTCTGAGATTCCATCTTGCACCAGTTAGAATGCCTAATATCAAAACTCAAAGTGATAGCACATGCTGGGGAAGTTTTAGAGCAATAGAACACTCCTCTGTGCTGGTGGGGGTGCAAACTTATACAACCACTTTTGAAATTAGCTTGGTGTTCTATTTCAAGACCCGGATATTTTCTGTATTTCCTCTGTAGAGGGACATCTGGGTTCTTTCCAGCTTCTGGCTATTATAAATAATGCTGCTATAAACATAGTGGAGCATGTGTCCTTATTACCAGTTGGTACATCTTTTGGGTATATGCCCAGGAGAGGTATTGCTGGATCGGATACAGAAAATGTGGTGCATTTACACAATGGAGGACTACTCAGCTACTAAAAAACAATGAATTTATGAAATTCTTGGGCAAATGGATGTATCTGGAGGATATCATTCTGAGTGAGGTAACCCAATCACAAAAGAAGTCACTTGATATGCACTCACTGATAAGTGGATATTATCCCAGAAACTTAGAATACCCAAGATACAATTTGAAAAACACAAGAAAAATCAAGAAGGAAGACCAACGTGTGGATACTTCATTTTCCCTAGAATAGGGAACAAAATACCCATAGAAGGAGTTACAGAGATAAAGTTTGGAGCTAAGACGAAAGGACGGACCATCCAGAGACTACCCTACTTGGGGATCCATTCCATAATCAGCCACCAAACCCAGACATTATTGCATATGCCAGCAAGATTTTGCTGAAAGGATCCTGATATAGCTGTCTCTTGTGAGGCTAGGCCAGTGCCTGGCAAATACAGAAGTGGATGCTCACAGTCATCTATTGGATGGAACACAGGGCCCCCAATGGAGGAGGTAGAGAAAGTACCCAAGGAGTTGAAGGGGTCTGCACCTATAAATAGATATTAGCCATAATGTACAGGGTAATCATGCAATAATTCACAGACCCAAAGAAACTAAGTAACAGGGAAGGCCCAAGGGAGGAGGCTGTTCCCAACATAGACAGTATTAATTTCACGAGTAATGAAATTTGAAAATTCTATTTTATATTTTGAATGTATGCATCTGTGGTGGTTTGAATATGCTTGGCCCATGGAGTAGCACTATTACGAGGTGTGGCCTCACTGGAGTACATATGACCTTGTTGGAGGAAGTATGGCATGGGATGGCCTTGTAGTCCCTCCTCATAGATGCTAGGAAGCCAGTTGGCTCCTGGGTTCCTTTGGGTGAAGATCTACAATACTCACTTCCTCATCTGCCATGCTGGAGGGATGCTGCCAGGTTTCCTACCTTGATAATGGACTGAACCTCTTAACTTGTATGCTAGTCCCAAGTAAATGTTGTCTCTTATAAGAATTGCCATGGTCCTGGTGTCTGTTCATAGCAATGAAAACCCAACTAAGACAGCATCCTCCAGCAATTTTTGTTGAAAAATCATTATAATAATGACAGATATCAGAATGTCTATGAACAATACTCACAGTCTTCTTCATACCAACAAGACCATACCCAAGAGAAGCTTTTTTCCTTTACCTTAATAGTTCATTTATTTGTTTTTATTCACTTTACAACCCTATCTCAGCCCCTCCCTCCTCTCCTGCCAGTCCTATGATCACAAACCCCTCCCCATTACTCCTTGCCTTCATATATATGTGTGTGTACATGTATATATATGCATGTGTGTGTGTGTGTATCAGAAGTGGATGGAAGGAGAAAACTGAGTGGGAGATGAGTAGGAAGGGAAACAGAGGTGGAGATCACGTGGACACTGGGGATGAAGAGGCTGGAGAAGGCTGGGAGAGAGAACAAAAATCAGTGGGTGGGGCACCTCTTGGATAAGGCAGAGATCTGTGACGGGGAAGGCTACCAGGAGTCTAAGGGGATGACCCTAGCTGAGACTCCAAGCAGCTGGAGATTTGGAGATAAAAGTGGCAACTTCCTGTAGCCAGGTGGGATTTCAAGTAGAGGGATGGGAGTACCAAGCTACTCTCAAAACCTTTGAACCAAAATCTGTCCTGCCTACAAGATGTGCAGGAATAAAAATGAAGTAGAGATTGTGGGACTGGCCAACCAGTAACTGGTCCAAATTGAGATGCATGCATGGGAGAGAGCCTACCGCTGATACTATTACTGATACTCTGCTATGCTTACAGACAGAAGCCTAGCCTGTCTTCCCAAAGGCTTCATCCAGCAGCTAATGGAAACAGATGCAGAGACTCACAGGCAAACATTAAGTGGAGATCAAGGAGATAGGTAGAAGAGGGAAGGATTGAGGGAGGAAGAGGTTTCAAGGATACCGCAAGACATACAGTCCACTAACCTGGACCCATGAGGTTTCACAGCAATTAAGCCACCAAGCAAAACACATCCAGGGGTAGATCTAGGTCCCATACGTATTTGTAGTTGATGTGCAGCTTGGTGTTCCTGTTGTTCCCTTAACAACTGGAGTGGGAGCTATCTCTGACTTTGTTGCTGTGTCTTTGGATCCCTCTATTCATCTAATTTCTAATGGGTCCTGCTTTTCTCCCCCTAACCTTCTCTCTCCTACTGGATGCACTGTCCCACACCAAGTATAGAGCAGAATTAAAGATACAAAGTCTACACTGGGCAGGGAAGTAGGTAGGCTAACTGCTGATCTTCACTCCTCCCTCTGCTCTTCCAAACCTGTGCCCCAAGTTTCATCCACAGCTCTGTAACAACGTATGTTTTGCAGCATTTCCTCCCCTCCAGCCCCTACCTACAACAGGTTACACAGCTTTCTCCATCCAAACTTGGATTAACCAACTAATTGCACTTTTCCTACCTCAAACTACAGAAGACACTCCTTGGGAAAACAAAGGCCATTCTTACCAGTGAAGCAGGAATAATTATAGATATTCACTCCTTCCATTCATTCAAGTACAGCAGTCATGACACCCATCATTTTAGTTTCTTTTCTACTTCCCACTTCATTATTGTCATTAACTCATCTTTACCCTGTATCCACACATGGGATGACTTTTACACAAGAATAAGTTGTCCTTTACCTAGTATAGAATTTTTATATTGCAAGTCTAATAATCATTAATAGTGACTGAAAGACAGCCCTAGGATGAAGTGGGAATCATGAAGGAAATATATCCTCACCCGCAGAGACCCGGTCACTGTAGTTCTCCCACATGGCATCCTGAACAAAGCCCTCTGAGCAACGTCCAGGCATCACTTCTTTTGGGAGAAGTCTATGTTCTTTGAAAAGTGATGGAACTTGACAAGAAAATTAAGTTCCCATGGTGTGTGCTGGATGAGTCATTTACTTTGCTAAGGGATGTTTGTAACTAAAGGTCTTGTTCTACTATCAGTGATCTATATAAACTATTTGAAAACTTATGCTCTAAGAGGGAAGATACTGTGACTTATCTCTAAAGTTCTAAGAGAATCTCAGAGGAAAACTTTATTGAAGATGAACCTTTCTTCAGTTATTTATAGTGATTTTGTGTAGGGGTAAGACCTCTTGGTCTCTTCCCTGATCACTGGTGTCCTTACTCAGCTCATGCTTAGCTAACATGTTGGTGGCACTTTTAAGGGTGTCATTTTTTTTTTTTAAGATTTATTTATTTATTATATGTAAGTACACTGTAGCTGTCTTCAGACACTCCAGAAGAGGGTGTCAGATCCTGTTACAGATGGTTATGAGCCACCATGTGGTTGCTGGGATTTGAACTCCGGACCTTCGGAAGAGCAGTCGGGTGCTCTTACCCACTGAGCCATCTCACCAGCCCAAGGGTGTCATTTTTATTGTTACTGGGAAACATGATCTCACTGCAAACTTCCTGATCCTCTGACTCTTATGGTCTGTTTTTTTTCTGCTTCCTCTTCTGAAATGGTCTCTGGCCTTTGATATACAAATGTTTCTCTAGGGCTGGAGAGATGGTTCAGAGGTTAAGAGATTACTCTTCTGAAGGTCCTGACTTCAAATCCCAGCAACCACATGATGGCTCACAGCCATCAGTAATGAGATCTGTCACTTTCTTCTGGAGTGTCTGAAGACAGCTATAGAATAAATAAATCTTAAAAAAACAAATGTTTCTCTACATGTATCATCGATACTAGGCTCCAGAACTCTGCATGTTGGTTGGTTGTGCTTTTCTGTAGTGATCTCTGTTGCAAACGGAAGTTTCCTTGGGGGCTCAGCGGTTAAGAGCGCCGACTGCTCTTCCAAAGGTCCTGAGTTCAAATCCCAGCAACCACATGGTGGCTCACAACCATCTGTAACAAAATCTGATGCCCTCTTCAGGAGTATAAGAAGACAGCTACAGTGTACTTGCATAAAATGAATAAATAAATAAATTTTTTAAAAAAAAATTAGTTTCCTTGATGAGGGATAAAGATGATATTTATTTGTAGGTATAAGGACAGATATTTACAGATTGTGGGGATTTTGCTGGTTTAATAAGTTAGTTCTGTGGAGTCTCCTTCAATAACCATGACTTCACTAGCACTATGTAGTTAGCTATGTTTCTGTGCTAGCAGTGAGCATGTGTTTTCCCTCTGGTTGAGTGGGTCTTAAGTCTAACTAGAGCTGTTGTTTACTGTCAAGGTATATGTGCTACTACTTTACCCTTATTTATTGTGCAATGCTGGTCATTGATGTGGCTAACAGGCACCAAAGACTTGGTTGCTTGTCTCTTTGGAAACTATTTGGTACCATAATAGCTAGTCGCAGGGTGGGAACATTCAGCACAGTTCCAGCTCAGGAATCTCTGGGCCCTGTTTTTTGAAGTCCATGACCTATGCCTTTATCAATGGGTACATCCTTTCCACTTCTCTGGCCAGATAAGTAATGCAGCAATGGGCTGCAGGTTTTGGAAGTCTCTTAGATAGCCCTGGTAAACAATTCAAAAGAACTTCTCAGTACTGTCATTGGGATTTTAATTAAGTGGTCTTCAGTTCTTGGAGAGAGGGTTCTCAGCTCAAGTAAGATACATAACTATATATGTAGCTTTATAAACAGAATATATGAAGTTTGGTTTCAAGGTAAATAGTTAAGTTAGTACTATGACTGTTTGCAGTTGTTTTAGACATCCTTACACGGTACCCTCCATCCAACCATCTTCGCCTCCCCTCCCCATCCCTTAGGAAGCCTCCTTCTGTTTCCCCTATCACATCACTTATGCCCCATGACTGTTTCAGGCACCTTTTTATTAAGTTATCATCCTTCCTCTTCCTTCTGTATTTGCTTCCCTTAGGAAGCCTCTTTCCTATTTCTATAACCAGATCCTTTGTGCTCTGGTATTCACCTTTACGCAGTTACCTCACTGCACATCCCTAAAAAGTTCCCAATTACCCATTGTGACATGTTTTTGCTAAAAATATCACTCACGGAATGGCTAACATTAATGATACCTTTCCAGTATAAAATAGAAATTCATTACCCCAAGGTAGCAGTAAACAAACACAAGCTCTCATTTATTTATTAGTAATTGAGACAGAAAGTTAATTTAATATTATACATAATCTATAACATATACTTAAAGCTCAAATCCTATAATACAATAATCTTTACATCGAAGCTACAAATATAAATATCCTGTACCACTGAAGTACATAAATGTGCCACAATTTTGATTGTAGATGGTTATGAGAAATATCACTGTTATAAGTCTTTATGTTTTAAATTATTACAAGTTTAGTCAAATGTAACATGAATTCTATACCATTATTAGTAGTTGATTTCAGAATAATTCTGTATGAAACATTAGTATATATGTAACCTATTTTCAAAGAAATTGCTTAGTGGATATCTTATTTATTTAGGGTTTCTATTGCTATGAGAGACATCATAAAGATAGTAACTCCTATAAAGAAAAATATTTAAGGGGCACACTTACAGTTTTAGAGGTTTTGTCAATTATCTCCATTTGGGAAGCATGGTGGCACACAGGCAGACATGGTGTTGAAGAGGTAGCTGAGAATTCTACATATGGATTGAGAGGAGGCAGGAAAAATGACAGTGGGTGGGCCTTGCTTGAGCATCTGAAACCTTAAAGTCTACCCTCAGTGACTTCTTCCAGTAAAACCACACATACTCCAGCAAGGCCACACCCTCTAATAATGTCACTTCCTATATATCTGTGCAGGCCGTCTTCAGTCAAACCACCAGAGTGAATATACAGTGTAATTCTAGGTAAAATGTTTTCAAATTCATACCAGTGTAGAGCTTCCTAGTATGACTCTCTGACATTGAGGAAGGGTTAAATATTGGTTAAAGGCGGTCTATCTATACTTCATATTTTAAAGAACATTTTTCTTGGGTGAACAAGGATGTCAGTAATTACCCTTGCTTTTGTCTCATATGTAAATTTTATAATGTGTTCTAAATTTACAGCCTTTAGTAATGCATTCAAAACATTCTTTACGCCGGGCAGTGGTAGCACACGCCTTTAATCCCAGCACCTGGGAGGCAGAGGCAAGCAGATTTCTGAGTTCGAGGCCAGCCTGGTCTACAGAGTGAGTTCTCGGACAGCCAGGGGTATACAGAGAAACCCTGTCTCAAAAATACCAAAAATACCAAAAAAAAAAAAAAAAAAAAAAAAAAAAAAAAATTCTTTACATTTGTAAAGTTTGTTTCCAGTATGGATTCCAGGATGACTTTTAAGATTTGCAAATCAGGTAATAGATTTTGAACATTCTTTTTTTTTTTTTTTAAGATTTATTTAATATATGTAAGTACACTGTAGCTATCTTCAGACACTTCAGAAGAAGGGGTTACAGATGGTTGTGAGCCACCATGTATGTGGTTGCTTGCTGGGATTTGAACTCAGGACCTTCGGAAGAGCAGTCCTTGTTCTTAACCACTGAGCCACCTCTCCAGCCTGAACATTCTTTACATCTGTAAAGGTTCTCTTATGAATGGATTCTGTGATGTTTTTGAAGAGTTGAGCCCTCAGCAAAAGACTTGCCACATTCTTTGCATTTGTAAGGTTTCTCTCCTGTATGGATTCTGCAGTGTCTTTGAAGATGGGAGTGCTGGGTAAAGGACTTGCCACAATCTGTGCATTTGTAAGGTTTCTCACCAGTATGGATTCTGTGATGAATTTTAAGAGCTGAGGCCATGGTAAAAGATTTGCCACATTCTTTACATTTGTAAGGTTTCTCTCCAGTGTGGATTCTGTGGTGGGCTTTAAGAGTTGAGCCCTCAGTAAAAGATTTGCCACATTCTTTACATTTGTAAGGTTTCTCTCCAGTATGGATTCTGTTGTGGGTTTTAAGAGTTGAACCCTCTGCAAAAGACTTGCCACATTCCTTACACTTGCAAGGTTTGTTTCTACTGTGTATTCTGTGGTGGGCTTGAAGATGTGAGCCCTGGGAAAAGGACTTGCCGCAATCTTTACATTTATAAGATTTCTCTCCTGTGTGGGTTTTGTGATGCCTTTGAAGAGAATAGCTATTAGAAAAGGACTTGCCACAATCTGTACATATGTAAGGTTTCTCTCCAGTATGGATTCTGTAGTGGGTTTGAAGATGGGAGTACTGGGTAAAGGACTTGCCACAATCTGTACATTTATAAGATTTCTCTCCAGTATGGGTTCTGTGATGTGTTCGAAGACAGGAGCTGCTGGTAAAAGACTTACCACAAGCTGTACATTTGTAAGGTCTATCTCCAGTATGAACTCTGCTATGAGCTTGAAGATTTGATCGTTTGGCAAAGGACTTTCCACATTCTTTACATTTGTAAGGTTTCTCTCCAGTATGGATTCTGTGGTGGGATTTAAGAGTTGAGCCCTCAGCAAAAGACTTGCCACAATCTGTACATTTATAAGATTTCTCTCCAGTATGGATTTTGTGATGTGTTCGAAGACAGGAGCTGCTGGTAAAGGACTTGCCACAAGCTGTACATTTGTAAGGTCTATCTCCGGTATGAATTCTGCTATGAGCTTGAAGATTTGATCGTTTGGCAAAGGACTTTCCACATTCTTCACATTTGTAGGGTTTTTCTCCAGTATGTATTCTGTGGTGGGATTTAAGAGTTGAGCCCTCTGCAAAAGACTTGCCACAAGCTGTACATTTGTAAGGTTTCTCTCCAGTATGAAGCCTTAGATGAACTTGAAGAGAATAGCCATGAGTAAAGGACTTGCCACACTCTTTACACCTGTATGGTTTCTCACCAGTGTGGATTCTCTGATGAGCTTGCAGATATGAACCTGTGGTAAAAGACCTTTTACATATTTTACATTTAAAAGGTTTCTCCACAGTATTGATTGTATAATTCTCTCTGTGGCCTGAGAACAGAGAAAAGGACTTTGCACATTCTGTAAATTTGCATGATGTTCCTCCAGTTTGAAGCATTTTAAGTCTACTGAGGCCTGAGGAACTCCTGGAGCATTTCCCAAATTTCCTGTATTTTTGTTGAATAAAGGATCTCGGATGCCCAACAAGTTTCGAAGGAGAGGTAATCTCCAGTCTATATACTTTATATTTTTGAGTTTTCTCTCTAGAGTGGCTAGAATCATTTTGAGTCATACTTAAATAGAAATTGAAGGATTTATCACTTCCCATGAACAGGCATGGTTTTCTTTGAATATCATTTACTTTATCCCTATCAATGCTTGATGATTCAATAGAGACTTTGCTGTACTTATCATATCTCTGTCTGTTAAATTCTCCTCTAGCCTCAATTTCAGTACATTGACTACAATTTGAGGACTCATTTGCAATTTTATCCTGCTGACTGATTGTGGACAGCTTCTCTTGGCTATAGTCCTGCTGGAACAAAGGTGATTGTGTACACTGACCAGAGACATCCCTACATCTATCATTATTATAATAATTCTCCAGAAAACAATTACTTATCTGTCCTTCACTAAAAGTTACATCATGTTTATAGGTATTCCAGGAGTCGTTACCTTGGTAAGCAATCTCTGTAAACTGACTGTTGTGGTTATTATGCAGTGCAAAGTCTGTAGTAAGGCCTTTATTATCTTCATAATATCCATGGCGATATTCAGAAATACCCATCCGATAATGTCTTTCACGTCCTACTAGATTCCCACATACAGTCTTATGTTGATCTACATTGCAGCCCCTGTCATAAGGTAGATTTACCTGTTGAGGAAGTTGTAAAGAATTTTCAGTCAAATACTTCTCACTCTGATATCACTATATGTGTTGTCCTGTAATATTAATCCCCTTTTCGTCACAGAATATTGAAATACTGCTTAATCCCATACTACATAAAACATATCTCAAAGACTCATGTGTACCCCCCCCCATGTTACTTCTCAGTGTATTCACACTTTGGTGAAGACTAAAGTTGTCTTTCAAAGGCTGATGTGAATGTTTTCCTAAAAGAGCCTCCCACTGTGAATGTGGAAGTGGCCCAGAGTGAGCTGTGNGAGGAGAAGCCTGCGTTTCTTTATCTCCCCTGTCAGGAATGTCAGCAGTGGGGGTTGCATAGAGATCAGATCCATCATCCCAGAATTCATGCTCTTCACTGTCACCTCTACATTCCCAGAACTCCCTTACCTGTGACTTTCCGAGCCTGCTACTTCCAAATTGTCCTGGTCCTTCTCTCTGGACAGATTCTTGTTTGCTCTCTATTTTGAACANTTCCTTGTTATGACAGCAAGACAGGGCTGGAAGAAAAGAAAGAAAATCATTATTTCACTTTGTGGAGTTCCATGAAAATAATATAGAAACATGATGCAAAGAGGTACACCNCTACAGGGACTGTGCCAAGATGATCTCACCCAACCTTCAGCTCTTCTGCTGTCAGGAAACAAGTGTGCTGAACATGATGGATGCAAGAGGATATCACATGGAGACATAGCATATAATTTGTAATAAANGGAAGGGCTGGCCTGAATTCTGTAGTGTAACAGGCAATTCATACAGAATTCCATCATGGTGAAAACTGAAACTATTATTTGGTAAAAAACAAAACAAAACAAAACAAAACAAAACAAACAAAAAAAAACGGTCTCTATACTTTGAAAGTAGGACATAAAATAACTTTCTAAACACACAAGAAAAATAAAAAAATGAATAACTACAATATATAGTTATTCTAGAATAGATTCTTAGTTTTAGATTAAGNAATATATTTCACAACATGTCAGATTATCCAATATAATTGAAAANACTGAATAACTAGGAAAACAAAGAGAACATGTGAATCAAATGAGAGCTACCAGGCCACAGAACTCAGTGGACACCACGACACAAGTTTTAAAATTTCCAAATAATCATAGTTTTTAGGACAGTTCACTTTTCAGATACCTAGAAATATTTTTAAAACAAGAAAAACCCTTTGGTGTACAAATCAAAATTTTCAACCACACTGCAATGTAGAACTACATTGAAACATAACATATAAGAAAGCAGAGTTTATATGTGTAAATATACATATTATTTTTAATGTAATTTTAACTAAAAGAAAACTCTATCTCTTTTGCCTTCCTTTCCTGCCTAGAGCTCTTCCAGACACTCTCTATGCAACTCTACCAAGTGCTATCCTCAAGATAACCTCCTTTTCTTATTATCAGGGTTTTTACATACACACACACACACACACACACACACACA
>NC_034590.1:14291108-14303109 GCF_900095145.1 Mus pahari | reverse complement strand
CTCCCAAGTGCTGGGATTAAAGGCATGTGCCACGACGCCCAGCTCTGGCCACTCTGTATTAAAACAACTAATGAAAGTGTTCAAAGTGCTCAGCCCTGAGAGAGGCTAATTTTCCATCTCTTAGCAGTCATTAGTTACTCAGTTCTTTGGCTAGGACAAGACATAGACATATGACCTGAATTGGATACCAAGCAATGGAAGAGACTTCATTTTTGCAAGTAGGTAAATCAATACAGAATGAAAATGAGGTTGTCTGACAGTCCCTCAAGTAAATATTTTATCTTATTTTATACATATACCATTTAATTTATATATATAATTTATTATTATATATCATTTATTATGTTTTATTTATTTTATATTTGTGTGAAATTCTACACAGTACATATGTGAGATACATGAAATTATGCGACTTGGGATGATAATAGGCCCCAAAAGAACTATAGACTGTCAATAATCCCAGTACGAGGCATGAGAAACCTCATTAAAACGTTTTTTTGTATATAATCACTATCTGAAAATAAGGATGATTTCACTTTTTTTTCCCCTTTCCAATCTCTATCCTCTTAAACTACCTCAAGCTCTTTTAGACCAATAGGTAAGACTTCACCAGTATAGAAGTCAGGGATAGACAGTGGACAACATTGTTTGTTCTGGTGTTAGATGTGGATGGAGTGAATGGGCATCCTTGTTGGTTCCTGATTTTAGACTGTTTGCACTTCTCTTCTTTTAGAATAATTTTGGATCTAGATATACATTTTCTAACACATAGATATGCTGCTCATGTCCCTAATATCTCCCAAATACTTATCGTGAAGAGATGTTATATTTTTTCAAAGGCCATTTCTCCGTCTAATGAGGTGATAATAGATTTTTTTTTTTTTTTTTGTCTTACAGTGTGTGTCCCTAGAAGGTGTAAAAGACAAAAAAAATCTTTGTGTTCAGAGATTAGCATTAGGGAAACCAGGAATATTCAACACATAGAATTGTTCCTTTAAATGTGGGGTACAGCCAACTGGTTATGAGCCCATAACATTGGGAGAAGGTTTGGATAACTGCCTGGTGAAGTTTGTGCTGTGCTGCCAAAGCCAAGGATCCCTCCCCAGACTCTTATTGTAAGCTTGTCAATATATATAACCTATCTTTATGGGAGGTGTCTTAGTCAGGGTTTCTATTCCTGCACAAACATCATGACCAAGAAGCAAGCTGGGGAGGAAAGGGTTTATTCAGCTTACATTTCCATACTGCTGTTGATCACCAAGGAAGTAAGGACTGGAACTCAAGCAGGTCAGAAATCAAGAGCTGATGCAGAGGCCAAGGAGGGATGTTCCTCACTGGCTTGCTTCCCCTGGCTTGCTCAGCCTGCTCTCTTATAGAACCCAAGACTACCAGCCCAGAGATGGCACCACCCACAAGGGGACCTCCCGGCTTGATCACTAATTTGAGAAAATGCCTTGCAGCTGGATTTCATGGAGGCACTTCCCCAACTGAAGCTCCTTTCTCTGTGATAACTCCAGCCTGTGTCAAGTTGACACAAAACTAGCCAGTACAGGAGGTATCACATGAAGTCAATCTAAAGAACCCATCTTTATGGAGGATGTCACAATGTGCTGTACAAAGAGTTTTTGATGTGGACATTTCTAGACCTTTATTGTGCATACGGGATATAGTTACTTATTACCAGGAAACAAATATCACCAGATTTTGTTGTGCTTAAGTGTGCCTAAAATAAACAATTGAAGGTCAGGCCAACAAAGTTTGAATCAACGCCAGCTCTTAGTTGTGTTCAATCAGCTGCCTTCTTCTTTACCCTAAACTATTATTCTACTGGCCTAGGTGGTCACAGAGACTCCAGTAACTGGCATTCAAAGTTCAGGGCAGAGTCCTCACCAAAGGTAACAACAAAAATGTTTTCAGTAGAAGTGGCTAGTTCCATCACCCAAGGAGACTCACAAAGGTGAAAGAGAAATAGCATGGATTCCTCTCAGCCTGTGAGGTCAAGGCATTCCATACAATTGTTGAAATGTTCAGTAAGATCCAAAGCAGCAAAATGTTCAAAGCAACAGCTCTGCACCTTTGTACAAATTACTGTAAAATTTATTCTTTGGTTTCCTGGACAAGGAACCATGGATGTTGCAAATTAGGAGTACATAGGAGCTAATATAAAAAGACCTCATGTAACGGTGAACAAATTCTGGTCAATTATTTTGCAATCTAGACGAGAGCAATGTACTGCGTGGACCCTCTCAGGAGGATTGTAAAAAGAAAAAAAGCTGATTGACACATTTTGTAACCACCAGTTCAGAGGACTCGGTGGCTGCTCAGGCTTCCAAGCCATTGTTCAACTGAACATTTGGAGCTCACCTTCTTCTGGATTCTGAGCAGAGACTGCCCTGCAGTCCCTGGGATCAGTGGAGCGGTGGACAGCTATGAGTGAGCACCAGGACCAGGCAGTCCCACTGCTTAGGTTTTTGTGTTCCCTCAAAGTGGGAATGACGCAGTATGGGATGATGAGCAGTCCTTTCATGATGAAATACTAAATATTAAAACAGACCTAACTTGTAGTATGAAAACAATCACAACTGGGATATATAGAAATTTCACTATTCCTTAGAATATTTTCCTAATTTATGAAGGGCCAAAAATATATTTTGACTGTTACATGATTTCTGCGGCATAAACACTATTATAAAAGCAATGGGAGCTTCCCAGCCAAGATTCCCATCCTACTAGGATTCCTGAGTGACAGCAGAATTAGGGAGCTGTCGAATATTTAAACAACAATCTTTAAAAATAAGAAGAGGGCTATACAGTCACCCAAATCACCACATACTAGGCTGCATTTAGCTATCTCAGCTTCAAATTGGTTAACATGAAAGGCTGATGATACTTTTTCTGTTGCCCAAACTATTTTACACCAAAAAGAGACATAGTCTAAATACATTAAAAATGGAAAGACTAGAAAATAACCAACTGAAAGAACCAGATGTCCTCCAAGTATCAGGGAGACACAATATTTGTCTTTCCAGGAAATGACGCCCCAGATGGCATCTGCTCTAATGCCTCCAACCACGACCCTATCCTGGAGACCAACAGAATAATTAAGTGTATAAAGAAGACACGTCTATAAGAAAATACAGCCTGAGCCAGGCATGGTGGCGCACACCTTTAATCTCAGCACTTGGGAGGCAGAGACAGGCGAATTTCTGAGTTCGAGGCCAGCCTGGTCTACAGAGTGAGTTCCAGGAAAGCCAGGGCTAAACAGAGAAACCCTGTCTCGAAAAAGAAAAAAGAAAAAAAAGAAAGAAAGAAAGAAAGAAAGAAACAAAGAAAGAAACAAACAAAGAAACAAAGAAAGAACAAAAAAGAAAGAAAGAAAGAAAGAAAGAAAGAAAGAAAGAAAGAAAGAAAGAAAGAAAGAAAGAAAGAAAAGAAAGAAAAAAAGAAAGAAAAAAAGAAAGAAAAAAGAAATGAAAGAATAAGCTGATGACTTGGAAAAGACATCAGGACACAATACTACTAATCCCAAAATTATGCTTTTATATTTACTGACGACACGCTAGTCCTCAGCTTGTCAATGCACACTGAGTCAGGGAGGATGAAAGGCATCTGTATAATAGGAAATAATATAATGTTGTTTTCAAATGCTAAGGATTGGGGCTGTTGAGATGGCTTAGTGAGTAAGAGCACTGACTGCTCTTCTAAAGGTCCTGAGTTCAAATTCTAGCAACCACACGGTGGCTCACAACCACCCGTAATGAGATCTGATGCCCTCTTCTGGTGCATCTGAAGACAGCTACAGTATACTTATTTATAATAATAAATAATAATAATAAATAAATCTTTGAGCCAGAGCAAGAAGGGCCGACCTGAGCGAATGGGGCCGACCAGAGCATGCAGAGGTACTAAATTCAATTTCCAACAACCAGATGAAGGCTCACAACCATCTGTACAGCTACAGTGTGTACTCATACACATAAAATAAATAAATAAATCTTTTTTTTTAAATGCTAAGGATTATTTTTGTTTTTTTTTTTTAATTATCCAGTAGTGATTATTGATATACTAATACAAGATGAAAACATGACTGTATAATTAGCAAAACTACTAAAATCAAATATATCAGCAGAAGTTATTTAAGAGATGGGCAAAATGTACTAAAAACAAATGTCTTAGCAGAAATCATCCAAGAGATGGGCAAAATAAGAACCATTGTTTTAAAAAATTAAAAAAAGTTATTATTTGTTGTTCAAGTGTAATCTTCGTTGTCAACAACTTTCTGGCATGTGTTACTTCAATGTGTTAGATTTGTGTCATACTATTGATAGTCAAATAAATGACCTTCATCAAGAGATAAAATCTTTCAAGTGACCTTTGAGTAACCATTGTAATTAATACAGCTTTCCCCCTTCCTCGGTCCTATTAGATATTTATATAATTCTACTACATTTGCCTATAGAGACTAGACATGTAGGCAATTCATTTACCTTGGCCTCTGTTATGACCACAACTTTCTCCTTAAAAAATAAAAAGGGGGGTTTATAGGAGACAAGGAGATCTTTGTGCCTACAGATAAACACTAGGAGAAATTTCAATGTTAAATGCACAAGGCTGTTCCTTCAAAGTAAGGAATATGTAATTTTTTATGGACCTAGACAGCTAGGAGCAGAGGAGGTGAATAGCCTTGCACTGTTTGCACAGTCTTGTGGCTAAAACCACAGGGGTCCTACTCTTGTTATAAACATCCCGTTCTCAGTCAATTTATAGAACCCAACCTTATGGAAGGTGACCACTTACTTTACAAAGAATTTCAATATAATCATGTCCAATCTTTATTTAACCTCACTTTGAATTTACTGTTCACACAGGATTGAAAAAATTAATTATAACCAGGAAAGTGTTCACAAATCTTGCTGTGATTAACTGAACCTAAAAATAAACTACTCCAGGTCAGACCTCTAAAGTTAGAATCAACACTGTCGTTGTTGTATAAATAACAAAGTTAATTCTGAATCATCTGAAATATTCACCAGTTTCTATATGCAAAAGAACACCTTCTGCATTTTTGAAGTCAAAATTATATTAATATATTCCAGAAAATGAATAGAACCATGAGAATAGCTTAGTTCTGATTTTTGAACTGAAGCAATGGGCTATGAATTACTTTACTTATATTCCCTGACTTATTACCTGTCATTCCTAATTCATTGACATCTGTATAAAAAGTGGGACAAAATTCAAAACCAAGGGTTCCTTCTGGAGGTCATGAGGGAGAACCTTCCCCAGGCCTTGGTCCTGGTGTTACTAATGTTTTTTCCTCTGGATTGTACATGCACTCTTCCAGCCTCTGCTTACTCTTCATATTCTGTCTGCCCCAAGGGGGATCTGAGTCCAAATTTCTGTATTTACAATTATTACTTTTGTATATGCGTGTACATGTTCACACACGAGAGTGTAGGTATGCCATGGAGTATGTATGTGTGGCAGAAAACAGCCTCCACATTTCGCCTTGCTAGAGGCAGGACCTTTCATGTTGTTTGTTGCTGTACTGGTGCCCCAAGATAGCTAGCCCTCCACCTTCTGGAGATTCTCTTAGCTTACCTCTAGTTGCTCCATGGGAAGAGTGCTGGGACTACAGACATGTGCTACAGGGTCTGCCATTTATACAGGTTCTAAGGAATCTGACCTGAAGGTGCACATTCTGTGAAATAAGAATCTTCTAAACCCATCTCCCAAGAACAAAATTTTCTTTTAAGATATTTAATTTACGTGCATGTAGAGGGGTGTGGCATGTGTGTGTGTGCATGTACCACAGTATGCACATGGCAGTTAGAGGAAATCTTACAGGAGTTGGATCTCTGCTTCTACCATGTAAGTCCCCAAAATTCAACTTAGGTCATCGGGCTTGGTACAAATGCTTTTCTCCACCCAGGCAGCCCATCAGTCCACTACAATCCAATATGGCTTCAATTCAACTTCCTTATAGCTATAAAAACTACATTTCTCGGAGGGAAAACTTCAGAAATTAGTTCATGCTAAGGTGCTTGATTAAAGCCACCCTAAAACACTAAATATGCTCACAAGCTCTCTCATCTAGAATTTATGTTTCACACAAACCTCAAGAACATCTTATAAAACACTCAACAAACTGTTTACCACTGCCCAGACCCCAGGAGGAAGTTCTCTCACCAGCTCTGCTTCCTAGCTTATTCTTTGGAAGGCTTCCTGACACAAACAAGTCTCTTTGAGAGTTACTGGAATATTATGGCTCTCTTCTGTATCCAGTACCCTTTTGTCATGTGTCTATTATACAATTAAGAAGTCAGCTGCCATGGTAATTAGTGGCCAGGCAGAGAGAAAGCATCTTAGGAGCAGGGCAGAATGGAAAGGTCCAGGCAGTCTGTGCAATGGCAGCAGTCTAGCAGTCACCCTCCATTCCCCTAGAACCTTGTGCCCTAGTTTGTATTAACTGTCAACTTGACACAGCCTGGAATCAACAGAAAAAAGGGCTCTCAATGGGGAAATTTTTTTTTTTAAGTAAGGTTGGTCTCTGAATCCATCTGTGATATAGAAATGCCTTTATTGATAATTGGGTAGGGCGACCCAGTCCATTATGGGTGCTTCCATTCCCTCAGCTAGGGGTTATGGGAAACCACTTATAATCAGATATCTTACATGAGAAAGATATCAGAGCATCACCCTGACAAACAAGTCATCCTACAGCATCCCTCCATTGTTCATGCTGTAGTTCCTTGGTTCTGAGGGAGAGTTCCTGCCTTAACTTCTCTGAGCAATTGGCCTGTGATGTGGAAGTACAAGTTGAAATATAACCTTCATTCCCCTAAATTGCTTTTAGTCGTTGTATTTGCCACAGAAACAGAATGAAACCAGGGTACCTTGCCTAGTCAAAAATATCCCAGGCTATCTGAAAAAAGACGGATCTTCAAATATTTTTGTGCTACTATTTTAGAACCCATATTGGGTTCTTGAAGATTTAAAAAAACACATAACACTTTCAAACCCAGTCCAGAAAACACATGTACCCCAAATAAAAAGAAAATCTTCCCACATCAGAAGAACCAGATTAATAGTGGGTTTTCCCACTCCACATAATTTCACTAAGATACATCTCACACAAGTATAGCCAGCGCCATGGATATTGCCACCTTCAGTGGAAGAGCCTTCCTCCATCAATCATCAATCCACACAAACTCTCACAGACAGAGCAACCAGTCATTTTGACGAGAGCATACCCTCAATACAGACTAACTCAGATGGCTGTAGGCATTCAAATATATGAGACTTTGAGGCCATTCTTATTTAAACCACATTCATTAGCCCCCATTGGCTTGTAGTGTGATCATAATGCAAAAAATCATAATTTTCACTATCATAATTGCAGTCAGTCCAATTTCCAAAGCCCCCATCATCTGTAACAGTCTCAACAATGTTTAAAAGTCCAAAGTTCAAAGTCTTTTCTGAGACTCATGGCAATCTCTTAAACTATAACCTGCTGTGAAATCAAAATCAAATGCAGATCACATACTGTAAACAATCAGTGGCACAGGATATATATTACCATTCCAGAAGGGACGAAAGGGATCATAATGACGACATACTGGACCCAAACAGGAATGAAAACAAGCAGGGAAAACACCATACTACACATTTCCACATCTGATGATGAAACTATTCAGAATTCTAAAACTTTTAGCTTTGTTGACTGCAACACATTTCTCTTAACCTGGTTCCACACTAAATCTGCAGCTCTCTTCAGGAGGTATTCCATAATTCTGGGATCTCCAACATCTTGGAGTCTCCAATGCATTACTGGCTTCAACTTTACAGGTTCATGAAAGGCCTCCCTGAGCTTCCTGGCAGCGATACCCCTAACACATACCTGGCTTCAGTAACTGTTCTTAAACATGAAGGGAGATTCTAGGCTGCCCTTATTGACTCTGAAGCCAGAATGACATAGCTCAAACTGTCAGGTTCTTTTGGTTGCTAGATCTGGAACTTGGCCCCTTGTTCATCAGCTTTCTGTTTTCTCTGCTTAAGCATTTCTTTAACTCCTTTTCACAAGTAGGAAGTTTACCTGGATGGGGTCTTGCCCCAAAGTCACCATTCTCTTTATTCCTTTATTTAGCATCAGGTTTTTCTTTAAACTTTTCATCTTCTTGAGGCTATGACTTAGCGCCATTACATTTCCTGATTCTCCCTTTCTCATCTAGTATACATTTTTTTTCCTTGCTCAGGTTGCTCATCTTCATTATTGATATGTATTGGAGCGACCAAAAATTCTAGGCTGCCTTGAAATCTCCTCTGCCTTTGTCATTAAGTCAAAATTCTTCAATTCAGCCTCAGAAAGATTTTTGGACAAGGGCAGAAAGTAGACATATTCTTCACCAAAATGTAACAGTAACTGTTTCTACAGAATCTACTTAATATGCTTCTCAGAAACCTCTTAAGCTATGTTATCCTTAGTAAACTATGTTCCTTGCTCCTGTCAGTGTGGCCAATCAGGCCCTGATTGTCAAATTCAACTGCTTTCCTAATTCAGACCCCAAAATCTACATTCCACCAACAAGCAGCATGGGCAGGCCTGTCACAGCAATAACCCATTCTTGGCTCTAACTTCTGTCTTGGTTATTGTTCTATTGATATGACGTGTCACTATGACCACAGTAATCTAATTAAGGAAAGCATGTAACTGGGGCTTCTTTACAGTTTGAGAGCTTTAATCGACTACCAAGGCAGGGAACAGGGTGGCATGTCAGCAGGTATGATGCTGAAGAAGCTGAGAATTCTACATACAGATCCACAGGAGCCTGGGAGAGTGACACTGGTGCTGGCTTGGGCATTTAAAGCTTCAAAGCCCATCCCTAGTGACATACTTCCTCCAAGAAGGCCACACCTCCTAATCCTTCTCATGTACTGCTACGCCCTGATGACTAAGCACTGAAATACATGAGTTGATAAATGAAGTTCTTATTCAAACCTTCAGACATGGCCTAAAGATACCTAGGTGATTTGGAACAGATACATGATACTGTTAATGAGGCCAGGAACCTAAGCTTGCTTAGTCATAGGCCCTAGGTAAAAAAGATATTAGAATTCTGCTAAATTAACATGACAGTGATTCTTAATGACATGTCATTATCAACACATATCTGTGCATCCCTCAACACTCACCAGCAAAGTTTAACACAACCACCCAAGCCACACTATGTGCAAAGAATGAGATACTTGGACCTACATCTATCATTATCCAAACCTTCCAATCAAGGCTTTGGGGCCCATGCACAAGAGGAAGCAGAAAGGCCGGGCGGTGGCGGCTCACTCCTTTAATCTCAGTACTTAGGAGGCAGAGGCAGGCGGATTTCCAAGTTCGAGGCCAGCCTGGTCTACAGAGTGAGTTCCAAGTCAGCCAAGGTTACACAGAGAAACCCTGTCTTGAAAAACAAACAAACAAATAAACAAACAAACAAAAGCAGAAGCAGAAAGACTGTAAAGACAAGAGGTGATGAATAACTCTGAAGAAAAAGCATTTTCCAGACACATCAGGACTAATGACCACATATACTCACTGAGACTACGACAGCATACGGAAGACCTGTACAAGCTCAAGATTCACAGCTCAGAGAAGGGAAAATAGGCGCAAAGACCCACCTCCAGACAAGTACCTATTTGATATCCATAGTGTCTGTGATAGGAAAAACCAGTATTCTTCAGTGGAATGACATTGGGTATATCAACCACATTTCAGAGAATGCCTCAGGTGCAAGTACATTTTCCTAATAGAAATCCAAATCTTTGGTCTTTTGTGATTTTTCAGTTTTATTTTCATTTTTGAAAATGAGGCAGAATGAATGTGAGAGAGAAATCATAATGTTGGGTCAGCATGGGTGAGGGCAAGTGGACAGGGAGATGGGGAGAGGAGAAAATATGACATATTTTGTTTTATATATATATGAAAAAAAAACCTAAGCAAACAAATCAGTACTGGCCCACTGCAGACAAATACAACATGCAATAAAACATACAATAACCCCACAAACATTGCCAAATTAGAACTGTAATATTTATGTATGTATGTATGTATGTATGTATGTATTTAGTTAGTTAGTTATTAAATCCATATGACTATACTGTAGATACATAGATGGTTGTGAGCCATCATGTGGCTGTTGGGAATTGAACTCAGGACCTCTGCTAGTTCCAGCCCCGCTCACTTAGGCCCAACTAGCTCCAGCCCAGTATGTACATATACTGTAGCTGTCTTTTAAACACACCAGAAGAGGGTGTTAGATCTCATTATGGATGGTTGTGAGGCACCATGTGGTTGCTGGGATTTGAACTCAGGACTTCTAGAAGCGAAGTCAGTGCTCTTAACTGCTGAGCCATCTTACCAGCCCTGTAGTACTATATTTTAACTCAACACTATTTGGATAAAAGTAGAAATAAACAATGTAATTCTACTGTGTATTATATTCTGGATATATTACCTACGCATCATCCCTAGAAAAGGGATAGGCTAATATCTCTACAAGTCAGGATTAGAACTTCAATTAGAATCACCACGAGACGTTGTTTCATTCCAAATTACCTGGTTCTATGCCTTTTAACTCCTTTATGCCTCCAATGGAGGGTTCTTCATTTTGTTCAAAACAGGTGAGTAGCTCTAATTTTGATACTGAAAGGCCTGTGTATTAGAAGAGACAAACGACATGGTTTTACTTTATGTTCATTATAGTTGGTTTTGACACACTGGGTAATACCCAATGGATAAGAGGAAACAGAATGAAAGATTCACAAGTGACCTCCTAATTGTTACTTCCTGACACATATTTTAGACTTTCCTGAAATGAATACACTTAAGTTTTTGTATATAACAGTACTGGTTAGTTTTGTGTCAACTTGACACAGCTGGAGTTATCACAGAGAAAGGAGTTTCAGTTGTGGAAATGCCCCCATGAGATCCAGCTGTGGGGCATTTTCTCAATTAGTGATCAAGGGGGAAGGGTCCCTTGTGGGTGGGACCATCTCTGGGCTGGTAGTCATGAATTCTATAAGAGAGCAAGCTGAGCAAGCCAGGGAAAGCAAGCCAGTAAAGAACATCCCACCATGGATTCTGCATCAGCTCCTACTTTCTGACCTGCTTGAATTCCAGTCCTGCATCCTTTGGTGATCAACAGCAGTATGGAAATGTAAGCCTAATAAACCCTTTCCTCCCCAACTTGCTTCTTGGTCATGATGTTTGTGCAGGAATAGAAACCCTGACTAAGACAATATTTATTCTCCGTTAAATTACCACACAAAGAGGTGGAGAGATGGTTCCACAGTGAAGAGCACTGACTACTCTTCCAGAGGTCCTGAATTCAATTCCCAGCAACCACATGGAGGCTCACAACCATCTGTAATGGGATCCAATGCCCTCTTCTGGTGTGTCTGAAGACAGCTACAGTGTCCTTATATACATAGAATAAATAAATAAATCTTTTTTTAAAATTACCACATGAAAAAACACAACTGGAGAAATAAGCTTTTACAGTCAGATATACAGAGTATGTGCTACTAAATTGAAGGATTTTACTAAATGTAAGCACAGGGTAGACTGGTTTCAAATGTTTGTATAAACAAGACAATCAGCACTGTCTAGGACAGACTGAGAGCTGAGACCCAGACAATGGACAGATACAAACAGTAGACCCATTTGATAGACACTGTAGAATGAAGTAGAAATCCCAAAAGAAAACTATTCTCACCCACAGAGACCAGGATGCTGTAGATCTCTAACATGACATCTCTATACAGAGTCCGCTGAGCAGAGTCCAGGCATTCCCACTCCTCCTGGGAGAATTCTATGGCCACGTCTTTGAAAGTTAACAGACCCTGAAATGAAAATTAACATTTCCTCTTATGTCCACTNGTTTAGTCATTACNAAGTGAATGAAATTAAGGTAACTANGAAATGTGNTCTGTTATCAGTAATCAATACACA
>NC_034590.1:14281845-14286414 GCF_900095145.1 Mus pahari | reverse complement strand
TTCATAAGACAAATGCAACAGAGTCACAACTTGAGGTAAAGCATGAAAAACCAGAGGAAAAGCATTGGGTTTTTGCAATTTTAGTCACCATAAGCAAAAGCATTGTATAGATTTGAAATGATTCACAGATTACTTTAAAAACAACAAAGGAATATGACACAGGAAGCACTTAAATGTGCTATAAAGAATTAATATAATAGGGACAACGGAAACACCTAAGAATTGATTCACTATCCCTTTAAATTTTTAACAGATATGGATCAATGTGTGAAGTGTCCAGTAAGTCACTATGCAAGCTCAGAGAAGAACTACTGCCTCCAGAATTCTGTGAGCTTTTTGGCCTATGACGAGCCCTTGGGAATGGCATTCATCATCACAGCACTGGGCTTCTCTCTACTCACAGCTGTGGTTCTTGTAGTCTTTGTGAAGCACAGAGACACACCCATTGTCAAAGCTAATAACCGTGCTCTCAGCTACATCCTGCTATTGACACTCTTCATCAGTTTCCTCAGCTCCTTGCTCTTAATTGGCTAGCCCAACACAACCACCTGCATCTTGCAGCAGAAAGCATTTGGAATTTTGTTCACTGTGGCTCTCTCCACAGTGTTGGCCAAAGCTATTACAGTGGTTATTGCATTCAAGGCCACTGTTCCAGCTAAAATGGTGAGATGGTTAATGGTATCAAGAGCCCCTAATTTCATCATTCCCATCTGCACAATGATCCAACTTATTATCTGTGGAATCTGGCTGATTACCTCTCCACCCTTCATTGATCAAGATACTCATGCTGAACATGGTCACATCATCATGGTGTGCAACATGGGTTCAACAGTTGCCTTCCACACTGTCCTGGGGTACCTCTGCTCCTTAGCACTTGGGAGCTACACCATGGCCTTCTTTTCCAGGAATCTGCCTGACACATTCAATGAAGCCAAGTTCCTGTCATTCAGCATGCAGGAATTCTTCTGTGTTTGGATCACTATCCTCCCTGTCTTCCATAGCACTAATGGGAAGATCATGGTGTCTATGAAAGTATTCTCCATCTTGGCATCAGGTGTAGCACTCTTTGGATTGATTTTTGCCCCCAAGTGCTACATAATTTTAAGACCAGAAAAAAAATCCTGCCTTGGCATCAGTCACAAAAAACATTCATGAAGGAATATCAATTTAAATTTAGTTAAAAATTAAAATTTATCTATGATACTAAATTAAATATTATGGTTTTAACCAGTGTCACAGTATTCTAAATGTCTTATTCAGGTATAATATGATGTGATTGTGTCCATTCATAATTTCTTCATCCAATTGTATTAAATTCTCTTTGTATTGAAACCATTAGCTTTATTTTATGTTTTAGATTCATTGTATGTTCATTGTGGAACCTTTATTGGCCTATTGTCCCATAATTATACCAGTGTAGCATAAACTGATGGATACAATGTCCTTTTCTCTGCATACAAAGTGCTGCTGTGGAAGATGTGTCACCATGTCAACCATGTTGGGTTCATTTTCTCCTTTCCCTAAAAAAAATCATGTAATTTATTTATTTGCTTTGGACTCCAGAATATTCTATTATATTCTACTCTTTAAAGTGAACATTATTAGAGCAAAGTTTCTCTTAAAATGCAATTTAACAGGTTCTGATTTCCAGTGATCAGGGAAAAAAACACCATGGTTTTGAATGACATAAAATTCCCTTCTATTTTAATATATCATTATTTCGTTATGTGAGAGAAAATGAAGACACTACTAGCATTTTTTTTTTTACAAACGTAGAGCTCAGGAACAGGATTGGAGTGACTGATTACATGTTTCATAGGCTGTTATGAGCATACCACATTGGATAGAGGAATGCAGGTTCAGCTCAGATTAGAGCATTATGGAAGATTCAGTTAGTAAAGATCTACAGCAGAGGTAATATGGATGTTATATACTCCATTGAAAATTAAAAGTCTGTCTTAGGAAAATGGGAGTAATGGATAATTGATGATGAATGTTCAAAAGTATTATTGTAAATGACAACCAGGAACAACTTTAAATCTGATCATAGAAATAATATTTGGATATTTGATAACTCTGAAGAAAAGTTATGACTCTATGAAGATGGGGAATGTTAAATTGTAGAGGGAAAATAGGCCTTGCACACATAAATAAGCACTGGAGAATCCAGGAAAGTTAAAAACACAGCCTACCTCTACAATGGAATGACGTACATAGCTGTTCTTCCTGAAATGCCAAGAATCACATAGTTTCACAATCTGCTGATCCTTTGCTGCCTGATGATATAGGTTCTTTCCCCATATGCACCAGAATTCATATTTTTTGACTTGTCCCAGACCTATGTTCCTGAATCTTGAGCATTGCTTTTAGACCATAAACGAATTCTTATAAATGATGTTTTTTGTGCTTTACAACAGCTTAAGTGACTTCCATGTTATCTTATTGCCAGGAAAATTCTGGCACCTGTGAATATTATATTTGCCTCAGTCATAATCCTTAGAACCTAAATCCTGGGCTTTATCTCTGAGTCAACAATACCTATTCTTGTGAAAGTAGCCAGATATTCCTTGTAAAGAATCTCAATCTAAGCATGTCTTAAATGATTCTGCACTTGGAACTGAGTTCACTTTTATCCAAATACTATTTTTCCAAAATTTTGCTGTCCTTAATATGGTGAAAAGTGATCTGGGCCAGACTCTAGAAGTCTTCTTTCAGACCTGTTACAATAAAATCAGGCTGAGCTGACCTTTATTCATGCCTCACCCTGATTGGTTTTTTCTTTCCCTGCCTGCTATTTAGTTTGCAGAAGAATTATTCTAGAACAATCCTAAATGTGTCAATATACATCAGCATAAGGTGACATAGTTTGAACATGGCAATCTCTTATTCTTCGTGTTTGAAACTTTGTTATTTTTTTATATGATTGAAGAGATGGGCTTCTTCAAAGGTAGGGTGGAGAATTTTTCCTACAATTGACCCTGTTATATTTCTGAATCAGTGTAAAATGAAGGCAGAAGACCAGTCTGCCCTCAGCAGAAGTGATTGCTAATTTCCAATTGCAAAGACAGACACTCTCCAGTGGGAAACGGGTATCTGTGACAAGGGGAAGGTCCCACAGAGTTTTTCTGCAGGGTGTTTTCTAGAGATGGAAATTTAAATGCAGATTCAGGTGCCTACACATTAGTATCTACTTCCTGGTAGTTTCTTCTCATCTATCTATTATATCTTTAGAAACTGCCTTGTCCTGCCTACCATGACACACGGGGTAGTGAGGAATAATTTGGACAAGGGAAATGAATGAGAAGGGGGCTAGAATTTCAACATAGAATCAGAAGGTTTCAGCATACCTTAGTAGAATTGAAAGTTTCTTGGATTGGTGTAAGCATCAGCACTTACGAAGCCAGGGTTACCTGATTATGATCAGAGGAAATTTCATCTATCAGGCACAGGTCAGTAGAGCCATAGGAAGGCATGCAATCAGAGTTTACACATACTTAATAAGAAACTGAGTATAATGAATTTTCAACAAGAATACAATTGTAGTTATCACTACAATTGCAATGACACTTGCAAGCTAGAAAGGGTCCGAAAGATTAATATCAAAGACTAATTGTTTTGCCAAGCTTCTAAATGCTTTTCTGACTTTAGGGAATGCAAAGATACACTGGTGGCCTGAATGTTCCACTATCTGGGGGAGTGGGTCAAGTCTCAAGAACTGAAAGGGGCTTAATGCCCCAGGAGCTAGAGGCTCTAAACTGATAATCTTATGGCACATGCTTCTCAACCCAGTTAGACCAAGTCAGCTCCACAATTCATCAGTTTTTCCCAGTTTGTTTTCATTTTCAAAGAACGAAAGTTTAACTTCAAAGTACACAGGGAGTAACAATGAAATAACAAGACTATAATGCTTTTCAGCATAATCAACCCAAAATTCCTATGGACATCCCTATGGACCCCATTTTAGAAGTCTGATTAGAGACAGAAAAATAATGACCAAAAATCTTTACAGATTTGTGCCACAATGAATGAGGAAAATTCATCTAAATTTCAGTGCCATTTAGTTAATATTTTATCATGCATGGCCTACATATTAATTTTTAAAATATCATGTGACCATTTTTGCTTAAGGAACAATATGATCAACAGTAGCAGATTCATTTAATTGAGGCAACATAGTAAGGACCAGTAATTCAGCAGTCACATACATTCCCTCAGATTTCGTCAATGATTTTCCTTTAGTCACTAGTTTCTTCTTCTGGGTCATCATTGGTAGAGAGTCTGACATTCATGGCTTGATGACTCTATCACACCATTCACTTTGTTTTCTTCAGGTGTAGCATCTATAGATACTTTGTGTCTTCTTCATCAATTTTTCAGGTCAAGATAGTCTTTCGGGTATCCACACGGGATTTTCATTCCACTGAGGGAATACACAAACATAACAACAGCTCCAGTAAATTATTGGACCTGAGAAGTACCAATCACCTTACATAACATCTCTCCAAAGGACCATTACTATAGGGGCAGAGATAGACATGTTCAGCAGCAGTAGGCAGTCTTTTTTTTTTT
>NC_034590.1:14271077-14278767 GCF_900095145.1 Mus pahari | reverse complement strand
AAAATAATAATTAAAAAATGGAAAAAAATAAAAATAAAAAATAAAACTTATAGAGGGGAAGGCCAGGGCCAAGAAGTGGGAGTGGGTGGGCAGGGGAGCAGGGTGGGGGGAGGGTATAGGGGACATTTGGGATAGCATTTGAAATGTAAATGAAGAAAATATCTAATAAAATAATTAAAATGAAAAAATAAAAATAAAAAATAAAACTTAAAAAATAGAAGATAAAATATTATGAAGAGTGGGCTTATAATTTTTTAAATAACATTTAAGCTCTCCATTACCTCTTTCTACAAAAGACTCATCCTGAGAGTTATATGGAATGCCTGTGATGAGAGTTGCATCATATTTTTGGGACATTCCTGAAAACTCTTGGTAGTATATGCAGGAAGATTGTCTGATTTTAATATTTTACATGGAGCTAAAATAGCAAAGGCTCTGAGTAAAAAGATGATCATATCACTCCTTCTCCTGATATAAGAAAGCAAAATTGAACCAAGAGTAAGTGAGTAGAATCTCATGCATACATATTTTAACTTGCCCAAACCGCAAACATGTATAATATCTATGAGACAAATATACAACAGTAATCTTCCAGAATTTACAGTATGAGAGGAAAGAGGCTTGATATTAATTCCTACATATGAAAGGTATTTAACTACCAACTGAGCTTACTCATTATATTGTATATTATCTCATTATTTCAGTGCTGAAAAACTTGATGAAAACATTCATGAGATTCTTGTACTTCTTTTAGGTTGTTAGTTTCTAGGAAAAGAGACAGTATTGAAAAAATATCTTCCTTTTTGTTTCCCTCAGACAATGGTCCCGGAAGATTAGTTATGACCACATCGGCCAAAATAAACTGAATTTTTCTGTCTGCAATTATTTTGGAATCAACTGTGATAAAGTATGAATAGAGGTACCTGAAAAAGTAATCCACACTGATTCTAGATTTTGCACTCTCAGCTGTGTATTGATAGACATGCAATATGTTTAGAGGTTGAGGGTATCATTTTGAAACAATGCAAAAATTAGTGCAGCATCTCTAGAAACCAGAAAACTGCCCGGCGTGGTTGCTCACGCCTTTAATCCCAGCACTCAGGAGGCAGAAACAGGTGGATTTCTGAGTTCAAGGCCAGCCTGGTCTATAAAGTGAGTTCCAGGACAGCGCCAGGGCTATACTGAGAAACCCTGTTTCAAAAAAACCAAACCAAATGAAACAAAACAAAACAAAACTCTTACCACTTTTTGGGGGGGAGTGGGGGGGGTATTTTATTTACATTTCAAATGTTATCCCCCTTCCCTGTTTCCCCTCTGTAAATCCTGTATCCTATTCCCCCCTGCCCTCTGCTTCTATGAATGTGCTCACCCATCCACCCACCCACTCCAGACCCACTACCCTAACATTTCCCTACACTGAAACATCAAGCCTCCACAGGACCAAGGGCCTGCCCTCCCTTTGATGCCAGACAAGGCCATATTCTGCTACACATGCAATTAGAGCCATGGGTCCCTTCATGTGTATTCTTTGGTTGGTGGATTAGTCCCTGGAAGTTCGCAGGAGGTGTGTGCTGGGGGGGGGGGACTGATTAGTGGATGTTGTTGTTATTCCTGTGGGGTTACAAACCCCTTCAGCTCCTTCAGTCCTTCCCCTAAGTCCTCCATTGGGGTGCCCTTGCTCAGGCCGATGGTTGTCTGCAAGCACCCGCATCTGTACCAGTAAGACTCTGGCAGAGGCTCTTAAGAGACAACCATATCAGGCTCCTGTCAGCAAGCACTTCTTGGCATCAGCAATAGCATCTGGGTTTGGTGTCTGTATATGAGATGGATGCCCAGGTGGGGCAGTCTCTGAATGGCCTTTCCTTCAGTCTTTGCTCCACTTGGTTCCCATATTTCCTTTAGACACGAGCAATTCAGGGTTAATATTTTGAGAAGGTGAAGTGGCCCCATCCCCCAACCAGGGGCCATGGCTAACCTCTGGATATAGTTGGTCTCTACAGGTTTTCTCTGCCCTTTGTTGGGTATTTCAGCTAATGTCATCCCCATTAGATCCTGGAACCTCTTGCTTTCCTGACATCTGGGACTATCCGCTGGCTACCCCCACTTCCCCAGCCCCCATTGCTACATGCCTCAGTTCAATTTCCTGACGCTCTGTACATATTGCCTGTCTCCTCCCACACTTGATTCTGCCTGCTCTTTTTTCCTCTCCCTCTTCTATCTCCCTCCCAAATTCCTCACTCCATCTACTTCCCGTGAGTATTTTGTTCCCCCTACTAAGTAGGACTGAAGTATCCACACCTAGGTCTTCCTTCTTCTTGAGCTTCATATGGTCTGAAAGTTGTATCATTGGTATTCAGAGCTTTTTTCCTAATATACATTTATCAGTGAGTTCATAACATGAGTGTTCTTTTGTGACTGTGCTATCTCACTCAGGACATTTTCTAGTTCCATCCATTTGCCTGCGAATTTCATGAAGTCATTGTTTTTTATGGCTNAGTAGTACTCCATTGTGTAAATGTAGATTTTCTATATCCATTCCTCTGTTGAGGAACACCTGGGTTCTTTCCAGGTTCTGGCTATTATAAATAAGGCTGTTATGAACATAGTAGAGCAGTTTTCTTTATTGCATATGGTATCATCTTCTGGGTATATGCCTAGGAGTCGTTGTACTGGATAGCTTTGTGTCAACTTGACACAGCTGGAGTTATCACAGAGAAAGGAGCTTCAGTTGGGAAAATGCCTCCATGAGATCCAGCTGTAAGGCATTTTCTCAATTAGTGATCAAGGGGGGAGGTTCCCTTGTGGGTGGTGCCATCTCTGGGCTGGTAGTCTTGGGTTCTATAAGAGAGTGGACTGAGCAAGCCAGTAAAGAACATCCCTCCATGGCTTCTGCATCAGCTCCTGCTCCCTGACCTGCTTGAGTTCCAGTCCTGCATCCTTTGGTGATCAACAGCAGTATGGAAATGTAAGCCAAATAAACCCTTTCCTCCCCAACTTGCTTCTTGGTCATGATGTTTGTGCAGGAATAGAAACCCTGACTAAGACAGTCGTGTTGCTGGGTCATCAGGTAGTACAGTTTTCTGAGGAACTCTCAAAGTGATTTCCAGAGTGGTTGTACAAGTTTGCAATCCCACCACCAAGGCCTTGAACTCAGAAATTCGCCTGCCTCTGCCTCCCGAGTGCTGGGATTAAAGGCGTGCGCCACCACACCTGGCTGTGTTTTCTCTTTAAGGATTTCTACCTGTTTAGCAGTGTTTTCCTTTATTTCTTTAAGTGAGTTACTAATGCCCTTCTTAAAATCTTCTAACACCATCATGAGATATGATTTTAAATCTGAGTCTTGCTTTTTGGGTATGTTGGGGTATCCAGGACTCACTGTGGTGGGCGTACTGGGTTCTGATGATCCCCAGTGTTCTTGGTTTCTGTTAGTAAGATTCTTATGTTTACCTTTCGCCATCTGGAAATCTCTGGTGTTAATGTTCTAGCTGTCTCTGGCTGGAGCTTGTTCCACCTGTGATTCTGTTAGCCTCTGTCAGCTCTCCTGGGAGTCCACTCTCACCTGAGTCCAAGTGGTCAGAGCACTCTTTGCAGCCAAGCTCTCCTCTTGCAGGGAAGGTGTCCAGAATTCTCCTGATTACTAGGGTTAGAGCCCTCCTTGTAGGCCGACTCTCCTCTGGCAAGGAAGGTGCCCAGGGCTCTGGGTTTCAGCTTCCCCTCCTGGCTGAGGATGAAGGCTGGAAGGGACCCTGTCCAAGAAGCTCTTTTGCTTCTCCTGCCCACGAGCTCTCCAGTGATCCCGAGGTCCTGGGTGTGCTAGGGGTCCTGCAGCGTGAAGAGCCCTCTGGGGACCTTGGTGCCCTCCACTGGATTCAGGAGGAAGATGGCAGGGCTGGCCCTGACCAGAATGAATTCCAGACTCTTGTCTGGTGGGGTTCCTTTGTCCCTGTTCCTGCTGGCACAAGACCCTCTGGGATTCTTTGGAGCTGATGTTATATTCCACTCACCTGGGATCCCGAGGTCCTGGATGTGCTAGGGGTACTGCAGCATGAAGAGTCTTGTGGGGACCTTGGCACCCTCCGTTGGGTTCAGGCAGAAGGTGGCAGGCTGGCCCCGACTGGCCAATTTGCATTCTTTTACATGCTGACCAACACTTGAGCCAGCACCATTTGTTGAATGTGCTGTCTTTTTTATCTACTGGATGGTTTTGGCTTCTTTGTCAATGATCTGGTGACCATATGTCTGTCCATTTAATTCTGGGTCCTCAATCCTATTCAATTGATTTACAGGCCTGTCTCTGTATCAATACCATGCAGTTTTATCACTATTGCTCTGCAATAGAGCTTGAGGTCAGGGATGGTGATTTCCCCAGAAGTTTTCTTATTGTTGAGAATAGTTTTTGCTATCCTCAACTTTTGGTGTTCCACATAAATTTGGGAATTGCTCTATCTCTGTGAAGAACTGAGATGGAATTTTGATGGGGACTACATTGAATCTGTAGATTGTTTTTTGTAAGATGCCAATCAATGAACATGGGGGATCATTTCATCTTCTGAGGTCTTCAATTTCTTTCTTCAGAGACTTGAAGTTCTTTTGGTATAGATCTTTCACTTGCTTGATTAGAGTCACACCAAGATATTTTATATTATTTGTAACTGTTGTGAAGGGTGTCCTTTTCCTAATCTTTCTCAGCTCATTTATCCTTTGAGTAGAGGAATATTACTGATTTGTTTGAGTTAATTATATATCCAGCCACTTTGCTGAAGTTGTTCGTCAGCTGAAGGAGTTCTTCGGTAGAATTTTTTGGGTCACTTGTGTATACAATCATATCATCTGCAAGTAGTGATATTTTGACTTCTTCCTTTCCAATTTGTATCCCTTTGATCTCCATTTGTTGTCTAATTGCTCTGGCTAGAACTTTGAGCACTATATTGAATAGATAGGGGGAGAGTGGGCAGCCTTTTCTAGTCCCTGATTTTAGTGGGATTGCCTCAAGTTTCTCTCCATTTAGTTTGATGTTGGCTACTGGTTTACTGTATGTTGTTTTTACTATGTTTAGGAATGGGCCTTGAATTCCTGTTCTTTCCAAGACTTTTAACAAGAAGGATTGTTAATTTTGTCAAATACTTTTCAACATTTAATGAAATAATCATGTAGTTTTTTTTTCTTTTGAGTTTTTTTTTTTTATATAGTGGATTACATTAATAGATTTTCCCTGGAATTAAGCCTACTTGATGTGTTCTTGGATTCAGTTTGCTAGAATTTTATTGAGTATTTTTATATCGATTTTCATAAGTGAAATTGGTCTGAAGATCTCATTCTTTGGTCTTTATGTGGTTTAGGTATCAGAATAATTGTGGCTTCATAGAATGAATTAGTGTTCCTTCTTTTCTGTTTCATGGAATAATTTGAGGAGTGTTGGTATTAGCTCTTTAAAGATCTGATAGGATTCTACCCTAAAGCCATCTGGTCCTTGTCTTATTTTGGTTGGGAGACTTTTAATGACTACTTCTATTTATTTAGGGATTAAGGAACTGTTTAGATGGTTTATCTGATTCTGATTTATCTTTGGTAGCTGGTATCTGTCTAGAAAAGTATCCGTTTCATCTAGGTTTTCCAGTTTTGTTGAGTATAGGCTTCTGTAGTAGGATCTGATGATTTGGGGGTGGGGGGTTTGTTTGTTTTTTTGTTTTGTTTTGTTTTGTTTTTTGTTTTTTTTATTTCCTCAGTTTCTGTTATATCTTTTTTTTTCATTTCTGATTTTGTTAACTTGGACACTGTCTCTGTACCCTTTAGTTAGTTTTGCTAGGGTCTTACCTATCTTGTTGATTTTCTCAAAGAACTGGCTTTTCGTGTTGATTCTTTGTGTTGTTCTCTTTGTTTCTATTTGGTTGGTTTTGGACCTAAGTGGTGGGAGAACTGAGTGGTGCAAAAGTATATTGACTTCTATTACTTACAATCCTTCACTTGCCTCTCATCATTTAGTTATCTCTGCTGTTTACCGGCCTGTGCGTTTCTGTCTGGAGCCTGCATCCTTTGTCCCTGGGAGACCTATGACCCTGGCTGTAGCAGATCTCCTGTGAGGCCTTCAGACTGTGGAGTCTTCAGAGGGAAAGACCAGCTGATAATCTGCCCTTGAGGAAGGCACAGACCCCACCCCTTGATTTTTTAAAATATTTTTAAATTATTTTTTATGAGATAACATAAACTTACATCTGAGAAAAGGTTGCTTAAGAGAATCTAGAAGGACGAATATGTTAGAATATACAATAATGAATAATGAAATTTTTAATAAATAAAAGTGCTCAAGAACAAGTACTGGTACGAAACAGAAAAATACGAACTTGTAGTTTAATACATAATAACTAATAACCTAAAAACCAATTGTCAGACTGCTACTCCCATGTTAATTTAGTACTATTCAGATGAAATAAAGCAAAAATCTTTTCATTTATTTATTTATTTATTATATGTAAGTACACTGTAGCTGTCTTCAGACACTCCAGAAGAGGGAGTCAGATCTTGTTATGGATGGTTATGAGCCACCATGTGGTTGCTGGGATTTGAACTCCGGACCTTCGGAAGAGCATTCAGGTGCTCTTACCCACTGAGCCATCTCACCAGCCCAGCAAAAAATCTTTCACTCCATAGGATACTATGGAGTACATTTTGATTATATGATTCTAAGTGAAAGGATTTTCCAAAGCCAGAGAAGAGATCGATTAAACCTCACCATCTGCCTAGATTCTTTTCCTTTAGACTGATCATATTAAACGTTGTTTCATTCCCACTCACCTTTTTTTTTTTTTAGTGACCTCTGCTTCCTCTATGTCCACAATCCACAGGCATTTGTTTTATTCAAGGCAGATGACTAACTTTGGTTTCAATACAGAAAAGTCTTTGCATTAGAAGAAACCTCCTGGTGGTTCCCAGTGGCAAGAGAGGAGGAGTGGACCTGCTGAGTCTGCTTCTGCCACCACCACCACCACCACCACCACCACCGCATCTACCACCACCGCTCCTGGGGCTCGGGCATGAGGAAGGAGTCGACGAGTGAGACCCCAGCATGAGCGGGCAGCGGCACCGCTGCTGCTGCTGCTGCTGCTGCTGCTGCTGCTGCTGCTGCTGCTGCTGCTGCTGCTGCTGCTGCTGCTGCTGGAGGGTTGGCGGCGGGATGGCGATGGCAGATATCGATAAACTCAACATCAACAGCATCATCCAATGGCTGCTGGAAGTGAGAGGGTCCAAGCCAGGCAAGAACGTCCAGCTCCAGGAGAACGAAATCCAAGGACTCTGCCTGAAGTCTCGGGAGATCTTCCTCAGTTAGTCTTAGAACTTGAAGCACTACTCAAGATATGTGGTGACATCCAAGGGCAGTACTATGATTTGCTCCGTCTGTTTGAATACGGTGGTTTCCCTCCAGAGAGCAACTATTTGTTTCTCGGGGACTATGTGGATAGGGGCAAACAGTCACTAGAGAGGATCTGCCTCTTGCTGGCCTACAAAATAAAGTATCCGGAGAATTTTTCCTTCTCAGAGGGAACCGTACAGAGACAAAATTTAGAGCTAAGATGAAAGGATGGACTATCCAGAGTCTACCCCATCCGGGAATCCATCCCATCATCAGCCACCAAACCTAGATACTAATGCACATGCCAGCAAGATTCTGCTGAAGGGACCCTGATATAGCGGC
>NC_034590.1:14269263-14270907 GCF_900095145.1 Mus pahari | reverse complement strand
TGGGTAGGGGAGCAGGGGCGGGGGTGGGGTATAGGGAACTTTCGGGATAGCATTTGAAATGTAAATAAAGAAAATATCTAATTTTTAAAAAGGAAAAAATAATAGTAAAACAAACCTTCCTAGAAGAAAAAACAAAGTATCTATGGATTTTATGATGAGTGTAAAAGAAGATACAACGGTAAGCTGTGGAAAACGTTCACNGACTGTTTTAACTGCTTACCGATACCAGCCATCGTGGACGAGAAGATATTCTGCTGTCATGAGGTTTATCACCAGATCTTCAATCTATGGAGCAGATTTGGCGAATTATGAGACCAACTGATGTACCAGATCGAGGTCTTCTTTGTGATCTTTTGTGGTCTGACCCCAATAAAGATGTCTTAGGCTGGAGTGAAAATGACAGAGGAGTGTCCTTCACATTTGGTGCAGAAGTGGTTGCAAAATTTCTCCATAAGCATGATTTGGATCTTATATGTATAGCCCATCAGGTGGTTGAAGATGGCTATGCAAAGAGGCAGTTAGTCACTCTGTTTTCTGCACCCAACTACTGTGGTGAGTTTGACAATGCAGGCGCCATGAGTGTGGATGAGACCCTCATGTGTTCCTTCCAGATTTTAAAGCCTGCAGAGAAAAAGAAGCCCAACGCCACNAGACCTGTCACACCGCCACGGGTTGGATCAGGCCTGAACCTGTCCATTCAGAAAGCTTCAAATTATAGAAACAACACTGTCCTATACGAGTGACTGATAATGCTTTCTTTGGCTACATTCTTTATTCTGCGATGTCATTGAGGCTTATAAATCAAAAGGAACTAACTTGCCATCCACCAGTTTATAGAGAACTCACAGTATCTATGACTTTTTAAAACTATGACCTGTTAAAATGAATCTGTTTGCACAGATGCCCGTGTACAATGCCATGTGCTGAGAATGGTTTCAGACTTACTAAATGTGAGCTTGTTAACTAAAAAAAAAAAAAAAAAAAAAGGACCTCCTACTCTACATTATATTTAATGACTTCCTAATTATCATTTCTTGTCATATGGTTTAGACCTCAGGAACCAATACTTTTAAATTTCTGTATTCGTTTAGTTTTCTTTAAATTACTAGATGACAAAAATGCAACTATGGGAATGAATATATTACTGCTACTGAATACCTGCAAAGGTAACATCTAGGGCTAGGATATTTAGTAGTAGGCTAAGTAACAGACAATATATAGTGATATAAAGTATTTGCTATATATAAGATACCACTATATAAAACAAAACTGGGAGCTTTGAATAATAGACACAAGGCTGTTGCAAATATTAATAGCAATTGAAAAACCTCCCTAGGATGACATGGGAATCATGATGGAAATATAGTCTTACCCGCAGGGACCAGTTTGCTGTAGTTCTCCAACATGGCATCCAGTACAAAGCACTCTGAGAAGAGTCCAGGAATTACCACTTCTCTTGGGAGAGGTCTATGTCCACATTTTTGGTTTATTTGTTGTTGTTGTTGTTTTGTTTTGTTTTGTTTTTTTGGTTGGTTGGTATTTTTTTTGTTATTGTTTTTTTTGATACTTTCTCTTTTTTAAAAATTTTTTTTATTATTATTTTATTTACATTTCAAATGCTATCCCGAAAGTTCCCTATACCCC
>NC_034590.1:14263219-14268278 GCF_900095145.1 Mus pahari | reverse complement strand
CATTCTGACTAGTGTGAGATGGAATCTCAGGGTTGTTTTGATTTGTGTTTCCCTGATTGTCCACATCTTTGAAAGGTGATTGAACATTACATGAAAATTAAGTTTCCCATTGTGGATGTTAGATAAGTCATTTATTGTGTTATGGAAAATGTTAACTAGAGATCTTGTTCTACTACCAGTAATTTATATTAACTGTTTGAAAACTTATATTATGAGAAAGATAATGTTCCAAGAGAATCTCAGAGAAAAACTTCATTGAACATGGACCTTTCTTCGGTTATTTAAAGTGATTTTGTTTAGGGGTAAGACCTCTTGGTCTTTTCCCTGTCCACTGATGTACTTATTCAGCTCATGCTTGGCTAACATGTTGATGACTTTATGGGTGTCAGTTTTTTATGGTAATAGAAAACATGATCTCACTACAAACTCCCTGATATCTGCCTCTTATGGCCTGGTCTTTCTGCTCACCCTTCTGAAATGGTCTTTATGGCTTTGATATATGAGTGTATTGTACAGGGACTGGAGAGATGGCTCAGAAGTTAAGAGCACTGTCTGCTATTCCAGAGGTCCTGACTTCAATTCCCAGCAACCATATAGTGGCTCACAACCATCTATGAGATCTGGTGCCCTCTTCTGTCCTGCAGGATGCATGCAGGCAGAATGCTATAAATAAATAAATGTAAGTAAATAAATATAAGTAAATAAATCTTTTTTTAAAAAAGGTGTATTATACATGTATCATTGGTACTTGGTTTCACAGCTCTGCATGCTGATTGGTTGTACTTTTCTGTAGTGGTCTCTATGTTGCAAACAATAGTTTCCTTGATGAGGGGTGAAGACTATACGTATTTGTAGGTATAAGGACAAATGTTTATGCATTGTTTGTAGGGATGTTTCTGGTTCAATAAACTAGTGCTTATAGACTCCTTCAACAACCATGACTTCACTACCACTGAGTAGTTAGCTATGTTTCTAGTATAAGGCATGTTTTCCCTCTGGTTGAGTACGTATTAAGTCTAATTAGAGCTGGTGTTTACTGTCAAGGTATGTGTGTCTTCTGTCATGGGTACAGCCCTTCCACTTCTGTTCTCAAACTATCCCATTTAGAGTTTATGTTTCAAATAAACATAAAGAGCATCTTATAAGACTCAACAAATATAGTGTTTACTACTGCCCAGACCCAAGCAGGAAGTTCTATCACCAACTCTGCTTCCTTGCTGATTCTTGGGAAGGCCTCCTAAAACAAACACCATTTCTCTTCCTTACTGTTATGTTACTTTCCTTCCTCCTCCTGAATTTCTTTCCACCAGGAACCCTGTTTCCAATTCTACTATCAGATGACTTGTGCTGTGACATCCACTTTTACCATCCACATTCTATGTTCCACATCCATAAAAAAGCCCACAATTCCTCACTGTAATTTTATGAGATGTTTTTGTTGTAATTATCACTCATGGAATGGTTAATATTAATGATACCTTTCCGGTATAAAACAGGCATTCATTATCCCAAGACAGCAGTAAGTAAACATAAGCTCCAATTTCTTTATTCGTAGTTGAGACAAAGAAGGTAATTTCACATTACAAACAATCTGTAACATATACTTAAAGCTCAAATAGTATCAACAGTAATCTTTTCATCATATAAATAAAAATATCCTGTTCCACTGAAATATACAAATATTATGTAACAGTTTTGACTTTAGCTGGTTATGAGAAATCTTACTCAGGTACAAGTTCATATGTTTTAACGTATTACCAGTTTAGTCAAATATAACATAAATTCGATACCATTATTAGTAGTTGATTTTAGAATAATTCTGTATGAAACATTAGGACATATGTAGTTCATTTTCAAAAAAAAATTGCTTAGTGAATATATTAGTTAGGGTTTCTTTTGCTGTGGAGAGACATCATAACTATAGTAACTCCTATAAAGGAAAATATTTTATTTTCGCTGACTTACAGATTCAGAGGTTTTGTAAATTGTCTTCATGGTGGGAAACATAGTGGCATACAGGTAGACATACTGCTGGAGAGATAGCTGAGATTTCTACATTTGGATCATCAGGCAGCAGGAACAAAGAAAGACAGTGGGCTTCACTTGGGCATCTGAAACCTCAAGGCCCAATCCAATGACATACTTCTTCCAACAAAACCATGCCTACTCCAACAAGGCCACACCATCTAATAATGTCACTCCCTATATGTCTGTGTATGTTATGTTCAGTCAAACCACCAGAGAGAAAATAAGATGCATTTTGGGGTGGCTTAGTTAGGGTTTCCATTGCTGTGAAAAGATACCATGATCAAGGCAACTCTTAAAAGAACAACATTTGGGCTGGAGAGATGGCTCAGTAGTTAAGAGCACGGACTGTTCTTCCGAAGGTCCCAAGTTCAAATCCCAGCAACCACATGGTGGCTCACAACCATCCGTAATGAGATCTGATGACCTTTTCTGGTGCATCTGAAGACAGCTACAGTATACTTGTAAAAAAAAAAAATAAAAAAAAAAAAAAAAAAAAAAGAACAACATTTAATCAAAGCTGGCTTACAGGTTCAGAGATTCAGAGCATAATCAAGGAAGAAAGTACGGCAGGGTCCAGGCAGGCATGGCACAGGAGGAGCTGAGAGTTATACATTTTGTTCAGGAGGCAAACAGTAGAAGACTGGCTCCAAGATGACTAGAAAGAGTGTCTCAAATTCTACCCTCATAGTGACACACTCCCTCCAGCAAGACCACACCTGTTCAAATAAGGCCACACCTCCTAATTGTGGTACTCCCTCAGCCAAGCATGTTCAAACCACTGGAAAATTTTTTCAAATTCATACCAGTATAGGGATGCCTGGTGTGACTCCAATATTGAAGAGTTGAACAGTGAGTATGTTAAAGACTTCCATCCATTCTTCATATTAAAAAAAAAAAAAAAAAAAACTTCTTGGGTGAACAGTGAATCAGTAATTACCCTTCCTTTTGTCTCATGCTTAAATTTTATATTTATAATGTGTTCTAAATTTACAGACTGTGGTAATAGACTTCAAACATTCTTTGCATTTGTGATGTTTGTTTCCAGTATGGGTTCCAGGATGATCTATAAGATTTGAATACCAAGTAACGGATTTTGAACATTCTTCACATCTGTAAAGACTCTTTCATGAATGGATTCTGTGATGTTTTTGGAGAGATGAGTCCTTAGCAAAAGATTTGCCACATTCTTTGCATTTGTAAGGTTTCTCTCCTGTATGGATTCTGCAGTGGCTTTGAAGATGAGAGCTCTGGGTAAAGGACTTGCCACAGTCTTTACATTTGTAAGGTTTCTCCCCTGTATGGATTCTGTGGTGGGTTTTAAGAGTTGAGGCCTCAGCAAAAGACTTGCCACATTCTTTACATTTGTAAGGTTTCTCTCCAGTATGGATTTTGTGGTGGGTTTTAAGAGTTGAGCCTTCAGCAAAAGACTTGCCACATTCATTACATTTGTAAGGTTTCTCTCCAGTATGGATTCTGTAGTGGGTCTTAAGAGTTGAACGCTGGGTAAAAGCCTTTCCACATTCTTCACACTTATAAGCTTTCTCTCCAGTATGGGTTTTGTGATGTTTTCGAAGACAGAAGCTCCTGGTAAAGGACTTGCCACAATCTGTACATTTGTAAGGTCTATCTCCGGTATGAATTCTGCTATGAGCTTCAAAATTGGATTGTTTGGCAAAGGACTTTCCACATTCTTTACATTTGTAGGGTTTCTCTCCGGTATGGATTCTGTGGTGGTATTTAAGAGATGAGCCCTGGGCAAAAGACCTGCCACAATCGGTACATTTGTAAGGTTTCTCTCCAGTATGAAACCTGTGATGAATTTGAAGAGAATAGCCATGAGTAAAGGACTTGCCACACTCTTTACACCTGTATGGTTTCTCACCAGTGTGGATTCTCTGATGAGCTTGCAGATATGAACCTGTGGTAAAAGACCTTTTACATATTTTACACTTATAAGTTTTTTCTCCAGTATGGATTGTATAATTCTCTCTGTGGCCTGAGAACTGAGAAAAGGACTTTCCACATTCTGTAAATTTGCATGGTGTTCCTCCAGGTTGAAGCATCTTAAATCTAGTGAGGCCTGAGGAACTCCTGGAGCATTTCCCAGATTTCCTATATTTTTGTTGAACAAAGGATCTCGGATGCCCAACAAGTTTTGAAGGAGGGGAAAACTCCGGTCTATATACTTTATATTTCTGAGGTTTCTCTCTATTGTGGCTTGAATCATTTTGAGTCATATTTAAATAAAAATTGAAGGATTTATCACTTCCCATGAACAGACATGGTTTTCTTTGAATATCATTTACCTTATCCCTATCAATGCTTGATGATTCAATAGAGACTTTGCTGTACTTATCATATCTCTTTCTGTTAAATCCTCCTCTAGCCTCAATTTCAGTACATTGACTACAATTTGAGGACTCATTTGCAATTTTATCCTGCTGACTGCTTGTGGACAACTTCTCTTGGCTATAGTCCTGCTGGAACAAAGGTGACTGTGTACACTGACCAGAGACATCCCTACATCTATCGTTATTGTAACAATTCTCCAGAAAACAGTTACTTATCTGTCCGTCACTAGGAGTTACATCATGTTTATAGGTATTCCAGGAGTCGTTACCTTGGTAATCAATCTCTGTAAACTGATTGTTGTGGTTATTATGCAGTACAAAGTCTGTAGTAAGGCCTTTATTATCTTCATGATATCCGTGGCGGTATTCAGCAATACCCAACCGATGATGTCTTTCACATCCTACTGGATTCCCATACACAGTCTTATATTGATCTACATTGCAGCCCCTGTCATAAGGTAGATTTACCTGTTGAGGAAATTGTAAAGAATTTTCAGTCAAATACTTCTCACTCTGATATCATTATATGTGTTGTCCTGTAATATTAATCCCCTTTTCGTCACAGAATATTGAAATACTGCTTAATCCCATACTACATAAAACATATCTCAAAGACTCATGTGTACCCCCCCCCATGTTACTTCTCAGTGTATTCACACTTCGGTGAAGACTAAAGTTGT
>NC_034590.1:14257016-14259759 GCF_900095145.1 Mus pahari | reverse complement strand
ATATATACAAAGAGCTCAAGAAGCTGGACTCCAGAAATTCAAATAACCCCATTAAAAATGGGGTACAGAGCTAAACAAAGAATTTTCAACTGAGGATACCGAATGGCTGAGAAACACCTGAAAAAATGTGCAACTGGCATCCAAAGTGCAGGGCAGGGTCCTCACCAAAGGTAAGAACAAAAATGCTTTTAGTAGAAGTGGCTAGCTCTATCACCAAGGAGAGTCACAAAAGTGAGAGAGAAACAGGACATATAGAAATTTCAATATTCCTTGCAATCCCCTATTTTTGTAAAACTGTTACATGACTTCTGAGGCATAAACACTACTATAAAAAGAATGAGAGCTTTTCCAAGACTCCCATCCTACTAGGATTCCTGAGTGACATCACAATTAGGATGCTGTCAAATATTTAAACAACAAATTTTAAAAGAAGAGGGCTATAGAGTCCCCCAATCACCACAGACTAGGTTACATTTCGCCATCTCAGTTTCAAATGCGTTCACATCAAAGGCTGATGATGATATCTTTCCATTGCCCAAAACCATATTACACTAAAGCAGAAACAGTCTAAAATATATTAAAAATGGAAAGCTTAGAAGATAATATATGGAAAATAAAACAGATGTCCTCCAAGTATCAGGGAGAGGCAATATCTGTGTCTTTCCAGAAAATGAAGTCCTAAATGGCATCTGCTCTAAGCTCCAACCACAACACTATCCTGGAGATCAGCAGACTAATATCCAGAAAAGACTATAAAGAGGATACAACCTAAGAGGAAGAATAAGCCGATGGCTTGTGAAGACAACAAGGACAGAATACTACCAATCCCCAAACTATGCTTTTTTATTTACATGATAATACTCAGCTTGCCAATAAAAACTCCATTTTTTCTTTTCTTTTTTTTTTTGAGTCATGGGGTTGGGGGTGAAAGGCATTCGTATAAAAGGAAATAGTATGATGTTGTTTTAAATGCTAAGGGTTGTTTTTATGTTTTTTTTTTTAATTATCAATCACAGGAGTGATTATTGATATACTAAGACAAGATGAAAACATGGTTGTTTAATTAATAAAACTACTAAAATCAAATATATGAGCAGAAATTTCCCAAGAGATAGGCAAAGTAAAAACCATCATTTAAAAAAAAAAAAAAAAGAGAGAGAGTTAATATTGATTGTGTGTTGTTCAAGTATAATCTTGGTTGTCAACGATTTTCTGGCATGTGGTCCTTTATGCATTAGATTACTTTCACATAACTGAAGGTCAAATTAATGATATCCATCAAGAGATAAGATCTTTCAAGTGACCTTTAAGTAACTGTTGTGGTAAAGACAGTGTTCCCCTTTCCTTGGTCCTTTAGATATTCATATAATTCTATTACATTTGCCTATAGAGACTAGCCATGCAGGCAATGCATTTAACCTTGACCTCTATTAATAACCACAATCTTCTCTTTAAAAAATAAGGGGGGGGGGGGTATGGAATATATAGGAAGCAAGGAGATCTCTGTGCTCACAGATAAGCATTAGGGGAAATTCCAATGTTAAATACACAGGTTGTTTCTCCAAAGTAAGGACTGTAGAACTTGTCCATCTAGAAGGCTGAGAACAGAGGAGGTGAATAGCCTTGTGGCTAAAACCACAGGGGTCCTACTCTTATTATAAACATCTCGTTCTCAATCAATCTATAGAACTCAACCTTATGGAAGATGACCCACTTACTTTACAAAGAATTTCAATATAATCATGTCCAATCTTGATTTACTTCACTTTGTGTTTACTGTCCACACAGGATTGAATGAAGTCATTATAACCAAGAAAGTGTTCACAAGTTTTGCAGTGCTTAATAGAACCTAAAAAAAAAAAAAAAGAAAGAAACGAAACGAAACTACTCCAGGTCAGGCTCCTAACGTTAGAATCAATACCCTACTGTAGCTGTATAAACAACAAAATTAATTCTGATTCCTCTCAAATATTCACCAGTTTCTATATGCATTTTTGGAGTCAGAATTATATTAATATATTCTGGAAAATGAATAGAATCATGAGAATATCATTTCGTTCTGATTTTAGAACTGAAGTAATGGGCTGTGAATTGCTTTCTTATATTTCCTGACTCATAACCTGTCATTCCTAATTCACTGACATATATATAAAAAAAATAGGCCAAAATTCAAAAAAAAAAGGGGGGGGGATTCTAAGTTGGTTCCTTCTGGTGGACATGAAGGAGAATCTTCCACAGACTTTGATCCTAGTGGTTACCAAAGTCTTTTCCCCTGGATTCTACATGGCATTTCTCCAGCCTCCGCTTACTCTTCATATCCTGTCTGCCCCATGGGGATCTGAGGCCAAATTTCTATATTTAAAATATTTACTTTTGTATATGCGTATACATGTTCACACATGAGGGTGTAAGTGTGCCATGGAATGTGTATGTGTGGTAGAAAACAGCCTCCACATTTCGCCTTGCTTCGGGCAGGATCTTTCATGTTGTTTGTTGCTGTACTGGTGCCCTCCACCTTCTGGAGATCCTCTTATCCTACCTCTAGTCGCTCCACGGGAAGAGTGCTGGGACTACAGACATGTGCTAAGGGGTCTGCCATTTATACAGGTTCTAGGGAATCTGACCTGAAGTTGTACATTCTGTGAAACAAGCATTTTCTAAACCATCTGCCAAGAAAAAATTTCCTTCTTAGCCGGGCGTGGTGGCCCATGCCTTTAATCCCAGCACTCACGAGGCAGAGGCA
>NC_034590.1:14242327-14257001 GCF_900095145.1 Mus pahari | reverse complement strand
TCGAGGCCAGCCTGGTCTACGAAGTGAGTTCCAGGACAGCCAGGGCTACACAGAGAAACCCTGTCTCGAAAAACCAAAAAAAAAAAAAAAAAAAAATTTCCTTCTTTTAAGATATTAAATTTATGTGCATATGGAGGGTATGCACATGGAAGTTAGAGGAAATCTTATGAGTTGGATCTCTGCTTCTACCACGTAAGTCCCAAAAATTCAACTTAGGTCATCGGGCTTGGTACAAGTGCTTTTCTCCACCCAGGCAGCCTATCAGTGCACTATAATCCAATACGGCCTCAGTTCAACTTGCTGGAGAGATCCCATTTCACAGAATTAGTTCATGCCAAGATGATTCATTAAAGCAACCCTAAAACATTAAATACGATCACAAGCTCTCTCATCTAGAATTTACATTTCGCACAAACATCAAGAGCATCTTATAAAACACTCAACAAAGTGTTTACCACTGCCCAGACCCCAGGAGAAAGTTCTCTCACCAACTCTGCTTCCAAGCTGTTTCTTAGGAAGGCTTCCTGATACAGACAAGTCTCTCTTTGAGAGCTACTGTGATATTATGGCTCTGTTCTGTCTCCAGTACTTTTTTGTCATGGGCCTATTATACAGTTAAGACATCTGTTCCCTGGGGCTAGTGAGATGGCTCAGCAGGTAAAAGCACTGACTGTTCTTCCAAAGGTCTTGAGTTCAAATCCCAGCAACTACATGGTGGCTCATAACCACCCGTAATGAGATCTGATGCCCTCTTCTGTTGCATCTGAAGACAGCTACAGTGTACTTATTTATAATAATAAATCTTAAAAAAAAAAAAAGTCAGAGAGAAGGCATCTTAGGAGTAGGGCAGAAAGGAAAGGTTCAGGCAGTCTGTGCAAGCTATGGCATAATGACAGCAGTCTAGCAGTCACCCTCCAGTCCCCTAGAACCTTGTGCCTTAGTTTGCATTAACTGTCAACTTGACAGTCTGGAATCAACTGAAAAAAATAAAATAAAATAAAATAAAATAAAATGAATCTCAATTGAGTAAGTTTTTAAAAATAAGATTGATCTATGGATATATTTCTATGGATATAGAAATGCCTTGATTGATAATTGGGTAGGGCAGCCCAGCCCATTATGGGTGCTTCCATTCCCTCTTCAAGTGGTTATGGGCTATAATGAGAAAGATATCTAAGCTGGGCAGTGGTGGCGCACGCCTTTAATCCCAGCATTTGGGAGGCAGAGACAGGCATATTTCTGAGTTCAAGGCCAGCCTGGTCTACAGAGTGAGTTCCAGGACAGCCGGAGCTATACAGAGAAACCCTGTCTCGAAAAACCAAAAGAATAAAGAGAGAGAGAGAGAGAGAGAGAGAGAGAGAGAGAGAGAGAGAGAATGAGAATGAATCAGCCCGACAAGCAAGCCATCCTATAGCATCTCTCCATTATTCATGCTGTAGTTCCTTGGCTCTGAGGGACAGTTCCTACCTTAACTTCTCCAAGCAACAGGCCTGCAATATGGAAGTGTAACTTGAAATATAACCTTCATTCCCTGAAATTGCTTTTAGTCATGGTATTTGCCACAGTAACAGAATAAAACCAGGGGACTTTGATTAGTCACAATATCCCAGGCTATCTAAACAAAGAGGGATCTTCAAATAGTTTTGCACTATGTTAGAACCCTGTCCAGAAAACACATGTTGCACAAATTAAAAAGATCTTCCCACATCAAAAAAAAAATTAATAGTGGGTTTTCTCACTTCACATAATTTCACTAATATACTCTCACAGTTATAGCCAGCAGCATGGATATTGCCACCTTCAGTGGAAGAGGCTTCCAATATCAATCATCAATCCACACAAACTCTCATAGACATAGCAACCAGTCATTTTAATGGGGGCATACCCTCAATTGACACTACCTCAGATGGCTGTAGGCATTCAAATATATGAGACTTTGGGGCCATTCTTAGTCAAACTACATTCACTAGCCTCCATTGGCTTATAGCCCTATAATAATTCAAAAAAACATAATTTTTGCTATCATAATTATAGTCAGTCCAATTTCCAAAGTCCCTATCATTTGTAACAGTCTCAACAATGTTTAAAAGTCCAAAGTTCAAAGTCTTTTCTGAGACTCAAGGCAATCTCTTAATTGTAACCTGCTGTGAAATCAAAACAAATGCAAATCACATACTGTCAAAAATCAATGGCATAGGATATATATTACCATTCCTAAAGGGAGAAATGGCTTCATAATGAGGACATACTAGACTCAAGAATGAAAACAAGCAGGGAAAACACCAAATCTACAATTCCACATCTGATGATAAGGCACTATTCAGAATTGCAAATCTTTTAGCTTTGTTGACTGCAATACATTTCTCTCTTAGCCTGGGTCCACACTAAGTCTGCAGCTCTCTTCGGTGGGTATTGCATAATTCTGGGATCTTCAACATCTTGGGAGTCTCCAATACTTCAGCCTTACAGTTTCTTGCAAAAGCCTCCCTGAGCCTCCATGCAGGGACACCTCTAGCACAGACCTGGGCTCAATAGCTTTTCCTAACCATGAAAGGAGATTCAACTTCCTTCTTTGTATCATTGTCTCTAAAGCCAGAATCACATGTCCCACACTGCCAGGTTCTTTTGCTTGCTATTGCTAGGTCAGGAACCCCTTGTTCAAATAAATGTTCATCAGCATTTTGTTTTCTCTGCTTAAACATTTTTTTTAACTCATTTACACAAGTAGATAGTTTAGCTGGGTGGGGTCTTCCCCCAAAGTCACCATTCCCTTCATTCTTTTATTTAGCATCAGGCTTTTCTTTAAATGTCTCATCTTCATGCACTAGGACCTAGCGCCATTACATTTCCTGGTGCTCCCTTTCTCATCTACTGTACATTCATTTTTTTTTTCTTGCTCAGGTCACTTCTCTTCATTATTGGTATGCATTAGAGTGAGCACAAATTAGGTTGCCTTGAAATCTCCTCTGCCTTTGCCATTAAGTCAAAATTCAATTCAGCCTCAGAAAGGTTTTTGGACAAGGGCAGAAAGTAGACATATTCTTCACCAAAATGTAACAGTAACTGTTTCTACAGAATCTACTTAATATGCTTCTCAGAAACCTCTTAAGCTGTGTTGCTCTTAGTACCACTGTGTTCCATGCTCCTGCTAGTGTGGCCAATCAGGCCCTGGTTGTCAAATTCAACTGCTTTCCTAATTCAGACGCTAAAGTCTACATTCCACCAACAAGCAGCATGGGCAGGCCTGTCACAGCAATAACCCATTCTTGGCTCTAACTTCTGTCTTGGTTATTGTTCTACTGATATGAAGTGTCATTATGACCACAGTAATCTAATTAAGGAAAGCATGTAACTGGGGCTTCTTTACAGTTTGAGAGCTTTAATCGACTACCAAGGCAGGGAACAGGGTGGCATGTACTGCTACTCCCTGGTGACTAAGCATTGAAATACATGAGCCATGAGGGCCTTCTTGGGTTTTTTTGTTTTGTTTTGTTTTTTGTTTTTTTCAAGACAGGGTTTCTCTGTATAGCCCTGGCTGTCCTGGAACTCACTTTGTAGACCAGGCCGGCCTCGAACTCAAAAATCCGCCTGCCTGTGCCTTCCGGGTGCTGGAATTAAAGGCGTGCGCCACCACGCCCAGCTCATGAGGGACTTCTTATTCAAACCTTCGGACTACACCAAAAGATACCGAGGTGAGTTGCAACAGAGATGCTGGATACTGTTGATAAGACTGAGAACCCGAGACTAGATTAAACCCTCACCAGTGCAGAGAATGAGATACTTTAGAGCACTAAGACCTGTATCGCCTGTCGTTATTCCAACCCTTCAATCAAGGATTTAGGACCCATGCATAAGGAGAAGCAGAAAGACTGTAAAGACAAGACGCGGTGGATAACAATAAAGAAAAAGCCTTTTCCAGACACATCAGGACTAATGACCACATACACTCACTGAGACTATGACAGCATACGCAAGACCTGTACAAGCTCAAGACTGAGAAACTCACAGCTCAGAGAAGAAAAAATAGGTGCAAACTCCCTCTCCTAGCCAAGCACCTATTTGAAATCCATAGGTTCTGTGAGAGGGAAGATCAGTATTCTTCAACACAATTCAGAGAATGCCTCAGGTGCAAGAGCATTTTCCCAACAGAGGAGCAAATCGTCAGACTTTTATGATTTTTCAGTCTTGTTTTCATTTTTGAGAAAGACGAAGAGTGCATGTGAGAGAAAAATCATGATGTTGGGTCAGCGTGGGTGAGGGCGAGTGGACAGGGAGATGGGGAGAGAAGAAAATATACACAACATATTGTGAGATATATGGAAAAAAAACCTCAGCAAACAAATCAGCACTGGACCTCTGCAGACAAATACAACACGCAGTAAAACACACAGTACACACTGCCAAATTGATACTATAGCACTATATTTTAACTCAACACTATTTGGATAAAGTGAGAAATAAACAATGTAATTCCACTGTGTATTACATTCTGGATGCATTATCTAAGTATCATTTCTAGAATGGCGATGGGGTAATATCTCTACAAGTTAAGATTACTACTTGAATTAGAACCACCATAAGACATTGTTTCATTACAAATTACCTGGTTCCAGGCCTTTTGCAATGGACGGTTCTTCATTTTGTTCAAGACAGGTGAGCAGCTCTGGTTTTGATACTGAAAGACCTGTGTATTAGAAGAGACAAATGACATCTTTCTTAAATTACGTTAATTAAAGTTGGCTTTCCCACACTGGGTTGTACCCAACACATAAGAGAAAACAGAAATGGAAGATCCACAAGTGAATTCCTTAGTGTTATTTCCTGACATGTATTTTAGAAGTTCCTGATATCAATATATCTGAGCTTTTATATATATTTATTCTCCTTTAAATTAGCACATGACCTTTCCAGCGGTGACGACCTCCCTACGAGAACATGCCTCTCACAAAGGATCTCCTTCATTCCTCTCCAGAAGAGAAGAGGAAACACAAGAAAAAGCACCTGGTGTAGAGCCCCAATTCCTACTTTATGGATGGGAAATGCCCAGGATGCCATAACAATCACCATGGATTTTAGCCATGCACAAGCGGTAGTCTTGTGTGTTGGCTGCTCCACTGGCATCTGTCAGCCCACAGGTGGGAAAGCAAGGCTGACAGAAGGATGCTCCTTCAGGAGGAAGCAGCCCTGAAAGTCCCTGATTGGAGATGAGTGGGAACCTTCTCAATAAACACATTTTGGATATAAAAAAACAAAAACAAAAATTAACATGTGAAAAAACACAAATGTTAAAATCAACTTCTACTGTCAGATACACAGAGTATGTGCTACTAAATTGAAGGATTTTACTAAATGTAAGCACAAGGTAGACTGGTTTCAACTGTTTGTATAAACAAGACAATCAGCACTGTCTAGGACAGACTGAGAGCTGAGACTCAGACAATGGACAGATACAAACAGTAAACACATTTGATAGACACTGTAAAATGAAGTAGAAATCCCAAAAGAAAATTATTCTCACCCACAGAGACCAGGATGCTGTAGATCTCTAACATGACATCTCTATACAGAGTCCGCTGAGCAGAGTCCAGGCATTCCCACTCCTCCTGGGAGAATTCTATGGCCACGTCTTTGAAAGTTAACAGACCCTGAAATGAAAATTAACATTTCCTCTTATGTCCACTAGTTTAGTCATTACGAAGTGAATGAAATTAAGGTAACTATGAAATGTGTTCTGTTATCAGTAATCAATACACAATTTTCTAAAGTTATGATGTGAGATGGAGGATATTTTGACTTGTCTAGAAAAACCCAACAGGCCCTCAGATGAGTGGTTCAGGAGCAGGTGTGTCTCCTCAGTGATAAATGATCACCCACATCCTTCTCTGCAGCAGATGGTAGCTACATTCACCTCTGATACCAGAAAATTTGTAAATATTTCAGGTCATGCATTCCTGGAGAGAAATAATGATCACGAAAGAAGAGACAGAGAAACAAATGGCTGCACACAGGTGACAATTTTTAAAGGGTTAATATTTAGAATTATCAGAATAATGAAAAGGACAAAGAGAGGACAACCATAATTATAGGACCCACGTTAGTCCTATCTTTAGGGAGTTGGAGGACCTGGTGACGACCCATCTCTGTTATCTCCTGGAGCCTTCTTCAGTTGGGTGTGGTGGGTCCACAGGGTGACACTGGCCACCTTCACTGCTGTAGAGGTGGTGAGGACCACAGGCTATGGGCTTTTCTGTGTTGGCTCCAGGCTCCAGGTTGGAATCCTCTTCACCCACATAAGGACATCAGGATGGACAAGCTCAGTCATGGATAAGGGCACAGCATCTTGAAACATCTGTTTATGGTCTATTAAGGAATTGAGGAGGAAAGGGTTAATAATCTACAAATAAATACAAGATCATGAACTTCGTTATATGGGGCACACCTGGCCTTTAATAGGGCAAAAGGTAGGAGGCAGATCCAATTGTTACCAATCCGAAGGAAATACTTAGTTCACCTATCCACTTGATACCCTGTGCCACAACAGACACTCAGAAACCATGAATGGCTGCAAAAAAAATTTAAGTTGTTCCTTTCCTACACTGAGGTGGCCTCTTCTTCCAGCAAACGATGGATGCCTCTCTATACCTGGCAAAGTGGCTGCGTGACCAGCTTTAACCTAACACAGGCCTGTTGGCATTTAAAATGGAGGCTGAACACACTGTCCAGCAGAGCCTTAGTGACCCTTACCTCATTTTCTACTTCTCTGAGATGCTTAATTTAAACAGAATCTACTTCTCTATTTGGGATAATGGCCAGAATCTGCAGGCTAGCCATAATAGCCTCTCCAGACCCAGACCTTAACACAACTGATGCCACAGTGGAAGTACCATTCAGGACATTAAACACAGCACAGACGCAGCTAAAAAAAAAAAAAAAAAAAAACCCACCTTATCCATCGAAGTACTTAGTTCTGGGAAAGACTGCATGTAACTTTCCTTTTTTGGCTTGTGTAGTTCTGCTTCTGTTTAACTGTTCTTGCTAACTGAGGTGTCAACAAAGGATGTGGCTTTGTGCTTAAAAGTACACCCCGAAAAAGGTTCAGGAATACACTTGGATCCCAAACACCCAGTGGAGTCATCAGACGGTTGACAGAGACGTTCTTAAGCCGTGTCACAGTAGACTTCTCTGGTGGACACCACACAATAGAGCAGCTAAAAGTATTTCTCACACTGGCAATGCGACCGAGATGACTTGGGACCAGAAGACTACTTGGTCATGGTGGATGATGTTTTTGATGTGTTCCTGAATTCGGTTTGTGAGTATTTTATTGAACATTTTTACATCAATGTTCATAAGGAAAATTGGTCTGCAGTTCCCTTTCCTTGTGGATTTTTTGTGTGGTTTAAGTATCAGGGTGACTGTGGCCTCACAGAATGAGTTTAGCAATGTTCCTTCTGTTTCTATTTTGGGGAATAATTTGAGGAGTATAGGTATTAGCTCTTCCTAAAAAGTCTGGTAGAATTCTGTGCTAAAACCATCTGGCCATGGGCTTTTCTGGTTTAGAGACTTTTGATGGATGCTTTTATTTCCTCAGAAGTTAGTTATAGGACTGTTTAGTTTAATCTGGCCTGGATTTAACTTTGGTAAGTGGTAGCTATCTAGAAAATCATCCACTTCATTTAGATTTTCCAATTTTGTGGAGTACAAGCTTTTGAAAGACAAGACAGGGCTGCCCACTCTCAGGGCTGCCCACTCTCTCCCCATCTAGACAACATAGTACTTGAAGCCCTAGCTAGAGCAAAAGACAACTAAAGGAGATCAAGGAGAAATGTAAAGGAAGAAATCAAAGCATCACTATTCATAGATGGTGTCATAGTATACATGAGTCATAGATGATGTCATAGTATACATGAGCGACTCCAAAAAGTCAACCAGAACTCCTACAGTTGATAAACACCTTCAGCAAAGTGGTTGGATACAAAATTAAATTGAAAAACTCAATAGCCCTCCTGTTGATAAACATTAAATGGGCTGAGAAAGAAGTTAGGGAAACAACACCCTTTACATTATTAGCCAAAAATAATATAAAATATCTTGGTATAACTCTAACTAAGCAACTGAAAACCTGTATGACAAGACCTTCAAGTCTCTGAAGAAAGAAATTGAGGAAAATATCTGAACAAGGAAAGAATATCCCATGCCACACCCGCTGGCCTTCCTCTTCCCTCCTCAGTGTGCCCCAGCACTAAACTTAAGCTAACACACCCTGCTCAACCATAGGCCATGCTTGCCACATGTCCAGATAGGCTGACCATAAACTTTCTCCCAAACCTAGTCCTCTGTCGTACAACAAATCATTGTCACCCGGCTCCTCTTCCCCCAGCCTCCAACACAAACAATCACTCCCAATGAACACAGCAGCTGAGCAGGCCAATAAAACAGGCAACACAAAGCAATGCACTCTCTGGAATTGCAGACAGGAGACAGAAACCAAGAAACAAAACACCCTTCCAACAAAAACAAACGCAGAAATCAGAACCCCGACCCATAAACACCCCCAAACCAGATGCTAGCTCAAGAACACAATCAATAACAGCCAGGGCAATATGTCTCTACCAAAGTTTGTAAAAAGAAAACAAACAGAAGCCATTTGGAATAAAATTTCCATTTCTGAATATGTGTCAGATAATGTTTAAGTTCCTAAGACCCCCCGTGGTAACTGACATCCTGCTTGGCAGGACTAAAGATGTGTGCACATAACTGACATCCTGGGTGGCAAGTTGAGACAAGAATGCTAGGCAAATCGCCTTGCCACAATTGAATAAACAAAACAACAGAAATATGGTAAGTGTACCACAAAGATATGTTCCTAAGGAAGTCCCCTATCCCTAAATGCTGACTGGCAGACTGCAATTTGACACAGATGTTTGATTTTTCAAGCTTAAAAGCTCTGTAACATTCTGGCTCAAAGTCCCAATTTAGCTCCCGAGTCTGTTCTGCACATTGATGTAGCTTGATTACAATGAAGTTGTCATCTGCATTGACCTGGTGCTTTGAGTCGTGCTGGACCTATCTAATCAGACCCCATAACAAGTCCAAAGATCCTACCACAACAGGCCCTGAATATTGTAACATAGCTAAAGCACAAGAAAAAGATTTTAGAACCAAATATAAGAGCATAATAGAGTTCCTTAAAAAGGAAATGAATAAATTCCTTAAAGAAATCCAGGGCCAGGCAGTGGTGGTGCATGCCTTTAATCCCAGCACGTGGGAGGAAGAGGCAGGCAGATTTCTGAGTTGGAGGCCAGCCTGGTCTACAAAGTGAGTTCCAGGACAACCTGGGCTACATAGAGAAACCCTGTCTCAAAAAAAAAAAAAAAAAAAGGAAATCCAGGAAAACACAAACAAACAATTGGAGGACATGAATAAATTGCAATGCCCTAAATTAACCTGTAAGCCCCACCTACTATTAAGGACCAAGTAACATCATGGAATGCTAGGAGTTGTAGTTCTGAAAAAAACAACAGTCTCATGGGAAAATATGGTGGTCAAATGGTTTTGTTCATAAAAGCCCCTACAACAGATGTCTTGGGGCCATTCAGCTAGGTAATAAATAAAGAGAGTGGTCCTGACCAAAGTTCATCTTGTTCAGCATTTAATAAAACTTCTTCAACAGAGACTGCCCACCTAGGGATACATCTCATATGCAGACACCAAACCCAAACACTATTGCTGATACCAAGAAGTGCTTGCTGACAGGAACCTGATATAGCTGTCTCCTAAGAGGCTGTGCCAGACCCTGACTAATACAGATGTGGATGCTTACACCCAACCCAGACTGAACACGAGAATACCAATGGAGGAGTTAGAGGAAGGACTCAAGAAGCTGAAGGTGTTTGCAACCCCACAGGAAGAACAACAATATCAACCCACCAGACTCCCAGAGCTCCCAGGGACTAAACTACCAACCAAAGAGTACACATGGAGAGACCCATGGCTCCAGCTGCATATGTAGCAAAGGATAGCCTTATATGGCATCAGTGGGAGGGGAGGCCCTTGGTCCTATGAAGGTTCAATGCCCCAGTGTAGAAGAATGCTAGAGTGGTGAGGCAGAAATGAGTGGATGGATAGGGGAACACCTTCATAGACGCAAGGGAGCAGGGATGGGATAGGGGGGGTTGTGGAAGGGAAATGAGGAAAGGGGATAACATTTGAAATGTAAATAAATAAAATAGCCAATTAAAAAATACAAAATACGGGCTGGTGAGATGGCTCAGTGGGTAAGAGCACCCTACTGCTCTTCCGAAGGACCAGAGTTCAAATCCCAGCAACCACATGGTGGCTCATAACCATCTGTAACAAGATCTCACACCCTCTTCTGGAGAGTCTGAAGACAGCTACAGTGTACTTACATATAATAAATAAATAAATCTTAAAAAAAAACATACAAAATACATACATATATACATAAATAGAAATAGAATCAAAGAAAACAAAAACTAAGTTAATTAATACAAAATACATACATATATACATAAATAGAAATAGAATCAAAGAAAACAAAAACTAAGTTAATTCTAGAAAAGAAAACATTAGGATGCAAACAGGAACTAAAGAAGTAACATTCACCAACAGAATACAAGAGAAGGAAGAAAGAATCTCAGGCATTAAAGATACTATAGAACAAAGAAATCTACCAATCAAAGCAAATGTTATTCCTGACACAAAATATCCAGGAAATCTGGGAGACGGTGAAAAGACCAAATTCAAGAATGAGAATAGAGAAAAGAGAAGAATCCCAGTTCAACGGTCCAGGAAATAAGTTTTTTTAACTTTTTATTGATTCCTTGTGAATTTTACATCAAGTACCCCAATCCCATTCATTTCCCTATCCCTTCAAATACATCATCTTCCTTTGCAACCTCCCTTCCAAAAGCAAACACAAAATAAAAAACAACAAAAGGAAACAAAAACATCTCATCGTGGATATAATAGGCTGTCACAGTATGTCACATGGTATATCCTTTTGTTTACTCACCTACACTTGCATATGTTCATTCCTACAATTAACAAAATCACAGAAGAAAGGTTTCCCAGCCTAAAGGAGATGCATATACTAGAAAAAGCATACAGAACACCAAGTAGATTGGTCCAGAAATGAAAAATAAACTTGCCATATAATAATCAAACTGTAAACATATAGAACAAAGAAAGAATATTAAAAGTTGCAAGGGAAAAAGACCAAGTAACATATACAGGCAAACCTATTCGAATTATAACCAATTTTTCAACAAAAGCCAGAAGGTGGATATGGTCATCCAGACAAACCAACATGGAGAAATACTTGCGCTAACAGATTTTATAAACCAAATGGGCATAACAGATATTTATAGTACATTCCACCTAAACAATGAAGAATATAACTTCTTGGCACTTCGCTGAACTTTCTCCAAAATTAGCCACATACTCAGGTACAAAATAAGTCTTTAGAATACAAGAAAATTGAAATACTCCTGTAATCCTATCACAGCACCATAGATTAGTGTTAAAAAAAAAAAAAAAAAAAAAAAAAAAAAAAAAAAAACGGAAACAACAGAAAGCTTATTAACTCATTAAAAACTGACCAACTCTAGATTGAACTAAAAAAAATGAATTAAGGGTATTTTGGTTTTAAGCCCGACCTTTTAATGCCTGAAACATCTCTCTGGATTTCCCTGGAAAAGGGAAATAGAATACATTTTGTAGGTAGACTGGGGGTAGGTGTGAGGAATGACAACAGAAGAGATTAGGTGTGGGGAGAGTGATGGAGGGAGAGTACATGGAGACTACCAAAAATGGGGGGCACATTTTGGGGGTGAAATAGATGCCTAATGCTATGAAGATTCCCTCGAATCTATGAGGGTAACCCAAGCAAAGACTCCTAGTAGTGGGGCATATGGAGTATTAACAAGCCATCTTCTGCAACTAAGCAGGCTTCCAGTTGTGGGACTGAGACACCAAGCCAGTCACAAAGCTTTCGACCTACATCTTTCCTGCCTACAAGATGTGCTGGAGCACTGCAGGCACTAAACTTGTGGGAGTGGCCAATGACTACTCTATCTTGAGGTTCATGCCACAAGAGGAAGGCCATGGCAGACACTTTCTGGATAGCTAGCAACTGGATAGGGAAGAGCCCAGAGACCTAGGGTAGAACCAAACATGACTGAAAAAAAGAAAGTCAAAATCAATGAAACTTATTAATAATATTCTGCTATATTCACAGATCAGTGCCTAGCTCAAATTTCATCAAAGTGGTTTCCTCCAACAGCTGATGGAAGCAGAGGCGGACATCCACAGCCAAACGTTAGGCAACACTCAAGGAACCCTGTGGAAAAGAGGGAGGAAGAATTATCAGAGCCAAAAGGGTTGAGGACAACACAAGAACAGGCCCACAGAATCAACTAACCTGGGCTAATAGGGGCTCATGGAGATGAGAAGGCTATTATTGGACCTGCCCACTCTACACTAGGTTCTCTGCATATATGCATGGTTGTTTAGCTTGGTGCTCTTGTGGGACTCCTAACAGTAGGTTTGTATTATGTGTGTTGGAGGGGGTGAGGGGGTCTGAATCGTTTGCCTGCTGTTGGGACACTTTTTCTACTACTGGGCTGCCTCATCCAGCTCTGATATGAAGGTTTCTGCCTAGTCCTGTTGTGTCTTCTCTGGCCATGTTCAGCTGGTGTACCTGGGAGGCATGTTCTTTTCTAAAGGGAAAAAGGACAAATGGAATGGGGGGAGGAAACTGGGAGCAGTGAAGAGAATGGAAACTATGGATGGGAAGCACTGTATGAAAAAATAAAAATAAAAGAAAAAGAACAAGAAAGAAAGAGAGAGAGAGAGAGAGAGAGAGAGAAAGAGAGAGAAAGAAAGAGAAAGAAAGAGAGAGAGAAAGAGAGAGAGAAAGAAAGAGAGAGAAAGAAAGAAAGAAAGAGAGAGAGAAAGAGAAAGAAAGAGAGAAAGAGAGAGAAAGAAAGAAAGAAAGAAAGAAAGAAAGAAAGAAAGAAAGAAAGAAAGAAAGAAAGGGAAAGGGAAGGAGGAAGAGAGAGAGAGAAGAGAAGAGAAGAGAAGAGAAGAGAAGAGAAGAGAAGAGAAGAGAAGAGAAGAGAAGAGACAAGACAAGACAAGACACAAATATAGGAGGAAAATTAAAGACTCTCTAGAATTCAACGAAGATGAAAACACAACATACTGAAACTTATGGAAGACAAGAAAAGCAATGCTGAGAAAGTTCATAGCACTAAGGGCCTACATAAAACAACTGGACAGATCTAATTCTAAAAACTTAACAGCTCACCTGAAAGTTCTAGAACAGCAGTTCTCAACCTGTAGGTTCCCACTCTACCTAAGACCATTGGAAAACACTATTTCTGATGGGCAGAGGAATTGAGACACTATTGCTCTGTCTCCAGATGGGGCCACCAACATGCAGATACCCCTACATGAGCACATGGAACAGTACTAACCTGTAAGAGCATTAGAAAAGTTGAGAACCACTGATACACAGTTTGACCTAATGCGGCCTCATCCTCTTGACTGTATGTAACTTATACTAATATGACATTCCTGGTGTGACTGTACACAGTAATAATTTATGTGACCTTGCCCTTGTAACTTTGTATATCTTCAACTCAAGTGAACTCTGTGTATATGTGCCTACCCCTCAAAATATAAACTGTTGTATTCCGTAAATAAAGATGTCTATTGCCAGGACAGCCAGGGCTACACAGAGAAACCCTGTCTCGGAAAACCAAAAAAAAAAAAAAAAAAAAGATGTCTATTGCCTGAGACCATAGTCTGCTTCATTTTTAGGTTCTCCAACCCCAGGTTAATGTTGCCAAAGTGAGTGGTAAGAATGTAAAAATGTATGAACTGATCTTTGCTCTGGTGCACTGCCGGGGAGAGGGCAGCCTGCAGAAGCGTCAGAGCTTCTGGGAAAGATCCCATTTCTGGTCCAGTTGTTCAGCACCTTTCCCGCCCGAGGAGGGGTGTCCGCCTGGGAGGAGTCTCAAGGCCTGAGCCGGAAGGAGAGCCATTTTTGCTCCGGTACGCTCGCTTAGGCTCCAGTCTCTGCTAGCAAGAGTGTGGACCGCAGAAGCTACACAGATTTGGGACAAACAGAAGCAACCTAACTTCTGGGACAGACCCTGTTGCAGGCTCCAGAAATTTGGGCACCTTCCTCGCCAGAGGAAAGGTGACCACCGGTGAGGGCTCTGTCAGCCAGAGCAGGTGAGAGAGTCATACTGTGTCCAGGGTCCCTCAGTGGAGTGCAGGTGAGTGAATAAACTGTAGAGGCAACACATCTTCTGGAACAGGCCCTGTTTTGGGCCTACATCTTCAACAAGAAGGCAGACCTGAACGCCAGGCCTCTGTGCACCTTCCCTGATAGAGGAGAGCTCCCTGAAGAGAGTAATCTGACCACTGAGACTCAGGAGAGAGCTGGACTTTCAGGACTGCTGACAGAGGCTAACAGAATCACAGGAGGAACAAGCTCCAACCAGAGACAACTATAACAACTAACTCCAGGGATCACCAGATGGCAAAAGGCAAACATAGGAATCTTACTAACAGAAACCAAGACCACTCACCATCATCAGAACCTAGCACTCCCACCTCAGTCAGTCCTGAATACCCCAACACA
>NC_034590.1:14239964-14242316 GCF_900095145.1 Mus pahari | reverse complement strand
TTTTCTAAAGTTATGATGTGAGACGGAGGACATTTTGACTTATCTAGAAAAACCCAACAGGCCCTCAGATGAGTGGTTCAGGAGCAGGTGTGTCTCCTCAGTGATAAATGATCACCCACATCCTTCTCTGCAGCAGATGGTAGCTACATTCACCTCTGATACCAGAAAGTTTGTAAATATTTCAGGTCATGCATTCCTGGAGAGAAATAATGATCACGAAAGAAGAGACAGAGAAACAAATGGCTGCACACAGGTGACAATTTTTAAAGGGTTAATATTTAGAATTATCAGAATAATGAAAAGGACAAAGAGAGGACAACCATAATTATAGGACCCACGTTAGTCCTATCTTTAGGGAGTTGGAGGACCTGGTGACGACCCATCTCTGTTATCTCCTGGAGCCTTCTTCAGTTGGGTGTGGTGGGTCCACAGGGTGACACTGGCCACCTTCACTGCTGTAGAGGTGGTGAGGACCACAGGCTATGGGCTTTTCTGTGTTGGCTCCAGGCTCCAGGTTGGAATCCTCTTCACCCACATGAGGACATCAGGATGGAAGTGTGGACAAGCTCAGTAAGGGCACAGCATCTTGAAACATCTGTTTAGGGTCTATTAAGGAATTGAGGAGGAAAGGGTTAATAATCTACAAATAAATACAAGATCGTGAACTTCTTTATATGGGGCACACCTGGCCTTTAATAGGGCAAAAGGTAGGAGGCAGGTCCAATTGTTACCAATCCGAAGGAAATACTTAGTTCCCCTATCCACTTGGTACCCTGTGCCACAACAGACACTCAGAAACCATGAATGGCTGCAAAAAAAATTTAAGTTGTTCCTTTCCTACACTGAGGTGGCCTCTTCTTCCAGCACATGAAGGATGCCTCTCTATACCTGGCAAAGTGGCTGCGTGACCAGCTTTAACCTAACACAGGCTTGTTGGCATTTAAAATGGAGGCTGAACACACTGTCCAGCAGAAGCCTTAGTGACCCTTACCTCATTTTCTATTTCTCTGAGATGCTTAATTTAAACAGAATCTACTTCTCTATTTGGGATAATGGCCAGAATCTGCAGGCTAGCCATAATAGCCTCTCCAGACCCCGACCTTAACACAACTGATGCCACAGCAGAAGTACCATTCAGGACATTAAACACAGCACAAACGCAGCCAAAAAAAAAAACAAAAAACAAAAACCTAATCCATCGAAGTACTTAGTTCTGTGCCAGCATGCAGATACCCCTACATGAGCACATGGAACGGTATTAACCTGTTATCAGCATTAGAAAAGTTGAGAACCACTGATGTACAGCTTGACATAATGTGACCTTGCCCTCTTGTCTGTATATACCTTATACTAATGTGACCTTCCTGGTGTGACTGTACACAGCAATAATTTATGTGACCTTGTCCTTGTAACTTTATATAACTTCAACTCAAGTGAACTTTGCGTATATGTGCCTAGACCTCAAAATATAAACTGTTGTATTCCCTAAATAAAGATGTCTATTGCCTGAGACCATAGTCTGCTTCATTTTTAGGTTCTCCAACCCCAGGTTCATGTTGCCAACTGGAGTGGTAAGAATGTAAAAATGTATGTACTGTCCTAGGACATGCATAGAAAGAAAATGGAATTTTGATATACACTTTCTGTTCTCAATAGAATACTATAAGTAAGAAAGTAGCAGAACTTCATCAAATAATGATTAAATACAAACTTGATTCTATAAAGAGGTAGTAACCATTCATTTATGAAAAGCAGCAGAATAGAAAGCTCATGAGAGGGCTGGAGAGATGGCTCAGTGGTTAGGAGCACTGACTGCTCTTCCAGAGGTCCTGAGTTCAATTCCCAGCAACCACATGGTGGCTCACAATCGGATGTCCTGTTCTGGTGTGTCTGAAGACAGCTACAGTATACTTTCATATGATAAATAAATAAATCTTTTAAAAAAAAAAAAAAAAAGCACCAAGGTAAGAGACATGAGAAACAGAAAGTGAAATTCATACCAAAATATGAGCTCTCTGTATTGTAAAATACATTTAATGTTAAGGTAGATGACCAACCTATATCCGCCAACATCACTGTCCTTAGTGTCACTTTAACATCTATAAAAAGATAAAAATTCTCTCATGTTTAAGTCTTCTTTGCAAAACAGGACTTCATTAATTCAATCGCACCACCAATGCACTGCACGACACCGAGAAGTGACTTGGCACATCCTTCAGACACCACACATACTTAGTTTGCCTTCATTTTCTGTAGAAATTGGGTGGCGCACGCCTTTAATCCCAGCACTCGGGAGGTAGAGGCAGGTGGATTTCTGAGTTCGAGGCCAGCCTGGTCTACAAAGTGAGTTCC
>NC_034590.1:14237598-14239828 GCF_900095145.1 Mus pahari | reverse complement strand
AAAAAAAAAAAAAAAAAAAAAAAAAAAAAAAAGAAATTGGATAGTAACTGCTCAACCACTCCCCTAATATTTAAAGGGGATGCTCAGCTTTTCTAATTTCTTGTCTCTGACATCCACTGAGGCAAGGTCTCTCACAGGATCAAGGGTGTATGCATATGCAATGGACATACATATACATATATACACGGCTTGGGCCGTGCAAAGAAAGCTGAGTTTCAAAACCAAAGCCATTCCATATGATTAAATTTAAAGGTGGCAGTTTTCCTAACCTGCCTTGCTCTCAACTAATTGAGACAGAGATTTATTGATTTAGTCAGTAGGCTTTAATCAGAATGGCTGGGCAAAACTTTTAAGCCTTGATGCTACCTAGCTACTTCCCAGCCACACACTCCGAATTACTTACATTTAGTCTCTCCTTGGCTCCTTGGTGTAGCTAGGTGTGCACACGGAGAACCCCCTTGTTGATTCCTCCTCATGCCTGACCTCATAGCAACAACCCCCTTCTTCCTCTACCTCATGGCCTTCTTCTCTTGTACCCTTGCTTCATGACATTGCCTATGGCTGTGGTTTAAGCAGATCTCAGGGCGCAGAAATCAGCATCTGAATACAGTGCACAAGACCAACCCTCAACAACTTTTAAAATCAAGGACAATACATGTCAAAGACACATGTCTCTGAATGGCCATGTTCTCCTGAACTAATCTATTTTCATTCATAGACATGAGGCTGGCAAGCAATATGAAATCTGACAAACTTGTGCTCTACCAGGCTTGAACTAAATGCTGTCTGTCTATCTCATAATATGCTTGGCAAAATTGTTGTAGTAAGAGAACAAAAATGTCATAAACATAAATGATGGCTCAGAGATTAAGAGCATTTGGTGACCTTGTAGAGGTCCCAGTTCAGTACCCATATATGGCTCACAACCTCCTCCACATTCCAGGGTCTCAGATCTCTTCTAGCTTCTCTGGGAATTAGGCACACACTTGGTATACCAATATACAACCAGTCAAATAGTCATATATGTAAAATAAAAACAAACCTTGAAAATGAAAACACACACACAAACCTGCTTTTTCTAAAAAGCATTATGTGTGTCTTCTGCACTTTGGCTCTTACTTCTACTCTGACTCCTAACCTACTTCATGCCCAACCCAGCCTTCATAATGCAGTCATCCTCCAGCCTCTGCATGCAGAGTGCTAAGGTCACAGGACAGTCGTGTGCCACCACAACCTGCAGCATTATTATAGTACATAAAGCTTGATTTCTAAACTTGACCTCAAATCTTGCACTAGAGACAGACATGGGGTCACTAGGTCACTTTAACTATTCTTCTACTTAATGTAATCAAAGTATGGAATCTCGTCCTCTGGTTTTCTTTTCTTTTCTTTTTTCTTTTTTTGTTTGTTCGTTTGTTTTGTTTTGCTTTGTTTTTCGAGACAGAGTTTCTGTGTATAGCCCTGGCTGTCCTGGAACTCTCTTTGTAGACCAGGCTGGCCTCAAACTCAGAAATTCACCTGCCTCTGCCTCTCTAGTGCTGGGATTAAAGGCGTGTCCCACCATGCCCGGCTGGTTTTCTTTTCTTTTTTTACCAAATGGTGTGGGGGGGAGGGGGGTTAGGTGGAGAAAGTAACTCACTGGGGAAAAATATTTTTTTAAAGTCCTAGTCTTTCTATTCAAAAAGAAAAAAGAAAAAAAAGAAAGAAAAAGAAAAAAAATTATAGGGATGTGTTGGCTGTCTGTGTGTGCACCAGGAGGACAGAAGGGAGCAGTGGGTTCCTAGGAACTGCAGTTCCTGGCAGCTCAAAGCCACAGTGTGAACGTGGGTACTGGAAACCCAACACTGCTCATCCACAACTCAGTCCTTCCCTCGTTCTGCCTTTCCTCCTCACTGGTCTCTACAGGAGGCTACTGGTTGAGGCTGGCCCTTGCCTGTTTGGATGCAGAAACCCAGGCTTCAAAACACCTTGCTGCTCCCTTCTGCCAATCACCTGTCTTTACTCATCCACGGGTCACAAGCACAGACCAGAATACTGACCTAGCCACGAATCTGCAGTGGACCTCAACAGGTACGTAAACTGGCAATAGAAATTGAATTCGAGCCGGGCCTGGTGGCGCAGGCCTTTAATCCCAGCACTCCGGAGGCAGAGGCAGGCGGATTTCTAAGTTCGAGGCCAGCCTGGTCTACAGAGTGAGTTCCAGGACAGACAGGGCTATACAGAGAAACCC
>NC_034590.1:14229430-14237239 GCF_900095145.1 Mus pahari | reverse complement strand
ATTTTTTCGTTTTCTCTTACTCCTTGGAATTTTTCTCCTTTCATAGGCCAGTTACCAGCTACTCACACTCAAACACTAAGGGACCAGAAAGCAGCGCGGTCGCCCTCACAAGCACTGCANGNTGANCGCAGGCTCCGATCCTGCAGCACCCATGCACTCACTCCTGCCCAAACTGTGGCCCTGAACACACAACGCTCGCGAACTACGTGGCGAAATCCCACAGCAGAGCACATCGGGAAGTGACAAAACAGAAGCGAAAACCCCACCAGGGAAGAATGAAAACAGAGCTGATGCCCACCTGAAGCCATCAGGCAGCACAAACCGCGCCGGGACAGCCCGGTGTCCTGCCAGCCTGACCGCCACTCACCTCACGCTGCAACTCACAGAGCCCAGGACAAAGCACGTGGGGAACGAAGTCCGCCCGCAGACATCCACAATCCAAAAGGTCCAGACTCCAAGCTCACACGCTGTCCCCAAGCGGCAAACTACGTAGTGATCCAAGAGAATGTGTGCCCTTAGTTCACTTCCGGTTATTTTGTGATGGTTCCCACAACCAACACCCCTCCCACTTGTGGGACGGCGCTCATGCGCACTTCCACTGGCAGAGGTAAAGCTTGTGAATACTGATGGCTCATCTAGTGGTTCTTTCAGAAAGTACCATGGCCACACTCACGCTCCANTGATAAGGAAGCCACCATCAAAGTGCCTCAGTTCCTTACAACCAGGCAAGGCTGGTGGAAGGTGATGCACTGAAAGCCCAAGGCTGTCTCACGTGGTCAGGGGAATTGTTGACTACCAGTATTTGTATCTACTTCTAGGAGCCTGACATTGTATCCTCATAGAAGTATCTTTTCTAGTGATTTTTAAATTTTTATTGGACTTATTTCATATATTTTGCCTGCATGTATAATCATGCCCCCCACCCCACCCCCCGTGAATGCCTAGTGGCTGTGGAGGTCAGAAGAAAGTGTGGGACACCCTGGGATTGGAGCTACAGGTGATTTNGCGTCCTCATCTGGGTGCTCTGAACCTAAGCCAGGACATCTGCAAGAATAACAACTGCTCTTGGCCAACGTCCCTCCTCTTCGCCTTTTCTCTTTATTTTCACCGGACCTTAAAAGGGTTCTCATTTATTTATTTTTAAGATTGTCTCACTTTGTTGGTTTGAGAGGTTTGGAACTGGCCATGGAGATCATTCTGGTTTTGCACTCTCAGATATCTCATGGCCTCTGTCTTCTGAGTGTGAGGGTTAAAGATGTTTACCACCACACCTGACNTTTTCTCATTTTTCAAAGATTGAAAACTAGGAAGGATTATCAGGAAANAGGAAAGGGAAGCCATATGGAAGATTAAAAGTGAAAATATGAGATGAACCATCATGTGCTTCTGACTGGAGGTATCTCATGATCCCCAGAGAATAGAACTCTCTTCTTGCTGANAAGTAAACTTTCCTTTTCAAGCTGCATAATAGAAACAATGCAGAACTAGGTGTACATTAGAAATAATGGTAAATGGGGAGAGGCAATAAAAATAGGGAATGCATCCAGCACTGTAAATAAAGCAGTAGACNTAATGTAGAGTATGAGACTAAAGCCAAGGATAATGTGAGGTGTCTACACATAGGGTAAATNCACTCTAGCCCTGGATGGTCTAGAACTATGTAGGCCAAGCTGGCCTTGAACTTGACTCTGATCTTCTTGTCTACACTATGCAAATGCTAGGATTACGCAGCAACGTGTCATCATGGCCAGTTCACAGATGGTCTCGANCTTCCCACTGAGAACAGAGTTCAGGGTGATGATGTAGGGAACACAGTTTCATGGTCAAAGATATAAATCAGGAATCCCAAAAGACAAGGCATTCACCACACGTCACAATTATAATAAACTATNTGAAAGCATTATGCTAATGTGATTTTTTTCATTTGTCTGTTACTTGTAAGCATATCATTATAAATAAATATACCCATTTATTTGCATCTTAGGCACCACCTTGTTTTTCAGAATTTCTTTCCNTACTATTACCACTGTAGTCAGTAAACATGGCACAATGCCCATCCATCTTGCAGCCTGAACCACAGCTCATTCACCAAGAAGATGGAGCACTTGCCTCATAGATGTGATGAGTCACTAAAGACAGGCAAAAGCTGAAACTGCACATGCATAAAATCAGAAGTTAGTATCTATACACGAGAGAGAACATGTTGTGATTGTCTTCCTAATCCTCAATTGCCTCATTCCCATTTTCCAATTTATTCCATCTTTCCATAAATTTCATTTGTGATGACCCAGTAAAAAAAATTCCATTAAATTTGTAGTAGAGTTTCATTATACATATGCCTGTATTGATGAACATATAGACTGATTCCATTTATTTGCTTTTGTGAAAATAGTGGAAAGAGTAGTGGTAAGCATGTTAGTATCTCTTTGCTATGATATGGATTCCCAGAGCATATGTATATCTACATGTGATTAGCTGGGTCACAGGGTAGAGCTAATTTTAGTAATTTTAGAAATCACCACTAAGGCTGCATACGAAAGCTCTGCCTCAAAAACACATCTAAACAAACAACCAAGGAACAACAATCAAAACCCCGACTGACTTCATCAGGATTGCCACAGCCTAAGTTCCCTTCCAACAGTGAATAAGGGCTCTGCTTCATTCACAGTCTAAGCAGAACTTGTTGTCCTTTGTCCCTTATGATAGGCATGCTGTCCAGGGTGAGTTGGAAATTTAAAGCAGTCTAAGCCTTGCAGTGGTGGCGCACGCCTTTAATCCCAGCACTTGGGAGGCAGAACCAGGTGGATTTCTGAGTTCGAGGCCAGCCAGGTCTACAAAGTGAGTTCCAGGGCAGCCAGAGCTACACAGAGAAACCTTATCTCGAAAAACAAACAAAAAAAGGCAGTTTAATTTGCAATTTGCGTTTCCCTTATATGTTAGGAGGTTATAACACTACAGATATTTATTGAAAATATGTCTTCAAGCAAAGAATTCTCAACTGAGGAATAGCAAATGGCTGAGAAACACCTGAAAAAATGTTCAACATCCTTAATCATCAAGGAAATGCAAATCAGAACGACCCTGAAGTTCCACCTCACCCCAGTCAGAATGGCTAAGATCAAAAGTTCAGGTGACAACAGAAGCTGTTGAGGATGTGGAGAAAGAAGGACACTTCTCCATTGTTGGTGGGATTGCAAGCTGGTACAACCACTCTAGAAATTAGTGTGGCTGTTCCTCAGAAAATTGGACATAGTAGTACCTGAAGATTCAGCAATTCCTCTCCTGGGCATATACTCAGAAGATGTTCCAACTTGTAATAAGCACACATGCTCCACTATGTTCATAGCAGCCTTATTTATAATAGCCAGAAGCTGGAAAGAACCCAGATGTCCCTCAACAGAGGAATGGATACAGAAAATGTGGTACATTTACACAATGGAGTACTACTCAGCAATTAAAAACAATGAATTCATGAAATTCTTAGACAAATGGATACATCTCAAGGATTGTGGGGAATTGCAGGCTGGTATCCAGTCTCTCTGAGGCCTGAACCCCAATGGTCATAATTCACCTTCATGACACAGTAGGCATTGCCTCATGTTCCTGGAACTCTGGCCCCTGCCTAAGGTACCAACTCCCAAAGCCCCCACAAGAGAAGCATGGTCAGTAGTCACTTAAGCAATGGCCCAGGCATCTGACCTTCAGGCTAAACTCCTCCCCAGTTACCTAGCAACAGTGAAGACCATAAAAAGGGGTGTTCAGCCCCATCAAACTCTCTTACCCTCTTACTCCTTTGTTCCTTTACCTCTCACTTCTTTCTCCTCTTCCCTTTCTCTTTGTCTTCTTCTTTCCTCCCCTCTCTCCCTCTTTCTCTTTCTCTCTAGCCCCCCCCTCTCTCCTTCCCCCTGCATTTCTATAAAAAAGCTCTTAAACCATAGAGTGTCTCTGGTCCATCTTAGAATTCGCTGGGCCACTCTTGTCAGTGTTGGGAACTTCTTCCCCTATTCCCTCTTTCCCACAACCCTGGCTTGCTAGCAAGGTAGCTCCAAGGGGGTCCCCTGTCTGGGGCTGCCTTTTTTCCACCCCTGCTGTGTGGGTCAGGCATGCTCACCCAGGGCCTAGTGGAAAAGAGCTTGGCAGTCTCCCCATCCCCATGTCAACCTGCCTAGAGCACAGGGAAACTCTGGCTGGGCGTGGCATATTTTTCCTCACTTCTCCCCGGGCACCCCAGAGCCACCCTTTATTTTATTTTGTTCCCAACAGAGGATATCATCCTAAGTGAGGTAACCCAATCACAAAAGAACACACATGATATGTACACACTGATAAGCGGATCATAGCCCAGAAACTTAGACTATCCAAGATATAATTTGCAAAACACATGTAGACGAGGCTAGCATTGAGTTCACATATATCCCTCTCCTTCTTCTCTCAAGTATTAGGATTAAAGGAGTATATCACATTATGCCTTGCTTCAAGTTGTTATTGTTGTATGACAAAGATAATTTTTTTAAAAAAGAATGCTATATATGCTCAATATGCACATTAATTCTCTTGCAGCAATCTTGTCCTTAGCCAGATGAAGTGACACATGACTTTAGTCCAAAAACTCACGAAGTAGAAACAGGCAAATATCTGTGAAGTAGTGGCCATTCAAGTCTACATAGTGAGTTTCAGGTTTCCATGGTATATATACAGAGACTCTTTGTCAAAAAACAAAGCAACAAACAAATACCACTATTGCCCCTGACTTGCTCATTTACTACACTGACAACAGCATGCTGAGGTTCACTGTAGACTCTGATACGTCTGCCAAGGTGACATTTATGGGGCATTACTTTGAGAACAACTCCCATTCCTCTTTTATAAAAATACCACTTTTTGTATAAGTTCTCCTATATTTGACCCCATGTTTCCTTAGAGACCTAAACGTAGAAGGCACCTCTCCTCTTCTCCTTTGTCATTTTAGAGAATTACTGCGAAATGATGAAAACATTTGTTCCATTTTTGATTTCTTAGTATACTCTGGATCTATGATGTACAGCCAGCTGTACAGTTAGCAATGATTTTTCTTACATTCTCTGTGCTGTCTCTTCACTTGATTAACCATTTCCTTTATTTTACAGAGCTTCTGAATTTTGTGAAGTTCATTCACTGATTGTCACTATTACTTCCTGAGGAACAGCATCCGTTCTACCTATATCCTAAATAATTTTCCTTATGTTTTCCTCTTACAGTTTCAACTTGGATTCTCTTACATTGAAGCTTTTAGATTTACATACCTAGATTAGGAAAGATTTTTGTTCAGGGTGAGAGATAAAGATCTATCTTCATTCATTTTTTTAAATTTATTTATTTTATGTATATAAGTACACTGTAGCTGTCTTCAGACACTCCAGAAACAGGCATTGGATACCATTATAGATGGTTGTGAGCCACCATGTAGTTTCTGGGAATTGAACTCAAAACCTCTGGAAGAGCAGTCTGTGCTCTTAACCAATGAGCCATCTCTCCAGTCCCTGTTTTCATTTTTATATGTGTAAGATCTCCAGTGAAACTTGTGTCAGTGTTATTGAAAAGTGGCTTGGAAAGCCTATGCTGAAAGAGGGTGTATGTGTGGCCTTCTTCCTAGGAGACCATTCATCATCTACTATCTGCATACTCAGTTGGGAAAGGCTAGTTGCAACAACCTATACTAAGAACCATGAGTCCACTCAAGATGTTTTCAGAGGTAAGAATGACCTGTGGGATTTCACAGAACAGAAGAGCACAGAGAGTTAGTTCCCAGTGCCATTTTGGAAAGCACACCTCTAGCTTGTGGGAGCAATTTTCTATCTAAAGAATCACCAACAAGATGTCATCATCACATTCTGTGTCTCTTATATATGACAGACTGAAGGTGAATAAGATCACAAGTTGATCCCGATATTCTGTGTAGAGATTTCTTTTTTTTTTTTTTTTTTTTTTTTTTTGGTTTTTCGAGACAGGGTTTCTCTGTGTAGCCCTGGCTGTCCTGGAACTCACTTTGTAGACCAGGCTGGCCTCGAACTCAGAAGTCTGCCTGCCTCTGCCTCCTGAGTGCTGGGATTAAAGGCGTGNGCCACCACACCCGGCTCCGTCTAGAGATTCTTTACCCAGATATTTACTAGAAACTCAGTCATCTTACAGAGGACTTAAAGGTGAATATATTATAGAATTCAGAGAAGTTCTGCCAACTGAACCATCATCTTATCCTACATTTCTACACCTAAAGGAAACCCTTACTAAACTCACACAGATCTCCAGGCAAGGATCTCTGGAAACTAAGCCAGAATCTATAAACACAAAAAGGCAAATGGTCAGCTCAGTCATTATGGGTGAAGGAAAGTGTTACAGTTTCTTGTTGGTGCATGGCTACAATTTCCTTAAATCGTAGTAGCTTTGAGCAACTCTTACCTCTTATATGATAGGAGATTTGGAGGGGCCTGGCTGGATGGCTGTGACCCATGCGTTTCTGCTGTTGATGATATATAATAAACCTGGGGCCACTATGGTGAAGCTTTGGAAATTGGCGGTCATTGTATTTTTCACACCCACGTAAGGGTCTCTCCATCTTCACTAATTTGTATTTCCTAAGCTTGGTGACCTCAGAGTGAATCAGAATCTTACATGGCAGCTGAAGTCTTCAAGAGAAGGTATTTATTTACATTAACAATGAAGACCCTCTATAACATTTTATGAAGTAGCCTTAAAAGTCACATAATTTTTATTTTGCAATATCTGATGCATTGAAACAAGGATAAAAGCCATTCTTAGTTGCAGGTACTGGAGAGAAATTATCAAATATAAATAGAATGTTAGTCTAATTTACATCATGAGGACATGGTGGAGAGAAAATATGATTGTAACATTAAAAAAAAGGTACCTGTTAGATGTTTATTATGTTGTGTACTTAGGTGGCAGATGCAGGAAGGCTCATGAGTTCAAGGCTAGGGTAGGTTAAATAGGGTGCTCACAGACTACTTGAACTCAAGCTCAAAGCTCCAAAGCTACAACATAACAAAACAAAAACTCAGGCCCAAAAGGAAAATGGGATGTCCAGAGATTCTTAAAGAGAAGCAAAAGAGAAAAGAATGTCTAAGAACTGACAAGGTGGAGACATTGGGGAGACTCAGGACCATTCATAGATAGGAAGAAAGATAACAGGTGATGAGTTTTCCCGGAGTGAGGCACATGGGAGCGAGAGTTATATATAGTTGGAGATGGGTCAAGAAGTAAGGATGATGAGAGAGGATTGGAGAGCCAGAAGGGTGAGGGAACATGTCAGGGTCAGCATGCCAGTCTGGAGCCAGAATTTTGAAATTTATCAATAAGAGACCATTTCTGGAGATTCCTGAGAAAGAAATCAGCCTGTCTGTAATTTTATCTGCTGAGATTCCGCAACAGTTCATGTCTCCGATTCAGGTCATAACCAACCTCACCTCCATGATCTTCTTTCCTTATTCTAGGTTGCCAGGTCCAGCATGGCCTTTGTGGGACAGAATGACAGGCCTTCTGCCCATGGGACAGGGCCATCAGTCTCGTGGACCTCCACAAGTGTTGATGGCAGCAATGGGCATAAGGCTTGTTTGTATAGTAATATATATATATATATATTTTTTTTTTACAATTCCTCCTTTAAGGAACGTCCTAACTTTTAACTGAGATGACTTCAAGATAATCAGAATAAGTACAAGGTCAGGAGGCAAAGGTGTGGCTAATGTCTTAGCAAAATGGTAAATTTTGGTACATTAAAGACAGTTCTAAATGCTGTGATAAAAAAAATATCTA
>NC_034590.1:14225567-14229010 GCF_900095145.1 Mus pahari | reverse complement strand
AATTAAAGGGGCTGGAGTCAAAGTATGCAGATTCATAGTACAATGAAAAGGAAACCTGGAAATGACTGGAAAATAGTAAATGACAGTAAAATAAAAGTCTAGATTTATGATCTACAGGAGATGAGCTGTCCAGAGAATTGTTTAGAATGCAAGAGAGAACTTCCTGGAGCAAAACATAAAGTTGTCTGGAGAGCTCCAGAAAAAGCAGACCAGAAAGAAAGAAAGCAGACCAGAGAGAAAGCAGGTTGAAAACTGTCTCCAGTAGAACATAGGTTGCCAGCTTGGAGCCACCATTTGAATTTCAGTCCTTTGTTTCACTGCCCCCAGACACCCCTTCCTCAGAATCCCTCTACAAGAAGAGGTTAAGTCTTCCCAACGTTTGTTACATGGATATGTAAGACGCTCAAAAACGGGGAAACACTCATTCTAATCTCAAGATTGCGCAGATTCTCTGAGAACTCACAAGAGACCATTTTTGATGCAAATCACACGAGGCTTTATTTGGGGTGCCAGAGCTCTGGGGACAACTTATATCCCACACAGAGGGTAGAGTCAACCTGGAAAGGGGAAGGGACCTTTTTATGGACCCTCAAGAGGGAAGAAGGGAGGAGGGGATAGGGGATTTCCAAATCACATGGCCTATCTGACAAGTTTTAACTTCCTGATTTGAGATGAGTTACAAAGAATGGGTATGGGAGGGGGGAGGGGTTAGAGTCCTGCACAGGAGCAAGTTGCCAGGGAAGTTTTTCACCTGTAGCCTAGCAACCAAGGCCCACAAATTCTTGGCAAAAAGCTACAGCAATTGGCAAACGCATGAGTTCACACAACAATCAGGANCTGCGCAAACACAAATTCAAAGAGTATTCAAGTTATACAAATGTTTCTAGGCCACTGGGGCATAATAAACTTTTACCCTTTACCAGCAATAAAATCTATTTCATCAATCTAGGGTTTTAATGATTTCTTTTGCCTTGTCAAAGCCTTACAGATAAAGCTAACTGAATTCAGGGCTCCAATCAACCCAGAACAGTTATCTATAAATTGAATCTTAATGTATTTTATTTTTTCTAGTTTTTTACAAGGTCACCATATTAGTTTCCTCTCCCACTGCCCCTCTGATAACACACTGTAACCAAGGCAGCTTATAAAAGAAAGGGTTTATTTGTGCTATGCTTCCAGAGGGTTAGAATCTTATGATGGTGGGGTGAAGGTATCAAGGCAGGTGGCTGGAGCAGCAACTGAAACAGCAAATCATGATACACAATCAGGAAGCTAACAAAAAGAACTGGGGGTGCCTAGTAACTTTTGAAACTCCACACCTACCCCATATGACTTGCTCCATCCAACAAAGTCCTATCCCCTTCCCAGAGAGCCACCAGTTAGGGATCAAGTATTCAAATGTCTAATACTGAAAGATAACATCTCATTCAAACCACCCCAACCCTATTCTGATGAGCCATGAGGATATGAATTATTAGGAAGCAGTATTCAAAGTAGTATATTTGCATTATGCAGACATCAGGGACTACCAGCTATTTGAGCATTCCCCTCTCACCAATGGATAGGTTATTGAGAGAAACTAAACAGAAATAGTGAAATTAACATGCATTATGAGTGAAATAAAGCTACCATATATCCAAAAGCATTTCAACCTTCTCACCATCTCAGAGAACATTCTGCAAAATTGACATATACTCAGTGACAAAACAAGTTTCAACAGATAAAAGAAAATTGCAATAACTTCTTGTATGCTATCAGAAGCAGCAGAAAGGTTACCTACTGATGGAAAGTAAATAATTCCCTACTTGATGATCTGTAGTTAAGGGCAGAAAGAAAGATAGAAAGTACAGAGTTCTTAGAATTCAATGAAAATGAGGGTACAAGATACCTAACTTATGGGACACAATGAAAGCAGTGCTAAGAGGAAAGTTCACAGTATTAAGTGTTTTCACAAAAGAATTGGAGAGTCCTCATATTAACAATTTAAAAGTACACCAGAAAGCTTTAAAAAGATACCAAAGAAGCTGTGCTTGGTGGCACACGCCTTTAATCCCAGACACTTGCTCAAGAATGTCCATAGCAGCTTTATAACCAAGAACTGGAAACAACCCAGATAATCCACAACTGAAGAATGGATAATGTGGTTCTTTTAAACAAGGGAATAAAACTCACCTATTTTTTTTAAAGAACAGCATGAATTCTTAGGGGAATGGATGGAGCTAGAAAAACATCATCATGAGAGAGGTATACCAGACAAAAAGGACATGCTTGACATATACTCACTTATTAGTGGATATTAACCCTAAAGCACAGGGTATTCACACTACAATCCACAGACCTAAAGAAACCAAATAACAATGAGGGCCCAAGGGAGGATGCTTGAATTTTTCTCAGAATAGGAAATAAAATAAATAAAATAGATAGTGGAGGTACATGGAAGGAAGGAACTGGGTAGGAGGAAGAATGGGGAGAGAAACAGGGCATGGGTATCAGGTTTACGGAGATGTGGGGAGTGAGAAAGGAAATTGGTGGTGGGCAGGGCGATCATATCTAGCAAATGACTGAGATTGGTGTTAGAGGGAGGTCTCAGGTAGTCTATGGGAGTGATTTCAGCTGAGACTCCTTGCACTGAAAGATATGGCACGTGAAATGGCCACCTCTTGTAGCCAGGCAGGATTCCCAGTGGAGGAATAAGGACACCAATCCACCCAAAAAAAACCTTTGACCCAAAGTATGACCTACCTACAAGAGGAACAGGAACTCCACAAAAAGACCAACAGAGTCAACTAACCTACATCCTTGGGGGCTCCCAGAGACTGAACCACCAACCAAAGATGGAGCATGAGCTGAACCTAGGCCCCTTACATGCATGTAGCCAATGTGCAGATTGGTCTTCATGGGGTGGTACCCCAAGAACTGGAATGGGAGATGTCCCTGAACCTGTACCTGACTGAGGATCCTGTTTCTTTAACTGGGCTGCCTTGTTTGGCCTTAATGGGAGAGGATGAGCCTAGTCTTGCAGTGATTGGTGTGCAGGGTAGAGTGATATCCAGGGAGGCCAACCTCTTCTCAGAGGAGAAGGGGAGTGGGGACTGGGGAGAGGATTGGGAGGAGAGGACAGGCTGATGTTTGGATGTAAAGTTAATAAATACATAAAGTAATGAAAAGAATTATTGGTCCTAGAGAAGTCGGTGTGCAAGAACTCAGGGTACCTCAAAATCAGTGACTAGTTTGCATGAGAGCTTCAATTAGAAGCTCAGGGTGATGTATGAATAATAATAATATATCTCGGATATACCCGAACTGCATGCCAGGCCAAGGTGGTTCCAGTTGAGAGAGGTTTATTGTGAGGGAGAGACCAAAGGGGCAAGTGAAAGGGGAGAGAAGAAAGAGAAGAGAGAGAGAGAGAGAGAGAGAGAGAGAGAGAGAGAGAGAGAGAGAGA
>NC_034590.1:14218913-14223927 GCF_900095145.1 Mus pahari | reverse complement strand
AAAAAAAAAAAAGCACAAAAAACTTTGAGGAACGGATTCCTGGTGACAACAATCACAACAAAGCTTTAGACAAGGTTACAAGGAAACTCCTCTTCAAAGCCTCTTTATTGAAGCACAGGTGATATTTACCATATGAATGGGTTCTTATCCAATGAGATACTTTGTTCAGGGGCCCTCTGGAGAAAGGATTTGTAATATGCATAAGAATGGGTTCTGTTGTGGGACTTGTTTCAGAAAGATGGCTTTTATTCACTGAGAGGCAGAGGCAGATTTAGGGCCTAACAATGTTCAGGATCTGAGGGATTCAGGTGAAGGCTGAACAGAATAGCAAAAGATTACCAGGATCCACTCCAGCCTTCCAGGTGAACAGGCATCAGTCATTTTCTTCCCATTGAGAAAAAAGACTAGATATTTAGCAATTCTGGTTTTTCTAACACATTCCATAAGCTGTGTCCTGTTGGTATCAGGATAGGCTGGGAAACCAGTGACATCACACCTAGGTGACAGCGACCTGCATATCTGCTGCCAAGGCGACCACCACCATCCACTTGGCTCACCTCCCACCTTTACCTGTGAATCTCTATGTGATAATCCAAATGAAAGGAAGACCCCTGTGACAAACTCCTCCCCCCCACTTCTCTGCCACCGTTGCCCTTTTCTCCTACAATAAATCTCAGGTGGAACTGTTTGCCCTGGTGTGGTCTGTCTGGAGCTGCACTTCTTTTTTTTTTTTAGTTTTTCTTTGGAGCTGCACTTCTAACACAACATGTCTTTTCCATTCATGCCTCCCAACACTTGCTATCCTTTGTTTGTTGTTCTTTTTGTTCTAATTAGAATACAAAGAAATCTCACAGTTGTTTGGATTTGCATTTTCCACTTCCTAGAGATGGTGAACTTTCTTAGACACATTTCTCCTCCTCTTCCTTCTCTTCCTCCTTTCCTCTTCAAGTATGACCTGTTTACTTTATGCTACCTCCCTTGAATGGGCGATTTTATTTGAACTTTGATGATTTTACATAGTTTGAGTTCATTATAAATTCTAGAGACGAATCCTCTTTCAGATGTAGAATCAGCAAAGATTCTATCACATTCTTACATCTACAATCTTCAAATTTTTGTTTTCTATACTTTTCTTATTCTCTTAGGTCTTAGTCTCGTTTTTGCTAACAAAGTAATTATGGAAAATTGAGGTAGAGTGTGCATGCGTTCTTTGGAGATGTGCCAGAATTCTCCAGAGACCTTTGCCCAGGGATATTCTTTTAGGTGGAAGTGATTTATTATGGCTTATAACTCAATAGTTGTTATTGGCTCACTATGTTATCAGTGTTAGCTGGTTTAGTGTTGATAGTTCATAAATATTAAGAAGTATGTCTTGGTCTAGATTTTTCAGTTTAATAGAATGTAGATATTTTCAGTAATTTGTCTATGTGATACCATTTCTGCTATATCTGTGTGCTTCCCTTTAAAACTATTTCATTAATTCTAATAATTTTAATAATCTCTCTCTCTTTAAAAAAATGAAAACAAAAAACCAACCAGATCCCCCAAGCTCCTAGGGACTAAGCCACCAATCAAGGAGTGCACATGGCTCCAGCTGCAAGTTTATAAAAAAAGGTAACAACATGTTGGCTTGTGGACTCTGTCAATTTTTAAATAATATATAACTGATACATAACTGATAGGCTTTTTTTTTTTACTTTTTAAGATTTATTTTTTATTATTATATGTAAGTACACTGTAACTGTCTTCAGACACACCAGAAGAGGGCATCAGATCTCAATACAGATGATTGTGAGCCCCCATGTGGTGGCTGGGATTTGAACTCAGGATCTTCAGAAGAGCAGTCAGTGTTCATAACCGCTGAGCCATCTCTCCAGTCCCTGATAGGATATTGTTTACTTTTCTCAGACTTTTGACTACATTGAGAGCTAGAAAAAAAGCTTTCACAGATGTAATCTGTTATCTCCTTACCTAAACTTGGTTTCCACTAATTAAATGCTTTGTATTTCTTCTTCTCTCTATGCTGCTGTCCTAATATTATCTGAGTTTCTATAAATTTACCTAACTCTAATAAAACATTCCACTCTGTGATTAAAATTTTTAATCTTGTTCCTTCTGCTCCACAAAAGGCTCATCTTAAAGTCTGTGCATGCTGTTAACTCATGTTATTATCTCTTTCATAAACTTATAAGCTGCAGGAAACCCACTCAGCTACCTCTCATGGAACAAATAGGCTCTACCCAGAGAAGTACATCTGACCAAGGTTCCCATTTACTACCTATTCCAAAGGATGGGATTCCTCTCCGTTTCAAATGTACATCTTAAGAAATTTTTTTCTTTCTCCCAAATGTACTTAATCTTATTCTCCACCTGTAATAATGTGTTTCAACATCTTGTCAAGTCCAGGCACTTACTACACCCAGGACAGCTCCACAGAAGCAAACTTCAGATGCTCCATCTCCTGTCACAGACACAGACACAGACAGGACCTATTCCTTCCACTGACCTTGCCTGAGAATTACTGAGCCAGAGTCACACAGCCTATTTCAGTCTATATTTCCCCTCTAAACTGACAAGCAGTTTTTCAAGGCTTAAAATTACTCTCCTCTCTCTCTCTCTCTCTCTCTCTCTCTCTCTCTCTCTCTCTCTCTCTCTCTCTCTCTCTCTCACCTGCAGCTTGAGGCTGCACACCCTCTGCACTCTCCTGCACACTCTGGTTTATTCTTCTTGAACTCCCACACTCCTACACACCTCTGTGCATTCCCCTTTTACTCACACACACTCTTCATATACATCTCACACACACCACATGCACTATCCTTTCACTCACACAAACACTCTCTATACACACCTCACATTCTCTCTTCACTCACCCTTCACATTCTCTCTCACGTTCTTTACTCACACTAAACTCATCTCACACACACCTCATGAGCACCCCACTTGCTCTTCACTCCTCCTCACTCACTTTCTCACCTTTTTTAGCCCCAGTCTTTTATTGATACTCCAAAAGCAAGTAGGAAAAAAAAGACATTGTATAATCATTGCCAAATCAAATTAAAAAAAAAATAACCACATCCCACAAAACAAAAACCAAAAACCAAAAAAACCCAAGAATTACAGTTGGTCCCCAATGTTTCAAGCTTTCCCTATTCCCAGGCCTGTGGCCAAAATAATACTAATTGCAAACTTATCATTATTTAACTTTAACTTTTGACTTATTATACTTCAGAGCTCAAAGGTCCAAGATCAGCTACCTCCATTTTCCTGTGAGGCTCTAATGATAAATGACATGGGCAAAGCTGCCAGGCATTGGTCAGAAAGAATCAACTTAACCCTTAACTCAGTAGTTCTGCTAGCTTTCTGATTCTGTACATTGCACATGATGATTCTTCTAAGAGTCCCACTGTTTTGACTTACTTTTACAAGTATATTATTTTATGCATTCTATACTTGTTTATCTAGGAACCACTCTTAAATGTGCAAAACTTACTTCATAACTTCAATAGTTTTTTTTCCCCTTTCTCATGGTCTCAATGTGGACTCTAGTTCATTTTCTAATAATTTCTTCAAACTTTCTTTGCATGTCAAACATTAATCAGGAACTGCCATTGTGCAGTTATTGCATTGTTTCCAAGATGAGAGCACACAGCATGCACCTGGGACTTTAGGACTGTGCTGTGCTGTGCCCCTATGCCTCAGTTTTTAATTGTTTAGGAATCATTACATCAAGGAACATCTAGCTTCACAGAATTCACCAGAGCAGGAGAAAGAAATAAGAAAGTCAGATATGATAGAATAATTACATACACAAATGTCAACTGAAAAGAATTCATGCACAAATGAAATCTATACAAGCTGTTGTCCAGGGCTTAGGCTAGGAGATGTGGGAACAACTGTCTTTTTACAAAAATCTGCTGTGGGCTACTGAGATGTCTCCATCCTGGCCTACTGTGGCAATCCCTTATTTCAGATGGTGGGTCCCCTGGAGGGATGTGTCTCCTGATTCTCAGGGTCCCAGATGCCATCTTTTTACAAGGAGGTGTGGCTTCTGAGATGTCTCCATCTGGGCCTGCTGCTGGCAGTCCCTGTCATGGTATGCTGTCCCCAACACTTCCTTAAATTTGTATGATGCTTTCCAGGCATTATGTAGAATATAATATATGGATTCCCATCTTAACGTGAAGTTCCGTGCTTATATTTTTGCTTTGTAGTAATTCAAAGTGCACTAAATGCATACAAATTAAACAAGAACATTTCTTACTACCCTAAATACCTAACAAGACAATGACTATAAGGAAGACATTCATAACACTTCCATTTTGTTTACTTTTATCCACTGAATCTAACCCTGTGTTATAAATCCAATTACATTCGAAACCATACAAAAAAACAGTATGATATACCTCTCGTAATTCACAGGACTTTCTGTGTCTACACAAGCTCTATTCACCCACCTTGACCAAAGCAAAGAGCCCTGGAGTGTGGTGCCACACCAACTCCAGTAGAATCTGTGTGACAAGTTCCAAAGACTGAGGCGAAAAGTTCAAAACAAGGAGGCCTCCTGAAACCGGTTGTAGAAACTTGGCTGGAACAAAATATTGAACCATAGTTCTCATGGCAATTTCTCTGTTTTATCTTCTTCTATTCTTTTTCTTATTTCCGAGATGTTCCTGATAGCCTAGGCTAAGACCTTAAGCAAAAATAATAGGTAAGAAACAATCTCTTGAGATGGGGGTCACTAGCCATGACCTTATCTCCAAGAAAACCAGTGCTTTACTTCATAAATGATTTACAAAATTACATAATATTATCATGATAGATAAAAACCTTCCCAACGGGGCTGGTGCGATGGCTCAGTGGGTAAGAGCACCCGACTGCTCTTCCGAAGGTCCGGAGTTCAAATCCCAGCAACCTCATGGTGGCTCATAACCATCTGTAACAGGATCTGACGCCCTCTTTTGGAGTGTCTGAAGGCAGCTACAGTGTACTTACATATAATAAATAAATAAAT
>NC_034590.1:14213349-14218323 GCF_900095145.1 Mus pahari | reverse complement strand
GGATGATTTGTATTGTGCCAAATAATAATGATGTCACCTGTTCTATCTGATTGCTTCACTGAACACCCTTTTTCAGAAGTTGTAATACTTGGATGATTTTGTATTTTATTGTGCCAAACGACTATGATGGCATCTGTTCTCTCTGACTGCTTCACTGAACACATCTTCTCAGAGCTGTAATACTTGTTTCTTTATGGATAAAAGTCCTTGCTTGAGAACTGCAAAATACATTCAGATCCAAAGTGCCTCTGTGTTTGTTTTCTGCTTGTCACTGCTGAATTCTTACCCACCTAGAGAAACCCTGTCTCAAAAATAAAGAAAATAAAAAAGAAAGAAAGAAACACACAAACAAACAAAGAAACAAAGAAACAAAGAAACAAAGAAAGAAAAACAAGAAAATCCATTTCCAGCCTTTAAGGTTGAATGCAGGTATTTTATTTTCTTCACTGTGTGCAAGTCTCTGAAATTTAAGATTTGTGGTTTCCCTAGTGACCTGTGGGTACAAGGACCTTTGTGCACCAACATCCTGTTCTTCATTAAAGTGTGGAGATCTCTTGCAAGTGGGAAAATCAGCCTCATCCGAGGATGAGCTCCCTACATGGTTATCCCCAAACACAACATGTTCAGTGAATTCATATACACACAATCAACAGAAATGGAGACAGAAAATTACATTAACATATTTGAGCAGACATATTTACGCATACGTAAAAAGAAAGAAATTGGCTGGGTAGAATTTAGGAAGGGCTGGAGAGAGGACAAGAAAGTGGAAAGTGATGTAACATATTTAATTAAAATATATAAAAATAAAGGCTAAGCAAAAGACAGTTGCTAGACCAATGGCTTAGCAGCCAAGAGCACTGAATGCTTTTACAGAGGGTATAGATTCCATTCCCAGAAAACGTAGTTGCTAGCCAGTAACCGCTGGAACTCCAGTCCCAAGGGATCTAATGTCCTCTTCTGGCCTCTGCTAGCATTGTGTGCAGGTAAGTGCAGGCAAATACCCACCCACCCCCAGGGAATGCCAGGGCCAAGAAGTGGGAATGGGTGGGTAGGGGAGCAGGGTGGGGGAAGGGTATAGGGAACTTTCAGGATAGCATTTGAAATGTAAATAAAGAAAATATCTAATAAAAAAAAATAAAGTTTTAAAAAAATAGCATACCCTACATTGATGTCACAGCCAGAAGATAAATAGCACTCAAGGCTAGTTAAAATACACTCCTTATGGTCCTTCATGGAATCAGCTGTGGCCTTCCTTTGAGCCTGCCTCCTAACAGGCAAAAGCAGCTTTGTTTTGAAGTTAGAATAGTTCAGTATAGCTATTCATCTAAAAACAACATTCACAATGCTGATAGATGAGTTTCCCTGGAAGTTTCTGTATTTGTGCTTTCTGTTCTTTTTATATGAGAATTGTGGCATGGATTGATACATGTATCTGTTAAATCATACATTATGATGGGTTCCTGAGAAATCTACTTTCACAACATCATGTACTTGATTTTCTGCTAAGACCTTATGGTATAAGGTGAACATTCCTGAGAGATTTCTGTCCATCATTATTACAATTTACATATTTTCCTGAGTGACTTTGAATTAAGAATGCCCTTAAATATCTCTGCTTTTTACACTGTGACCATATTCAGAATTAGATTTTTTTTAACTTAGGACTAAGTGAACCTGTATGTGAACATATCCAGACTCCCTAAGTAGAATCCTAATACTTCCTTTGTTGATAAAAAATAAAACATTGCTTTGGAAATGACTCCCAGGTTCTCCTTTCCTGCAAAGGAAAGAAATCTTTCTCAGATCTTCTGTCTTGGCTTTTTTTTTTTTATTATTATACATGGTTTCTCTGTATAGTCCTGCCTGTCCTGGAACTCCCTCTGTAGACTAAACTGGCCTCAAACTCAGAAATCCACCTGCCTCTGCCTTCCAAGTGCTGGGATTAAAGGCATGCACCACCACTGCCTGTCCTGGCTTAGTTGTTATGATGGTTATTCTTGGTGGTCAAATTGGCTACACATGGAATTAACTAAAACTTTTAACAGTTCAGTGAGGGATTTTTCTTTCTTTCTTTCTTTCTTTCTTTCTTTCTTTCTTTCTTTCTTTCTTTCTTTCTTTCTTTCTTTCTTTTGTTTTTGATTTGGTTTGGTTTTTCGAGACAGGGTTTCTCTGTATAGCCCTGGCTGTCCTGGAACTCACTCTGTAGACCAGTCTAGCCTCGAACTCAGAAATCTGCCTGCCTCTGCCTCCCAAGTGCTGGGATTAAAGGCGTGTGTCACCATGCTGGCTTTTTTCTTTTCTTTTCTTTTCTTTTCTTTTCTTTTCTTTTCTTTTCTTTTCTTTTCTTTTCTTTTCTTTTCTTCTTTTCTTTTCTACAAAGCATCAATTCTTTTTTATTTTTCAGCTGGAAAATCAGACAATCCTCCAGCACAGCAAAGAATTAACCCTCTTCCTCATCATCACTGGCTCCTGCACCACCCTGGCCTTTCTTGGCGTTCTTCCTCTTCACTCGGCCTGGACAGTCACCATCATAAGGGGAACGGAGGGAGAAGTCAATGTGTTTCTGAGAGTCCAGAGGAACAATGAAGGATGGGATGTTTACCACCTGCTTGTGGACCCTGATGTGACATTGGCGGATGAGCACACGGGCATGGTGAATAGATTTGGCCAGGCCCAGCTTAAAGACCTGGATCTGCAGCCGTCTCTCCAAGAAATCCTCAATCTTCAGGCCCAGGATGTAATCCAGCTTCATCTTGCCCTCATCCAGCACCCCAATGGGACTAATTGTGGACGTTGTACATCGTGGTGCGCACTAGGCTCCGCACCACGATGTACAACGTCCACAAGCCAGAGAGATTCGTTCTATTAGTTTTACTCATCTAGATACCCTTATTAATACAGCTGTATTTTTTCCCCTTCCCACCGAAGATGTGCTGGATAGCAACAGTGTTCCATAGAGTTTGCCATCTGGTTCCTTCTTTTCTCCCAGGATTGTGTAAAGTCTCATACTAACCAAGGGAAAAGGAGCTGCAATTTCCATGACCCAACCATGAAACCACAGAACAAAAATCTTAGTGTTTCCTAAAAGTCTCTTGAATTGTTACTATTCTGGACACACTTCTCCTCTGGGCTGGATTGTTTGTTTCACTGCANGTTGAACCCTGGGCCTGCAAGCTATTGGCCTTGATTCCAGGAGGGAGAAGGGGAAGTGCTGGAAGCAAGAAGGATAGGGGGTTAGAGGGCAGGCATGAGTGCTATTGAAATGCAAATCTCTCCAGATCTGGAATGGAAGCCTGGTACAGGAAACACCTTGCCTTATCCGTTCAGTGCTCTCTCACCCTACTTATCTGGAAAAGGGTTGGCCCTGGGTCAGAAACGTGGGCCTGGAAGCATTACACTGTGTGTCCCTTCATCACACTCTAACCTTAAGGGAGGTGTTCATGTCACTCAAGACTTGCTGGCCAATCAGGGCCTCAGGTCTGAGCTGCCAGTCAGAAGTGGAGGCGGGTGCTTCCGGGCGCCATGNTGCTGGTTCNATGCTGAGGCTGAGGAGGCTGGAGTGGTTTGTGTGTCCTGCTCTGTGTGCTACTGCTGGGTGCTGTGAGGAGAGTTCAGGCGAGCTCTGAACCCGCGACATGGTGAGTATATGGCAGCTGCTTCCAATGGGAAGGGGCAGGCGATTGAACAGCTGGAGCGAGTATGGCGAGTCCTCCCTGGGGCTGGGTGGGAACCGCGAACCGCAGCTCCACAGGGCCATCTGTGAGGTTGATCGTGAACTTAGCCGCTCCAAGGGCATGGGGGTGACCTCTGAATAACTTTGTTCTGGGGCTTCATTTGTGCAGGTTTTGCAGCATGGGCTTGTGTGTGGAAACCTTGGCAAGATGGCAAACACAGAAATGCCTGTTTCTACAGTGACTTCTACAATTATTGCACTTTGTTTTAACATTTTGATGNAAGATATATTTGGAGTTAATATGAGAAAGTTCTAAATGTCGCCTCTTGCGTGGCCGTCCAATATTGAGCTGAGTAGCANTGTCTTAGACCCCTCCGATTGTCTAATTGTGTCCGCTGACTTCACGCAGGTCGTCCCTCCCTGCCAGGAGGTAGCATATATTTTTCTTAAGATGCTTACTTGTTCTAAGATGTAGNTGGTGTAAGACCGCTCCATCCCAGCATTTGTACCTTGTACCTTCTACTTTGCCACACCAACCCCAGTAGAATCTTTNTGACAAGTTCCACAGACCGAGGCGAAAACTTCAAAAGAAGGAGGCCTCCTGGAACCTGCTGTGGAAAACTTGGCCNGAACAAAATATTGGGGCATAGTTCTCATGGNAATTTATCTGTTTTATCTTCTATTCTTTTTCTTATTTATGAGATGTGCCTGATAGCCTAGGCTAAGATCTTAAGACTAATGAGTAAGAAACCATCCCTTGAGGTGGGGGGTCACTATCTTATCTCCAAGAAAACCAGTGCTTTACTTCATAAATCACTTACCAAATTACATAGTATTTTCATGATAGATAAAAACTTTCTCAACAATAAAATTTCATATGGCTGCATGTGTGTCATCGGATGTGGGCTTTGGTATATTGTTTAAGAAAGCCTTAAATAAGTGCCGGGCGTGGTGGTGCACAACCTTTAATCGTGGCACTCGGAGGCCGAGTCTGGCGGATTTCTGAGTTCGAGGCCAGCCTGGTCTACAGAGTGAGTTCCTGTACAGCCAGGGCTACACAGAGAAACCCTGTCTCGACAAAAAAAAAAAGCCTTAAATACCAAGGATTAAAATAGTTTAAATTTACACTTTGAAGATTTACTAAAAAATCAGGTACTAGATGTTCAACAATAACTGAAAATAAAAATTTATTGATCTTAGTAATTTGCCAGTAGCCTTGGATGATTTGTATTGTGCCAAATAATAATGATGTCACCTGTTCTATCTGATTGCTTCACTGAACACCCTTTTTCAGAAGT
>NC_034590.1:14210697-14212407 GCF_900095145.1 Mus pahari | reverse complement strand
TGTGATCAGTCTCTCCTCCACCCCACCCCACCCCCACTCCCACCTCCATTCCCCTCCCCCCATCCCTCTTCCCTGGGGCATGAAGTTTTTCCAGGATTAGGCTCAACCTCTCCCAGTGAGGCCAGACTAGGTAGTCCTCTCCTACATATGTGCTAAGGGCCTCCAACCAGTCCATGTGTGCTTAAAGAGATATTTCTTAATTACTGTTGTCATTAATATAGTGATTTCTCCCTGGGAAGGTATATGAATTGTATATGAATTCTAGAACAGCTGCATCTTCAGCCTTTTAGGAAAAGGTTTCTTTTTCTTTTCTCCTCTCTCTCTCTCTCTTTGGTTTTTCAAGATAGGGTTTCTCTGTGTAGCCCTGGCTGTTCTGAAACTCACTCTGTAGACCAGGGTGGCCTCGAACTCAGAAACCTGCCTGCCTCTGCCTTCCAAATGCTGGCATTAAAGAGGAAAGTCTTTCTGAGACATGCTTTGTTGACTCAGGTGGCCTTGAGCCAGCCCATCCTCTTGCTCCCCGGGGCAATGGCCTTGCTTTCCTCTTTATTATCTAAATTCCTATGTTAAGGAGCCATAGCATGGGCTGGAGAGGTGGCTCAGTGGTTAAGAGCACTGACTGCTCTTCCAAATGTCCCGAGTTCAGTTCCCAGCAACGACCTGGTGGCTCAGACATCTGCAATGTGATCTGATGCTGTCTTCTGATGTGTGTGAAGACAACTTCAGTGTACTCATATACATAAGATAAGTAAATATATTTTTTAAAAAAGCCGTAGCACAATAGGGTTTTAAAATGAACCATTTTGCTTCCAGTTCCTGGTTTTTTGAATAAGGCTGGTATGAATACAATGGAACATTCGTCCTTATGATATGGTGGAGCAACTTTTGGGCATATGCCCAAGAGTGGTATAACTGGGTCTTGAGATAGACCTGTAAGACCCTGACCCTTGGACAGTGTTACTTCGAGATGTCCCCGAGTGAGACACTGAGATGCAGATAAATGCAAAAGCAAGAGGTTTATTTTCAGTCTCTGGGATCTACCTTCAGAAGTCTCTCAAACAAGAGACCAGACGAGACCCAGATTCTAACTTACGAACGTCTTATATACATTTTGTTTTTTAGAGGGCAGATTACAGTAATAGTAACTATGCACTTGGCGATAAGTAGTTTAGGCTGACCTTTTGGTTGATTGGCTGGGCTGATAACAGGTTATCCTGGGAACTTACCTTCTTTCCTTCTGAGGGTCCAGGTGTCAAGAATACCTTCAGATTAAGGTCACATAGTGTGATTGGCTGCAGAATCTGTCTCCTCTCTCAGGACATCCTGGCCTTAGGGGTCAATATTTAGCATTACAATACCAACAGCTACAGACCAACCCACTATATCAAAATAGATTTGATTTGCATATCCTTGATGGCTGTGGGTATTGAACCTGTCTTTAAGTGTTTCTCAGCCATTTGAGATTCTCTTGTTGAGAATTCTGTTTGGATCTGGAACCCGTTTTTAATTGAAGTTTTTGTTTATCTTGTTTGTTTTTTTGCTTAAGCATCTAGTTACCTGAGGTCTTTATATATTTTGTATATTAGACCTCTATCAGTTGTAGAGTTGGTAAGAATCTTTTCTCATTCCTTAGGCTATCTCTTTGTCCAATTGACTGTGATTTTTGCCTCACAGAAGCTTTCCAGTTTCATGATGTCCCATTTGGTGTTG
>NC_034590.1:14208938-14210262 GCF_900095145.1 Mus pahari | reverse complement strand
TTGGAATTTGTCTGGGTCTTCTATTTGATAACTTTGATAAAAGTGTCAGTGTCTCTCTCTTTTATGTCAGTACTATGCAGTTCTTTTAATGTACAGGATTGTATTAGCTGTCGTGGATATTTTGATATTCCACATGTGGCTGAGTTAATTGTCCTTTCCAGGTTTGTAAACAGTTTCGTTGGAATTTGGATGGAGANTGTGCTGAGTCTATGCGTTGGTTTTGTTAGGATGACCATTTTTTTTCTGTTATGATCTTAGTGAGCCATGAACATGACAAATCTTTATATCATCTCATAACTTCTTCAATTTCTTTCTTCAAAGCATTAAAGTTTTCATCTTTAATACTTTTTCTTGCCTTTTTATCCTTACTCAACCATATTCTATATTATTTGAGGGTATTTTGAAGGGTGCTTCCTCAATTACTTTTGCAGTGTATGTTATCATTTTCACATAAGTTTTAGTTAATCTTCTATCCAGCCACTTCCCTGAAAATGCTTTATCAGCTGAAGGAATTTAATAATGGAATTTTTGATGTCACTTATGTGTAATATCACACCATCTACCAATTAGGGTACATTGACTTCTCCTTATGAGTTTTTCTGTCACTTTATTTATATGGTGGTTTACAGTTTTTTGAGTTTTGTGTGTTGATCCATCCCTTCATCACTTGGGTGAAGTCTTTCCAATCATGGTTAGTAATCTTCTTCATGTGTTTTTGATTCTGTTTGTAAGTATTTTATTGAGTATTTTTGCATTTATGTTCATGAGAGAAATTGGTTTGTAATACTCTTTTTTTTTTTTGGTTGAATTTTTATGCGTGTTGAGTATGGAGTTAACTGTGAATTGGGTAAAGTATTTTTAGCAGTAATGGCAATAAGTCTTCTTTGAAAGCCTGATTGAATTCTGTACCAAAACCATTCAGCTCTGGGTTTTTGCATTGGGAGTCTTGTAATGATTTCTATATAAGTCTATTTAAATTGTTTATCTGATCTTTGTTCATAGTAAGGGATACCTATCAAGAAAGTTGCTCCTGTCTTTTAGAATCAGTTCCTCCTGCCTCTGCCTCCCAAATGCTGGGATTAAAGGCGTGCGCCACCACTGCCAGGCTGTTTCTGATATTCTGTTTGGTTTTTTTTTTTTTTTGAGACAGGGTTTCTCTGTATAGCCCTGGCTGTCCTGGACTCACTTTGTAGACCAGGCTGGCCTTGAACTCAAATCTGCCTGCCTCTGGATTTCTGAGTTCGAGGCCAGCCTGGTCTACCAAGTGAGTTCCAGGACAGCCAGGGCTATACAGAGAAACCCTGTCTCGGAAAAAAAAAAAAAA
>NC_034590.1:14205120-14206178 GCF_900095145.1 Mus pahari | reverse complement strand
TTGTATTTTGTTCTTGGTATGGGGTGTGTGTGTGTGTTTGTGTGTACTTTTGGTTTTGCTGATAGTGTGAGATTACTTATTTCCTGTGTTTTCATGTGATGTGTATAGCTAAAACCTCTTTGTGTTGGATTTTTCTTTCTCTCACCTTCTGTAAGACTGTATTTATAGATATTGTAGTATCTATATTATGTTGATATANTCTATGTCTTCTTTCTTTCATTTATGGTGATAGAAGTTTTCTACNTTTAGTAATCAGGGCTGGCTTCTGTGGATCCAAGCCCTTCTGGTTACNGAGTCTCCTCTAGGTAGACAGGTGGAATTATAGAACACAGAGATGTAGAAAGTCACTTGGTTTGCGTCCTTTCAGTTATTCACTATTTGCTATTTATGTTTAATGTTTTGATTATTACATAGCAAGGGGACTTTCTTTCATGGTCCAATCTATTTGGTATTCTCTATGCTTTTTTTTTCCTGTTTTTTTTTTTTTTTTTTTTTCCGAGACAGGGTTTCTCTTTATAGTCCTGGCTGTCCTGGAACTCACTTCATAGACCAGGCTGGACTCGAACTCAGAAATCCGCCTGCCTCTGCCTCCCAAGTGCTGGGGTTAAAGGCGTGAGCCATCACCCCCCTCCCCCGGCATTCTCTATACTTTTTTTTTTTTTTTTCTCTCTCTCTCTATACTTCTTGAAATCTCTTTTAGGTTAAAAAGTTTTTTTTTTTTACGGTTTTGTTGAAAATATTTTCTAGACATTTGAGCTGGTATCCTTCTCTATTCCTGTTATTCATAGTTTTTGTCTTCTCATAATACTCCAAAGTTCCTGGATATTTTGTGCTACAACATTTTTATATTTAACATTTTCTTTGACCATTTTATCCATTTCTTCCATTATATCATAAGTGTTTGATACTCTTTCTTTCATCTCCATTCTGTGGGTAAACCTTGCCTTTGTAGTTCTTTACAGTCCTCGGTTGTTCATTTCCATGATTTTCTTAGTCTAGTTTTTTTTTTTTTCTTTATTGCTTCTATTTTCAGNTTAAGGACTTGAACTGTTTTACTT
>NC_034590.1:14173065-14180181 GCF_900095145.1 Mus pahari | reverse complement strand
TTCTTCAAGTATCTTCTTGGCCACCACATTAGCTGTCTATCTCTTGTGGGGAATGCCTCGACCCACCCTGAAAAGGTGTCTATAAAGACTAAAAGATATTTATTTCCGTACCAGGCTGGTTTTCCCTTAGTGAAGTCGGTTTCCCAGTAGGTCTCAGGTCTGTCTCTTCACGAGCACCTTTCTGGCAGAAGTCAAGATTCCACACTGTCTTGTAGATTGCTCCATCGACATGGGCCATAGTGAAGGCATATCTGCTGTCTGTGTAAATGTTAATGGCCTTTTCTTCTGCCAGCCTTAAAGCCTGGGTTAGAGTGATGAGCTCTGCTCTCTATGCGGACATCTCCTCGGGCAGTCTGCTGGCCGAACTTTTCATCTGCTACTGGTGCCCCTGCTCTGTGCTTATCTTTCACCACGAAGCTGCTTTCATCAGTGAATCAGGTCACTGCTCCTGGCCACAGATGGTCTGTGAGGTGTGGCCGAATTCCAGTTTCTTGTAGGGGGGGTGTTCGCCAGCTTCAGGCAGTAAGCTAGCAGGACTGAGGATGGCAGTGGGAGGGAAGGTCACTCACTCCATTAGCAGCAAACTCTGATAGTGAGTCAGTCAGGCGTTGGTCATCCAGCGGTCAGGGGGCTGGCTGCCTGATAATACTTCCTCTCACTCATGAAACACTTTTTCTGTCTCTCTTACTAGATTATGTAACTCAGCCTCCCCTTTTAATCTCTAAAGTTTCTGATATCCGGGGGGAGTGGGGAAATGGGCCCATATGGACATGACTCCAATTAAGAAAGCATATTTAAACTGAGTCACACAAAGAACACACACAATATGAGATCGTTTATCCATACAGTCCCCAGGAATTAACACCATTATGTAGAAACAGGTAGAAACTGAGGACACTAAGAACAAATTTTTACAATTTGACATGCATATCCTCTAAAAAAAAAATCAAAACATTATTTTAAACCATTACTATTTTGATGATGTAAAGAACAAGATTACATGGCCAATTATTCTTGTACAAGGTCTATAATCTGCCTGGGATATAAATCTAGCATGACATTGCCTTAAGAAGTCTTGTCCAGGCAATCCAGAACAAATTCTTAAATGTCCAAAAACAGTCTTCTTAAAAAAACAGCAATTTTTTATGAGTTGTATATGCATAAACAATTGCAAATTTGAGAATTCATAGTATCTGTGGGAAAAACAATTTTAAGCAATTGTAAGCTCTGAGCCATATATTGACTATTAGAGCCTGAATATTTAACAGTTTAAAACACCGTCTGCAGTACACAATCAATTTGTACTGAAGCAGGAGGTTACTCAAAAGAATAAACATGTGATCCAATTTACATATACTTTTTTTCTCATAGAAGGGCTGTCCTCAAATACAGTAAATGCGATGCATGCATACATGAATTTATCTTACAATTCTTTATTAGTACCACAGCAGCCTTATAATAGGATGTTAAAACTTTACTTTGAGGTGAAGAAAGATGATTTTACATTAATGGTTTTTTTTTTGTCAAACAATTGCTGTGGGCACATTTAAAAATCATAGCTAAAATAAGCAGCTCTTATTTAATTACCATTGATTATAATTGATAACAATTATAAAAGCTTTCTTTATTTTCTGCAAAGCCCCTCATTCTTTACCAATCAATTTTTAATTTTCTGTACCACAATTTTCTAGTTTAACTAAAAGCCTAAATATTATAAAGACACTGCCTCTGAATCTTATGGAGCAACAACTACACCCCAGAACTTTAAAACTCATTGTGTGAGAGCAAATATTTGAAGTAAACTTTCCTTAAGATGCATTAGCAAATAGAATACTGTTTACTCTGAAAGATTCAAGCTCTTAGCTTCTTGTGTTGAAGCAGAGACAATAAAAATTTCTTACACAATGAAAGGCTATTTTACTTTAGCCATACCTAAAGGCAAAATTTTCCAGTGATCACAAACTCACTAGAAGCAAACACTTTACAATCTATAACAATTTTATATGAAGTAGGCAAGGCAGATTGTAATGCCTTTATATGTTCCACAGCCTGATTGACCTTTTATAAATTCTGAATTTAAACTTTATTTAGAACAACATCTGGATATATCTACAACAATGTTCTAAAAGGTTATAGCTACAAGAGGTCTTATATTTACCCAGAAAGGACTCTGAGATCTTTTCTTTGGGTCTACCTAACATCTAGAAAACTTCCATGCGATCTCAATCATTTCCAGAATGAAAGTCTAAAATGCATTTCTGAGAGAAATGGAGGGGCANGAAAAGTTGGGGATTGCTATTTTCAGAGCACTGACACACACAAAGTGAATCTGATAAAGTTTTGTGTATTGATTTATAGTACGTACTACTTGCACGACCACCATAGCACATCTTTACATCTCACAATCACCAGAGTTTTGAAAATTGAAAACTTGGCATAATTTGATATTCAGAAATTACACACTATCACTATGGAAACCAGGTGTGTGCATCAGTGTGGCTGCTAAAATGGAAGTCTGAATATCTGGCTTGCAAGCCAGATCAAAGTTTTAGACAATTCTAGGAACCTGGCCATCAACAGAGGAGAATGATCAGTACTGAGGGGGTTAAAAGGTTGTCTTTGCACTCTCCCCACCGGCACTGCCACTGCACGCACACCCCAGGCAGTGGCTGTGTAGGCATTCAGGTCCACAGCTTTTTTTTCTTACTTTTCCTGTTTGAACAGCTACAGTCTCCTTTCTCTTGCAGACCGTTCAAGCTCCTTTTCAGGGGCCGAGTTGGCCTGCCTGCTCGGAGCAGCCTTTTCTTTTTCTTTTTTTTTTAAATCTCTTGTGCTCTGTGCTGCCCAGGGTTTGGCGGGCCGCGCGCCCAGGGCACAGCCAACCCAGCACCACACAGGTTCCAGCCACCAGTGCGCTCACCCAGGCAGGTCACTTGTGATTTTAGTCCCAACCTCAATTTGATGACCAAGAATCAAACTAGAGAAGGGGGGAGTCGTCACAGTCCATCATTGTCACATAAAGGGAGAGAAACAAAACACACAAAAAGATTATGAAAACCAGGGCGGAACTTCTAACACCAGACTAGGGCCTGCCTCCTGTGGCACTTTTAACACTGCCTGCTTGGAGCAACCTTTCTCTATGCCAAGCCACACTTCCTCGCCACTGGCCCTGGCACCTCTAACCAGCTTCCTTGCCACCTGCGGCCACAGCCGCCACTGACCTCAGAGCACAGCGGAGTACTGTGATCCTCTGCTCTGCCACTGCCGGCCCACGCACGGCTGTCACTGGCCATGAGCACCAGAAGCCCCTGCGCTCTCCCCAGCCTCAAGCATAGCTGAGCAGCTCTGCTCCCCCTCTGCCAACAGGGGGATGGGGCTGCCTGCCTGCTCAGCGGTCAAACATACACCTTTAAAACCATTTATAAACACAGTCTGTCCCAAGACAAAGAACAGAAAAGGCAAGCACAAAACAAAAACAACAGACGATAGTACATTTAACAGTCGTCTATGTCTGGATTCACAGCCAAACACTACCTCAGACGGGGCGGGATTCCACATCCGTCTCTGCTATGGCAGAAAGAGCACTCTGTCTCCCTTGCTCTGCCAGGGGACAGCCAGTTCCTCCTGGCTGTCCAGTACCTTGGGCCTTCCTCCTCTAGGGTCTTCCCATGGGGCGTCCCCGAAGAGGCGCAGCCTTATGGACCCTAGGACGTCTCCCGTTCTGCAATGCCACTGAATCCTTATGGTCTCAGTGACGGCTGCTAGAATACCAGATTCAGATTCAGAGAACAAGACACAGACACTGCAGGCCGCACACTTACACATCATACTAACACACAAACACAGACGTACCTCCAAGGGGCTTCTTCAAGTTTCTAGGGACCCCCAGATTCCCGGCCAATGCACCAAAAATGTAAGACCCCCTCTCGGGTCCTCAGGTTATGGGAGTCAGGGTGTCCCCCCAAAAAAACACGATAGACAGACCATGTTGATGCAAACGCACGAGGCAGTTTATTGGCAGAGCTCCAGTTTGATTCATATCTCACACAGGAGACAGAGGAAGTCGATCCTGACACCCAAAAGCTAGGGGTTTTTAAAGGTTTAGGGTCGGGGTATGGGGAGAATTGGCGCAGATACATGCAATTGGCTCATTTAAACATAGCAAGGTGATTACAAACTAGCAGAATAGTACGTGCAGACTAAAACATTTTAGGAATTTTAAGAGCCCAAGGTCTATCGGGGGCAGCAGGACACCTGGTTGATGTATGACTCTTATTGGGGGCAGTAGGACATCTGGTTGATGTATGACTCTCAGTAAACTAGGGGAGGTGCCTTCCTGCCAGTTGGCTGTGGAGTCAGCCCTGATAGCTCAGTTCCTGCATTCTTTTCCTTATTTTTATGGCCAGGCTTATATTTCACACTGTTCAGCCCTGAGTCTTTCAATTTTGAAACTTGCTCTTTTAATTTTACATTTCCAAACCTTGAATCTATATAATTTTTTCTTTCAAATGCAAAAATATTATTAGACCATTAAATGCTAAATCTGTGTCTACTTATGAATGGACTATAATTACTGAGAATATTGTATCTAATACTTTCAATATTGCTATGAGAGGAAAATTTAAAATTATTAAATATGTTAAAAGTGTGAGAGTTCACAATGCTCAATAATTTAGCTGTGGAAGACCAGCTCATTTCCAAAGAACTATAGACAAAACGGTTGCTGGGGATAGTATTTTCACTAAAGATAATCCAGGAAAAAGATTCCTGTGAAATGTAAAAATGGAGAAAGGGCAGACATAGGGCTTGTGAATACAGATCATCAAGTGATATACGAGGAGGCTCCTTAATATTGGGAAAGTGCCTAGGAGGCTTTTCTTGGGCCCTGCCAAATAACAACAGTAGCCATTGGTTCCTTTTCAGCCAAGGCGAGCCTGTTTCAGAGAACAACTAGAAAAATTAATGCTTGCTACAACAGTCAGCACTGCTCTAAGTTTAACTACTCCAACTACTCCAATGAATAAAACAAGAGATTCTAAACACACCAGGAAACAAAATCTTAGCAAACTAGTATAAATTCTAAGATACTAAAATTGAAATTACTGCTACATGAAATTGAAATTGAAAACCTACTGCATACTTTAGCAGAAGTAATAGTAATTTTGCAAGATTCTTATAATCTAACTTGACCACAGTTCCTAGGGGTTGTGGCATTGTTTCAGATATAATAAAGTATAAAATGGATTAAATGTATAGGACCAGAAGATCAGAGAGGAAGATGAAGCCCATATATGGCACATATAATCATGGATTTATGGGGAAGAAATCAACTGCAAAGGTGGAAAACATATACTATCAGTCCTTCAATTTCAAGGNCCAGCTGTAAAATAGAAGATATTCCTGAAAATGTATTGAAATTTCATCAAAAACTGTTATAGACTATATAGGTTGTCCAGGGGCAGGACACAGAAAAAGTGGCTCTCCAAATTAATATGGAGAGCTATGGATGATAGAGTACCAACTTTCCTACCACTAAAATGGTTAACAAACTAGCCTGTTCAGTTAGAGCTGTAGCTCTTAAATAAAGAATCTTTATAGGTGCAATAGCCACTGGTCCCAGAGTAGCTCGTGGTTCAACATATAAAAGAATCTACCAGACCTTGGAATTTTCCTGTACTTGTCATTATAATGAAATTGGGAAAGTGGAGGATGTTAACATATCTGACAACAATTAATAAAGGGATTCAAGCTATGGGGTCCTAAAATCCTGGAATCCCTTTTTGAAATACCTGTCGTAGTTATATAAATAACAAAGTTAATTCTCAATCATCTCAAATACTCAACACTTTCTATATGCAAAACAATTCATTTGTTATCTAAGTCACGGTTTAGTACAGTGATTTATTTAAAAGATTGATTTTTTCCAATCCCCTGCAGGGAAAAGTTTGCTTTAACTTTGCCCATATTTAACAGTGAAAAGCCAATGAGAAGATACCAGTAAAAGGTCTAGCCACAGGAATGTTAAACATCCCCACTTTGTATCAATATGTTGTGTAATAGCCTTTAGAAATAATTAAAAGATAATTTATTCAATTTGTACATATCTTATTTGCTGATTCTTTTTTTTGTTGTGGAGTTTTTTTTTTTTGGTTTGTTTGTTTGTTTGTTTGTTTTTTGAGTCAGGGTTTCTCTGTGTAGCCCTGGCTGTCCTGGAACTCACTCTGTAGCCCAGCCTGGCCTGAACTCAGAAATCTACCTGCCTTTGCCTCTGGAGTACTGGGATTAAAGGCGTGCCCCACCACGCCCGGCTTTTTTGTGTATTTTGTTTTGTTTTGATTTGTTTTGTTTTTGAGACAGGGTTTCTCTGTATAGTCCTGGCTATCCTGGTGTCCTGGAACTCACTCTGTAGACCAGACTGTCCTCGAACTGAGAAATTTGCTTTCCTCTGCTTCCTGAGCGCTGAGATTAAAGGCGTGCGCCACCTGGCTACTTGCTGATTCTCAGGGAAAAAATGTTCACTGAAATAAAAAAAAATTCCTTTTGTGGGATTACAAATTGCTCCTAGGAAAATGCAAAGATAATATTCTCTCAAATATCTAGGATATAAGATAAATTTAGAGAGAAGACATATATAAGAGATGCACATTAGGAGAGATAAGTTACAGACTCTTAATAGCTTTAAAAAAGTACTGGGAGATTTTAATTGTCTGTGGCCCATAATTGGATTAAATACTTAAGGGCTATGCAATATATTTCATACCTTACAAGGTAATTCAGACTTAAATCATCCATAAAAATTATCAGCTAAAGCTATGAGAATTGCCTTCTGAAAGGCAGCTCTGTTAACTATGTAGTAGCCCCTTCTCTGTGGTGTTGGGGGAGGGGCAGAGAGTTGAGGCTATTTGCCATGGTAGTACAGCAAAAAAGTCCAAAATAAGATTTAGAGAGTGTAGCTAAAATCAAAAGGGGCCGGGAGTGGTGGCGCATGCCTTTAATCCCAGATCTCAGGAGNCAGAGGCAGGCGGATTTCTGAGTTCGAGCCCAGCCTGGTCTACAAAGTGAGTTCCAGGACAGCCAGGGCTACACAGAGAAACCCTGTCCTGAAAAACATTTAAA
>NC_034590.1:14171178-14172935 GCF_900095145.1 Mus pahari | reverse complement strand
GAGAGAGAGAGAGAGAGAGAGAGAAAGGAAGAAGAAGAAGAAGAAGAACTTTGAACTAGGTCAGGGGTTACTCAGAGTCCCTGAGTGGGGTGGAGTTCTGATGGGGGTCTCTGTGTGTGGTTCACCTGCTGGGGGGATGCTTTAGCTGGGTTTGCCCCACAGTGGTAGTGCCAGCTGTAGGATTGTGGGTCCTGAGTCTGCTCTGCCTCAGGGCTCGGCTGGTTCAGGAGGCAGGACTTGGGGAGTGACTGGGCTTACCCCACACCTGGGCAGGTGTTGGGCCATAGGGATGTCCCAGTTTACCACTCCAGGGGTAGGAAAGCACAGTCGATGGCACAGGACATCAGAGCTGGTTTGGGAGTCCCCAGGCCTGCGATGAGGCCAGGGCCATCTGGTTCTCAGGCTCTTAGATATCCAGGCACTGCTGGAAGCCTTGGAAGAACTGATAATAGAGATAGGCGAAGGCCTTCTCTGTGGCTACCTATGGTAGATCTCAATGAAAAGAGGCAGTCCACTGTTTTAAGGCATTTATTGTCATGGTGGAAAGTGGATATGTAAAACCAAACCCCACTTCTCAGAGTGAGCCTGAAATTAAATACCTTTTGCAGGGAGGAATATTTGGGAAGGAAAGCTTATTGGGTAAGCCCTGCAGGCCTATAGGTACCTCATTACAATGGGGATCTCTGTATTAAGACAGCTGTGACAACAGGTCATGTCCTTTTCCTCATGTGGGGGGCTTGGGGTATTGCCCTTAAGTAACTGATGGCTACAAATATATGGGAGCTGCAACTAATGACAGGGGCCTGGTACCCAGGAGCAGGCAAAGCTCTTACCATCCCTTCAGTGTCTCTGAGGCTTCTAGGTTTTGCTCAACCAGGAACCAGGCTACCTTTCACAGTCCTACATATTCCTTCTGAAGAAAGCTGCTATGAACATAGTTGAACAAGTGAACTTGTGAGAAGTTGGAACATCTTTTTGGTAAATGTCCACGAGTGGGTCTTGAGGTAGAACTATTTCCAATTTTTTGAGAAACCGTAAGATTGATTTCCAGAGTGGTTGTATAAGTTTCACTCCCACCAGCAATGGAGGGGTGTTACCCATGCTCATATCCTCACTAGCATGTGCTGTCCTTTGAATTTTTGATCCTAGCCATTCTGATTGGTGTTAGATAGAATTTCTGAGTAGTTTTGACTTGCATTCACTCATATGAAGGAAGTTATAAATTTAGCACTGAATAGCTAAGCTTTTTGATTTTTTGACATAGCTTTCATTGTTGGAGGATCTTGTGCTCACATATAAGCCATATGAGTACCTGGAATGTTAAACACACAGGTGTGTTCCTTCTAGGAACTGCTAGTAGAAGTACTTAATATCCTGGTGACAGTTTCCATTATCTGTGGCTGTAAGCCATACCAGATTCTCCTTTAGAACACTATATTGAGTTTTCGACATACAGAAACCATCTTTGTAGAAAGTATCATATAGTTAATGTATCAGACTCATCTTTATTGAAGATATCTCATGTATGTTACAGATACTAATCACATTGAATTAGTTATTATTAGGACATATTTCACAAATTGAGCTGTGCATTAATTGGCCTACAATAAACAGCTCAAGGCCAGACTCAGAAAGTGTGAACACAAACTATCTCCTTAGTCATAAGTTTAACCAAACTACTTTCTTAAATTTTGCAAAAGACCCTTCTTGTATTTCATTTTACTAAAAAGAACTACATTAATTTTTTTTTTTTTTTT
>NC_034590.1:14168561-14170057 GCF_900095145.1 Mus pahari | reverse complement strand
TATTGTTACTGCCATTTAATGTTTAATGTCACAAATTAATTGATTCGGAAGATGAAACGTCAGTCAAATATTAATAAACCACAGAGCCAGGGCCAAGATGATAAAGATAGTTGCTTCAATGGTTCTTTAGTTTTAAAATGAATTCTAATATCAAGATATTTAAAGATGTCATCATTTGAAAAGGCTTTGAAGTCTTAAATACTTTTATATTTCAAGATTACTTGAATGCAAAATTATAAACATTCACATACATTGTGATTTTGCTAGTATTAAATATTATATTATTTTCATTTCTATAGTTAATAATGTATTGTAATTTATAATGTGATATATGTGGAGATTTTGCATTTTTCAGGAATGTGTTATTTAGTCACTATGTGCATTATAAGTTATCAGTTCTTACTGATATTTTTAATGTCAGGATAATGAAGCACAATACGCACAGGTTAAAGCATTTATGATCAGATAAATGATCCAAAAATCTTAATATAAAATATGAACTATAAAATATACATATATAAAATACATAATATAAATAATATATAGGTACCTTATTTTAATACAATCGAAACACAATAGAGATTTTAAACGTATTATAAAAATTTTGAAGGTTTACATAATTAAAAAAGCTTAAAAATCACTGGCTTCAAAGTATATTTAACCAGGCGGGAGAGATGGCTCAGTGGTTAAGAGCACTGACTGCTCTTCCAAAGGTCATGAGTTCAATTTCCAGCAACCACGTGGTGGTTCACAACTATCTGTAATTGGATCTGCTGCTCTCTTCTGGTGTGTGTCAAGGACAGTGTGGTCATATACCTAAAATAAATAAACCTTTTAAAAAGTATATTTAACCTTACTATTGCTAAAATTATTAAGCTATAGGTATTTATTAATAACCTAAGTTATATGGCTAACTGCCTTATCACACAGTGAAGATCGTGACCAATCACCTCTAACAACAATCNCAGAGGTCTTCAGCAATTAGTGACCATGAAATGAGACTCCTATCCCAATTCCCTGCCTGCTGACCCCTCTGACCAAACTCTGCGGTGGAGACCTCCACTCTGCCCCCTCTGTAGTTCATTTCCTAGGTGTCAGCTCCATCTGTGTCCCTAGAGGACTGCTGCTGTCAGGGCCCNTATGGTAAGATCTGCAAGTCCCAAGCAACTTCCTTCTGGGTTCCCAGCAGATCTGCCCTGTCCTCTCTGTCTCCAATTCATAGCTCTCACAGAAAGAGCCAAAATGCTAAACATTTTCTAACACAAGATCCTAAAAATTTGGGACACTATGAAAACCCTAANCCTAAGAATAATGTGACTAGAAGACTTGCATATTAAAGGTCCAGAAAATATCTTCAATAAAAGCACACAAGAAATTTCTATAATCTAAAGAAAGAGATGCCTATAAATGTACAAGAAACTTACAGAACACCAAACAGAGTGGAACAAAAAAATCCTTTTGCCACATATTGATCAAACCATTAAATTTTTAGAATA
>NC_034590.1:14162742-14168244 GCF_900095145.1 Mus pahari | reverse complement strand
ATTACAGCAGACTTTTCAACAGACACTTTAAAAGCCAGAAGGGCCTGGACAGATGTCTTAGTCTCTAAGAGATCACAATGACAATCCAGGATACTATACTCAGTAAAATTTTTAGTCACTATAGATGGAGAAAACAAAGTAGTCCATGAAAAAACAAATTTAAACAATATATTTTTACTAATTCAGCCCTAGAGAGGAGACTAGAACTAAAACTCTAACACAAGGAGGAGACTCCACTCAAGAAAATACAATATATATATAACTGTACACCAGCCAAACCAAAAGAAGCAACTCTCCCTCCCCCTTCCCCCCACATGCACACACACACACACACACACACACACACACACACACTACTATCCTCAACATAAAAATAACAGGAACTTACAATCATTGGTCATTAATATCTTTCAGCATCATTGGTCTCAATTTCCCAATAAAAAGACACAGGATAACAGAATGGAAGTGTAAACAGGATCCCTCATTCTGCTGCATAGAAGAAATACACCTCAGCAATAAAGATAAATATTACTTCAGAATAAAGGGCTAGAAAAAGGTTTGCCTAGCAAATGGACGCAAGAAACAAACTGGAGTATCCACTTTAATATCTAATAAAGTGGACTTTCAAACAGAAGTAATCAAAAGAGATGGGAAACGACACTTCATACGCATTAAAGCAAAAATCCACCAAGATAACATTTTAGTTGTAAACATCTATATACCAAATGTAAGGGCATCCACATTCATAAAAGAAATATTACTGAAAATTAAATAAAACATCGGAACCAAGACATTAATTCTGGAAGACATCCACATCCCACTCTGACCAATAGACAGATCAACTGGATAGAAACTAAACAGAGAAATAATGAAACTAAAAGAGGTAATGCATCATATGGACCTAACAGATATCTAGAGAAAATTTCNCCCAAACACAAAAGATTATACCTGCTTCTCAGCACCTTCTCCAAAATTGGCAACGTACTTGGTTATAAAGCAAACCTCAAAAAATATAAGAAAATTGAAATAACTCTTGTANCNCATCAGACAACCATGGATTAAAGCAGTCTTTAGATTAGGAAAATATATTCACCAACCCTACATCTGACAGAGGGCTAATATACAAAATATATAAACAACTCAAGAAGTTAGACACCAACAAACCAAATAACCCAATCAAAATATGGGGTACAAAGCTAAACTGAGAATTACCAACAGAGGAATCTCTAATGGGCAAGACACAGTTAAATGTTCAATGTCAGTGGTCATCAGGGAAATGCAAATCTAAATGACTCTGAGATTGCACCTTATACTCATTAGAATAGCAAGAGGAATACTCCTTCATTACTGGCAGGAGTGCAAACTTGTACAACCACTTTGGAAATTAATTTGGCGATATTTCAGAAAATTGGGAATAGTTCTACCTCAAGACTCACCTATACCACTCCTGGGAATACAGCCAAAAAATGTTCTATGATCCCAAAAGGATACATACTCAACTATGTTTATAGCAGGTTATTTATAATAGCCAGGAACTAGAAACAACCCACATGCCCCCCCCAGAAGAATGGATATACTAAATGGGGTTCATTTACACAATGCAACACTGATCAGCTATTAAAAACATGGACATCATGAATTTTGTAGGGCATTGGATGGAACTAGAAAATATCATCCTGAGGGACATGTGTAATATGTTCTCACTTATAAGAGGAAAGTAAGTCTTATAGTATAGGATACTCATGCTACAATACACAGAACCAAAGAAGCCAAATACTTAGGAGGGTATTGATGCTTGAATCTTTCTCAGAGTAGGAAATAAAACAGATATTGGAGGTGGATGGAGGGAGGGACCTGGATGGGAGAGGGGGAGTTGAACAGGGTAGGTGTATCAGGTGTAGGGTGAGCAGGGGAGACAGAAAGGAAATTCGGGGTGGGGATGCATCTCTAGGATGTGCCAGAGACCTGGGATTGGGGGAGACCACAGGGAATCTTTGGGGGAGAATCTAGCTGAGACATCTAGCAGGGAGTAATGTGGTGCCTGAAGTTGCTGCTGCCTGTTGTCAGGCAGGCCTCCCAATAGTGGGATGGAAAAGGCAAAACACTCATAAAACCTTCCACATATAATGTGTCCTGCCTGTAAGATGTGCAGGGACAGGAATGGAATAAAGGTGGATTGAGTGGTCATCCAATGATTGGGCCAGGTTGGGACCCATTCCATGAGCAAGAAGCAATTCCTGACACTATTAATGATACTCTGTTAAGCTTGCAGATAGGAGTCCGGCATAAGTGTTCTCTGAGAGGCTCCACCCAGCAGCCAACAGGAACAGATGCAGAGAACCTCAGCCAACCATTAGATGGAGCTCCTGCATCTTGTGGAAGAGTTGGAAGAAGAACTGGGTGACTGGAGGATGATGAGGCTCCACAGGAAGACAGTCAGTTAACCTGGACTCTTGGGGGCTCCCAGAGACTGACCCACCAACCAAAGATTGAGCATGGGCTTGGCAACCTTAACTCCCCACACATGTGTAGCAGATATGCAGTTTGGTCTTCATTCAGGTTTTCCAACAATTGGAGTGGGGCTGTCCCTGAACTTCTTGCCAGCCTGTGGAGACTATCCCCTTGGATAGACAGCCTTTTCTAACCTTGGTAGGGGAGGGTGCACCTGGACCTGCAGTTACTTGATATGCTAGGGTAGGGTGGGGTGGAGGGTGGCATCGGGGGGTGGGGGTTGTGGGACTAACCCCTCCTCTGAGGATAGGGAGAGGGTTGAGTGGGGAGGAGATGCTGAGTTCAGGGAACTGGGAGAAAACGGAGGCTGATATTGGGATGTAGAGTGACTAAATACATGAATGAAAAGAAAAAAATATTGCTATCAGTCATGTGTTGTCTATGTTACAGAATGGAATCAAACTCTTTGGTTAAAGATTAAGTAAGCATAGACTTTTAATGATTAACCCCAAGTTACAAGTTTAAGTTAATTCAGTTATAGATATGACACATTTTTTAACCATATCCAATAACTTATAAGTCAACAGTCCTTTAGTGTTTGACTGTGACTTTAAAATCACAGCTGGGCAGTGGTGGGAGACAGAGGTAGGTGGACTTCTGAGTTCAAGGCCAGCCTGGTCTACAGAGTGAGTTCCAGGACAGCCAGGACTATACAGAGAAACCCTGCCAAGAATAGCAAAAAACAAAAACAATAAAATCATGACTAGGTGTGGAAAGGGGTAAGCCATAACTTGTTTTCTGAGCCAGCAATAAAGTAGAACATTATAAATCAATGTTAGTATCATCCATATTTAAACAATATTTCAATTCCTATTATTATGTTAAGTCTAGTGTCTAGAAAACCCAGAGGTGAATTTTGAGCCCAGTAAACTAGCTACAGGAATAAGAGACAACATTTTTTATGCTTTGAAGACCAGTTAGAAACCAGCATGCAATAGCTATGTGTATTCTTAAGCATAAAATAAACAACAAGGGGCCGGTGAGATGGCTCAGTGGGTAAAAGCACCGGACTGCTCTTCCGAAGGTCCGGAGTTCAAATCCCAGCAACCACATGGTGGCTCATAACCATCCGTAACGAGATCTGACTCCCTCTTCTGGAGTGTCTGAAGACAGCTAGAGTGTACTTACATATAATAAATAAATAAATCTTAAAAAATAAATAAATAAACAACAAATCTTATAAGAATAGAAATCACAGATTCATCCATACTTTGGAGAGGAGCTGGGTCTGTGCAGTTGGGATCAGAGCTCTGGACATTACAAGGCTATGCAATGAGCCCCAAGTGCTATTTGTGAATTTTCTACCCCAAAATCTACCTTACCCATACTTGGTGTTCTAAAATGCTAAGTTTTTATCGACCTAGCTTTCCTGCCAGCTAGACACAGGTAGGAGAAGGCAGAAGGGTCTGAGCCTGGGGTAGAGTCTGTAGCTCCTGGATACAACCCCAAGTCAGAGCATCGCATATTCAGAGACTCAACTTCACAGCCAGCTAGATGCAGGTGTGGTCGAAACTATGCTGCACCTGGAGCTCCGTGAGCTACTGTGCCTTACAGCCTTAAGTCAGAACACACAAAGACAGAGCAGATACATAAGACAACGATATTTAAAATTGGCCTTTTCTGTTTCTATGTCAGTAAGTTTTCATATTGTGCATTCACCTAATTAGTCGCCCCCCCCCCCCCGCAATAGTAACACATGAGGAAGGACCAGACAAGTGGACAAGTCACAAAACAGGAGTCAACAATAAAGATTGAATTGGTGTTACAGAGGTTTCATCAATCTAGGAGAATTTAACCGATGGGAGACTGTTTCAGCGGCCTCCGTGTATAATCCCTGGAATGCCTGGTATCCCCTGGAAGTCTCCGCTTTGTTGGACAGCCTAGGCATTGGAACCTAGCTGAAGTTCCCATGTGCTGGGTTACTGAAGTTTCTACCTCCCAGCGTCAGTAGAGGGCGTTTCCAGAGCTCCCATGGCAAATAACCAATCAGAAAATAACTGATGGCCTTGGATGAACTCCCAATTACATAGAAATTACTCAAAAAACAAACAAACAAACAAACAAACAAAAAACCGATAGGTATCTCCCAATTGCCGTTCGGGTGTACAAACTCCATCCCCTTTACCAGAATCCTGGAACCCACAAGAAGCTTACTGTTTTTCTCTGAGTCTGCCATTCACCCTGAGAGTCTGCAGAGGGAACGCATTTCCCGGAGACCTTGGCTGGGTCAGTCAGCCCACCCCTCTATTATCCGGAATGAAGATCGAATTTGGGGCCTTTATTTCCTTATACGCCTCCGTACATTAATCCTGAATTTTACTGAAAAAAAAAAAAAACACTCAACCATTTCGGTCCAAATTTAAAGTAACCGTTTATTAAATATTAAGTCCTGACCAAGGGATAGACCTGGATCAGTAATATCCACAGAATTTCCCAGCTGAAATAGCCCCTGGTCACATGTTGTAGGGGTATATACAGATAATTTGTCCTCCTTACTTTCCCACCAGGGCTTGTTACTTACAAAGAACTACAATTCCCAGAATCCCTAGAAGTTACCTGGTTCATGGGCAGGTTACGCTTACAGGTCAAATTTGGGAATTACATACGCAAGCTTGATCACCATTACATATCCACCTTCATTTCCGGAGGAAGAAGGGGAAGTGCCTAATGAATAAAGTAAAGGTAGTTCAAGTAAGCTCCAGATTCCACGACTTAGAACGCGCAGGGTCATTGTTCACAAAGGGGAGGAGCAGGCAGCTGAGCGGCAGGAGCCGAGGTGGTGGCTCCTTCCCGGTGCGGGATGGGAAGACAGACGGGTAGAATACAGGCACAGAGCTACTGAAATGCAAATCTCTGTGTATCTGGAGAAGGTCTGGTACTGTCCTGGAAGACCGGGCCAGCGATTATGCGGAGTTCCGTCTGCACTGTCTAACCCTAAGGGAGGTACTCATGGCACTCAAGACTTAATGGCCAATCAGAGCCTTGAGGTGG
>NC_034590.1:14158189-14159446 GCF_900095145.1 Mus pahari | reverse complement strand
ACAAAACCATAAAAAAGAAATAACTCTGTGTTGCAGGTTATTTGTTCTCACTGTGACCCCTGAGATTGTGTTATTCACTGGTAAAATCTATTTTTAGTTGTACTATGGCTCAACTTTAACACACACCTTTAATTCAAGAGCTTTCTGCTTGAATTTTGTAAACAAGTTTTACAAACCATAGGTTGTCAGAGCAAGTAACCAGTTGACAGGAAGTACAAATAGGATTAATAAAAAAAAATGATAAAGAGTTAGAAGGAGTCAGGGAGATGAATAGAGATGCACAGAGATTAGAAGGGAGGTGCAGTAGAAGGTTTTTTGTTGTTGTTTTTAGTTTTATTTTTTGTGGTACTGTGAGAGAGGGGCATTCTTGGTGGGGCATCTGCTGAGGAGAAAGGTCAGTTGGGTGCTTTCTCTGCCTGATTAGCAGACTTTTACCCCAGCATCTGGCTGCTGGGTCTCTATTGGTAAAATAGAACATTTGAGATTTACAAAAAAAGATTATGGGACTATTTTTGCTGTGTAAGTCTCCCATCTGTGATGGGTGTGGCCAGACTTGCAGTCTCTTGTCCATATTTAAATTGTTCAAAACATAACATAACATGGGGACTGAACCTAAAAGAGATGTAAGGTTGACAGCAAATAAGAAATATGAAACCTGTTCTCAGTGGTCCCCTATTTGAGCATTAGCCAGAGCTGAATGCATGCTGTCATTAAAGAGATCCTTGCTTGCTTGCTTGCTTGCATGTATATCTGTGTAAGAGTATTGGATCATTTGAAATTGGAGTCAGAGACAATTGTGAGCTTCCTTGTGGGGCTGGGAATTGAACCTGCATCCTCTGGAAGAGCAGCCAGTGCTTTTAACCAGTGACTTATTTCTCCAGCCCCTCTTTCTTTTTTTCTTTATTTAAGATTTGTTTGTTTGTTTGTTTGTTTGTTTATTTATTTCATGTATGTGAGTACACTGTCACTGTCTTCAGATACACCAGAAGAGGGCATTGGATCCCCACTACAGATTGTTGTGAGCCACCATGTCGTTGCTGGGAATTGAACTCAGGACCTCTGGAAGAGCAGTCAGTGCTCTTAACCTCTGAGCTATCTCTCCAGCCCAAGAGATGTTTCTTAATTATTCTTTTAATTGTGTGTGTATTCATTTCTCCCTGGGAAGGCATATTAATTCTATAATAGCTACATCTTCTGACCCCTCCCTGTCCCCACATTGCTCAGGGTCATGTCTGCTCTGGGAAATAGCTCTTGGGT
>NC_034590.1:14156690-14157937 GCF_900095145.1 Mus pahari | reverse complement strand
GTAGCTCTACTGTGTAACATTACATATGTATTTGTATTATTTGAATAGTTATTCAAGCATTACCTTTCCTTAAAGAAAAGGAAGGATACTCTTTTGTTATTAAATGTGCAGGAACCTCTGTAATTCCACAATCCAAACTAGTAGAAGATCATGAAAAAATAACTGGGTTTGTTTCTTGCATGATATATATTTCACATTGCTAAGAGTAAAACTTCTGATTTCATAGATCTGGACAGAGTCCATGAATGAGCTTGTAATGAAATTTTTTTGTTTTGTTTTGTTTTGTTTTTTGTTTTTTCGAGACTGGATTTCTCTGTATACTATTGTCTGGGTTTGGTGGTTGTATATGGGATGGATCCCGGGTCGGGCACAGAGAAAGCTGTACTTTGAGGAGTCCTTATATTTTATTATAAACCAAAGGGAGGAATGTTAGAGCTCAGGCACACCCACACACACTGCCTGTCCTCAGAGACTCAGTGCTAGCAGCTACATCATTGCTAGTCACCAACCCTTTAAAAGGTCCCCTGCCATCACAGTCAACTCTATCTGCTGGTCTGTCTGGGTTTTGTTTGTATTTTTGTTTGTTTTGTTTTTTTCCAGACAGGGTTTCTCTGTATAGCCCTGGCTGTCCTGGAACTCACGTTGCAGACCACTCTGGCCTCGAACTCAGAAATCCGCCTGCCTTTGCCTCCAGAGTGCTGGGATTAAAGGCGTGCACCACCACGCCCATCTTTGTAATGAATTCCTGTGTGATGGTCACCCTTTGCACAAATAGAATGAAAATTATATCTATCCAAATCATGCTTTCCCGCTCACTCTATCTTCTGCTTTGGGATATCTATAACAAGTGCAGCATAGTATGAAATATGCTCAGAAAGTCACGGATAAGCTGGATGTGGGAGGCAGAGGGTTCGAGGTCAGCCTGGTCTACAGAGCGAGTTCCAGGACAGCCCGAGCTACACTGAGAAACCCTGTTTCAATAAACAAAAACTACAACAATAAAAAATAAAAAAATAAAAAAAATCATGCTTTCCCTGACTTGGATGTTTGCTTTTCTTTCTTCCTTGTTGCTTCCCTTCTTTGTATTTTCATCTATGCATATTGAATGAATTTTTTAACTGAAATGTATTCTTCTCTCCTACAATATGTTGACCAGTGTCCACTCCTCATATCTAACCCAAACCTCTTCTTCACTTCCTCTTCCTCAGATCTACTCCTCCAACTCTGTTTCCTTTTCAGAATAGGGC
>NC_034590.1:14150606-14156679 GCF_900095145.1 Mus pahari | reverse complement strand
ATTTTATTGAAGATATTTACTGTCCCTTTAAGTTGAAAATCTTTATTCTCATCTACACCTATTATCCATAGGGTTGGTCTTCTCATTGTGTGTTGGAATTCCTGGATGTTTTGTGTTAGGATTTGCATTTTCTTTGACTGTTGTGTCCATGTTTTCTCTGGAATCTTCTGCACCTGAGATTCTCTCTTCCATCTCTTGTATTCTATTCTGTTCGTGATGCTTGCAACTATGGCTCCTGATTTCTTTCCTAGGATGTCTATCTCTATTTCTATCTCCAGAGTTGTCTCCCTTTGTGATTTCTTTATTGTTTCTACTTCTGTTTTTAGATCTTGGATGGTTTTGTTCAATTCCTTCACTTGTTTGGTTGTGTTTTCCTTTAATTCTTTTAAGGGATTTTTGTGTTTCTTCTTTAAGGGCTACCTGTTTAGCAGTGTTTTCCTGTATTTCTTTAAGGGAGTTATTAATGTCCTTCTTAAAATCCTCTACCAAGCTGGGCATGGTGGTGCACGCCTTTAATTCCAGCACTCGGGAGGCAGAGGCAGGTGGATTTCTGAGTTCGAGGCCAGCCTGGTCTACAGAGTGAGTTCCAGGACACCCATCGGGTAATCTCTGGTGTTAGATGTTCTAGGTGTCTCTGGCTGGACCTTGTTCCACCTGTGAGTCTGTTAGTCTCTGTCAGTACTCCTGGCAGAGCAGCTCTCTCCTGAGTCCCGGGGGTCAGAGCACTCCTTGGAGGCAAGCTCTCCTCTGGCTGGGAAGGTGCACAGAGGCCTGAGGTTCAGCTCTGCCTCTCGCTGAGGATGAAGGCCCGAAGGGACCGTGTGCAAGAAGCTCTGTTGCTTCTGCAGCCTGTGCCTCTGCTATATGGACCAGCCTCAGAGAGACCCCAGATAGAAAATCAGTAACCTTTCTATAATCAAAGGATAAATGGGCTGAGAAAGAATATAGGGAAATGGCATCCTTCAGAATAGTCACAAACAGTATGAAAAATCTTGTTGTGACTCTAACCAAACAAATGAAAGATCTATTCAACAAGAACTTAAAATCTTCGAAGAAAGAAATCAAAGAAGACATCACAAGATGGAAAGATCTCCCATGCTTATATATTGGCAGAAATAATATAGTTAAAAAATCACCATCTTGCCGAAAGCAATCTACAGAATCATTGCAATCCTCATCAAAATTCTAACTCAAGGGCTGGTGAGATGGCTCAGTGGGTAAGAGCACCCGACTGCTCTTCCGAAGGTCAGGAGTTCAAATCCCAGCAACCACATGGTGGCTCACAACCATCTGTAACAAGATCTGACGCCCTCTTCTGGAGTGTCTGAAGACAGCTACAGTGTACTTATATATAATAAATAAATAAATCTTTAAAAAAAAATTCTAACTCAATTCTTCATAGAGTTAGAAAGAGAAATTTTCAAATTCATTTGAATAACAAAAAAAACCCAGGGTAGTGAAAACTATTCTCAACAATAAAAGAACTTCTGGGGGCATCACCATCTCTGATCTCAAGCTGTACTACAGAGCTGTAGTGATAAAAACTGAGTGGTGTTGGTACAGAGACAGGCGGGTAGGTCAATGGAACAGAACTGAAGACCCAGAAATGAACCCACACACCTATGGCCATATCATCTTTGACAAAGGAGCTAAAACCATCCCCTGGATGAGAAAGACGTTTCAACAAATGATGCTGGTTCAACTGGAGGTCAGCATGTAGAATAATACAAACTGATCCATTCTTATCTCCCTGTACAAAGCTCAAGACCAAGTGGATTAAGGACCTCCACATAAAACCAGATACACTGAAGCTAATAGAAAAGAAAACGAGGAAGAGCCTTGAACACATGGGCACAGGAGGATTTTCCTAAACAGAACACCAATGGCTTATGCTCTAAGATCAACAATAAACAAATGGGACCTCATAAAATGGCAAAGCTTCTGTAAAGCAAAGGACACTGCCAACAGGACAAAAAGGCCACCAACAGATTGGGAAAAGAAGTTTACTAACCCTAGATCTAATCGAAGGCTGATATCCAATATATACAAAGAACTCAAGAAGTCAAGACTCCAGAGAACCAAATAACCCTATTAGAAATGGGGAACAGAGCTAAACAGAATTCTTACTTGAGGAAACCTGAATGGCTGAGGAGCACCTAAAAAACTGTTCAACATCCTTAGTCCTCAGGGAAATGCAAATCAAAACGACCCTGAGATTCCACCTCGCACCAGTCAGAATGGCTAAGATCAAAAATTCAGGTGACAGCAGATGCTGGCGAGGATGTGGAGAAATAGGAACACTCCTCCATTGCTGGTGGGATTGCAAGCTTGAACAACCACTCTGGAAATCAGTCTGGTGGTTCCTCAGAAAATTGGACATAGTATTACCTGAGGACCCAGGTATACCACTCCTGGGCATATATACAGAAGATGCTCCAACACATAATAAGGACACATGTTCCTCTATGTTCATAGCAGCCATATTTATAATAGCCAGAAGTTTGAAACAACCCAGATGTTCATCAACAAAGGAATAGATACCGAAAATGTGGTACATTTACAAAATAGATTAGTACTCAACTATTAAAAAGGACTTCATGAAATTAATAGGCAAATGGATGGAACTTGAAAATATCATCCTGAGTGAGGTAACCCAGTCACAAATGAACATCCAGTACGTACTCACTGAGAAGTAGATATTAGCCCAAAAGGTGGGAATATCCACAACACAATTGACAGAACATATGAAGCTCGAGAAGAAGCAAGAATATGCAATGAGGCTTGCTTGTCTTATCTCGGTAGGTGTGGTCTCTGTAGCATCAAATTGTTGATGGGAATTGAATTTTAGAACCTCTGCTGACTCTGGTAAGCCCCACTTTCTCCTGTCGGTTCCGATCGCTCACTGCTCTACCTGGTCAACCCAGCTCACTCCAGTCAACTCTGCTCATTCAGTCCCTGCTCGCTCTGGCCTAAAGATTTATTTATTATTATGCATAAGTACACTGTAGCTGACTTCAGACACACCAGAAGAGAGTGTCAGATCTCATTATGGGTGGTAGTGAGCTACCATGTGGTTGCTGGGATTTGAACCCAGGACCTTCAGAAGAGCAGTCAGTGGTCTTACCTGATGGGCCATCTCACCAGATTGGCACATATCTTCTTGCTTAAATGAGTATTACTTTCACATTTTGTTCAATTAATCCTATATCAATCTAATGCATGATTTTGCTATGATTCTGTGTAGTATTGATGAAGAGCTCTTACTGGTCTTAAAAGAGATGGACTCAATTTCCAGTACTTACATGGGGGCTCACAAATATTTTTCAGTCCAAGTTTAGGGTTTCTGAAGCAATCTTCAGGTTATGCTGAGGAACAGACAGGCAACCAGTGGTACACATGTGTGCATACAGGCAAAACATTCATATTCATATTTTAAAAATAAAAATAGACACACCAGGTAAGAAGAATATCATGCACCTGAAATCCAGTAACTCTGAGGTCACTGGCAGTATTTATGTCATGAATACATTTCATATAGGAACAAAATGATATTCTCTGCTAAATGTCAAAACTGAAGATGTGGGTGAAACTCAGTATAGCAGCATCTGCGTGACTTTATTGGTATAAAAAATATATTCCAGCCCTATCAGCGAATAATATAAAAACCACCATGACCCAGCCATTCTGCCCCTGATGTATCTCTGTGACACAGACTCAAACTCCACTGATCAACCACAGACCATGCATTCCAGAACACCAGGGAGGCTTCTGAAAGATCGCTCCCTCTCTATTTTTTTTAAAATTCACTTTACATTCTGAACATAGCCATTTCCCTCCTCTTTTCCCAGTCCCACTCTTACAAATCCCTCTCCTTATTGCCCCCTCCCCTTCTCCTCAGAGACAGGGATTTTCCTTTGAATACACTCTACCCTGGGGCAACTATTCCCTTAAAAAATAGACCATACCTACAAATAAAAGGAAGAGAAGAAAGAGGAGAATCATAGACCAAAGGCCTAGAAAATATTTTCAAAAAAATTATGGAAGAAAATTTTCCTAAACTAAAGAAAGGCATGCCTTCTTGATGAGGTACAAGAAGCAATCAAAATAACAAAGAGATTGGACCAGAAAAGAAAGATTCCTCACCATATAATAATCAATATTCTAAACATAGGGAACAAAGAAAGAATATTAATAGCTATAAGAGAAAAAGACCAAGTAACATATGAAAGCAGACCGGACTTCTCAAAGGAGACCTAAAACCACAAGGGCTTGAAAACATGTGCTATAGACTCTAAGAAATGGCACAGATGCCATCTAAGGTAATGATACTCAGTTAAAAATATTATTAGTACAAATGGAGAAAATAAGATATTCCATGAAAAAAGTCAAATTTAAACACTACCTACCAATAAATGCAGCACTACAGAAGGTTCTAGAAGAAAAAATCTAAACCAAAGAGATTATCTACATACATGAAAACACAGTAAATAATTATCCATAAGCAAAACCAAAAGTGAGCAAGAATACACACACAGAAAACTCTCTCTCTCTCTCTCTCTCTCTCTCTCTCTCTCTCTCTCTCTCTCTCTCTCTCTCACACACACACACACACACACACACACACACACANTCTCTCTCTCTCTCTCTCTCTCTCTCTCTCTCTCTCTCTCTCTCTCTCTCTCTCACACACACACACACACACACACACACACACACACAAATACACACACACCAACAATAACAACATAATAAAAGGAAATAATAGTCATCATTCTTTGACATCTTTCAATATCATTGGCCTTCCCCAATCAAAAGACAGATTAATAGAGTGGGTAGCTCAACCAGGACTTATACTTCTGCTTTATACAAGAAACACCCTTCAATATCAAGAATAGGCATTTCCTGAAGGTAAAAGTTTGGGGGAAGATATTATAAGAAAAGGGATCTAAGAAATTAGCTGGTGTAGCCATTTTAATATCTAACAAAATAGACTGCAAACAAAAATTAATCAAAAGAGATGCATGCAAGGAAAAATTAAACCAAGATAACATTTCAACTTTTAACATCTATGTCTCAAACACAAGATCATTCCAACCTTTGTAAATGAAAAAGGTTTGAAGCTAGTATCACAAATTAATTCTCACAGACTAATAGTACAAGACTTCAATAACCCACTTACATCAATGGACAGGCATTTGAGACAAAAAGTAAACAAAGAAATAATGGAATTAACAGATATTATAAACCAAAAGACTCTAAGAAATATTTACAGAATATTTCACCCAAATGGAAAAGAATATATCATGTTCTTAGCAGTTCATGAAACTTTCTCCAAGATTGAACATATATTTGCACACACTAAAAGTCTCAATAAAAAAGAGCCTGAGCGGGCGGGCGGGCGCGCGCTGCAGTGGGTGTGCGAGGCGCAGGCTGTTGTGCTCCCGGCTCTGCTCGCTCCTTCCTCTGCGGGTGGCGGAGGCCCCAAGCGGTGCGGGGCTCGACCCTTCCTTCCCTGCTCGTCCTGCCCAGCTCTTCTCGCGCTGCGCGGTCTCTCGGACGCCAGACCGGCCCGGCCCGGATATGGCTCTTGGACAGCAGAAGAGTCAGTCTCAGCAGAAAAATGCCAAAAAGCAGGCTGGACAAAAGAAGAAACAAGGACATGACCAAAAGGCTGCTGCCAAAGCTGCCTTAATATATACCTGCACTGTCTGTAGGACACAAATGCCAGACCCACTGTCTGTAGGACACAAATGCCAGACCCCCAGACCTTCAAGCAGCACTTTGAGAGCAAGCACCCCAAGACTCCACTTCCTCCAGAGTTGGCTGATGTTCAGGCATAAAGTTGTTTACAGGTGAATTCATGACACCTTTGACTCTCTACTGTCTCAGACCTTAGGTAACAAACCTGCAGCTGCTTTTTTAAACAAACTGTTGATCAGCAAACAATAAAGGGGCTACAGAAACACTCATTTTTATGCTGTTCCCTTTGGGCTTCATGCAAAGACAATTCTGTGTAAATGTACAGTTGACTCTGATGTGGAAATCTGAAAATCAGTCCATTCTTGTTATAAAA
>NC_034590.1:14147281-14150356 GCF_900095145.1 Mus pahari | reverse complement strand
CAAGTGAGTTCCAGGACAGCTAGGGCTACACAGAGAAACCCTGTCTCAAAAAACCAAAAAAAAAAAAAAAATCTGAAATGACCCATTGCATCCTATCAGATCATCATGGATCAAAGTGGATATCAAAAAGAGCACATAAAACAAAAAGCTTGCAAACTTGACAAATTGAAAAACTATTTACTGCATGAAAAATGTTTCACAACATAAAGAGAAATATTAGAGATATTCTAGAATTCAATAAAAATGAACACACAGAATATGCAAAATTATGTGATACTATGAGGAATGAAAGTGATGGTAAGAGGAAATTTCTAGGAAACTATGAAGATGACTTTAGGGAGGACTTCTGGTAATGGAGGATATGAAGTCTGAACTGGCTATCTTTTACAAACAGGCAGGACTTCCAGTGCTAAGACTGGGTGACATTCAGTTAAGTTGTTGGCCTAGGAAGGCATGTGGGGAACACTAAACAAATCAGGCTGCTGCTAGGACAAAAGGTTACTTTCTGAAAACTGAAACTGGTGCCCATTGTGCAGAACAATTTCCACAGTTTCCTGAGGTCAAGTGCATGCAGGCTTGGAGCCTTCACCGTTATGCTCTATTCTCTTTGTGGTGAGAAGGCACTCTATAAGCCATGGAAAGAGAAACTTGGAGACTAGACCAGCTAAAACATAAAACCCTCCACCTACAAGATATGCTGGAAGATGAATGTCCAATCAATGTTTGGTTTAATGTGAGGCCACACCATGAGAATGCGTTACACTGCCTGGATGGCCAGAAAGCACAGAGATTAAATTGCAAGCCTTGAACATGCATGGGTGAAGTGGAAGTTCTGGTTCCTTTAAAAACTCGGGTGAGTCACATGTTTTTCTGGAAGCAGTCTTGGGAGAGAACATGTGATGTTTTGCTGAAAACAGACCCTTGGGAGGGCAAGTGATTTTAGAACGGATGTAAATAGAGCCACACAGACCGTGAGAGGGCACTCTTGTATTGCTACATGGTACAATGCTTCACTGGTCTTTGCTGGTTTTACCTGGTTCTCCTAGAGAGAAACGTGCCAAAGAACTTCTCCTGGCTCAGAATGCCAGCTGATTCTGGCCACTTTCACCGACTTGGCAAAGCTTTATTGTTTCTGCTGGATCATGGAATCACTACTAATTTGGTTTTGCTATTGGACTGAACTCGTGGTGTCTTGACAACAAAGAGTAGAATAGCCCCAAGGAACTAGTTCTTAACAGGCCCACAACCCCTTCTCTATTTTTTTTTTCAATTTTTATTAGGTATTTACTTCATTTACATTTCAAATGCTATCCCCAAAGTCCCCTATACCACCCCTCGCTCCCCTACCGACCCACTCCCCCTTCTTGGCCCTGGTGTTCCCCTGTACTGGGGCATATAAAGTTTGCAAGACCAAGGGGCCTCTCTCCCCAATGATGGCTGACTAGGCTATCTTCCCCTTCCCTATTAACCTTCATTTCCTTCTACCTCTGCTCCATGGGCTAGAAGTAAGATTAAAGCTAAATAAAGGTTTTGAAAATTCTAAGTCCACCCGTGGGTCTGCACCAGGTCCTCTGCTGACATCTTAAAGCTGTTAGCTTGGTATTTTTGTGGTACTTCTAACAGTGTTAGCCAGTGTAGCTCTGACACTCATCTGCTCTTTAGATACATTTCCTCCTATTGGGTTGCTTGTCCAGTCTCAACATGAGGCCTTTTGCCTTTCCGTTGTATTTAGTATGACCTTGTGTAGCTGTCCTCTCCTAGAGGCCTGCACTTTTCTGAAGAGGAATCAGAGGAAGGGAAGAGGATCTGGGGAAGCAGGGACTGTACCTAGAAAGTGTGTGGGAGGGGAGGGGTCAGAATATATTGCATGAGTGAAGAATCTGTCCTCAATTTAAAAATGTGAATTCATTTTTTACTAAATGAAAACATAAATGGAAGCAAAAATGAACAGAGAAGTGAGATAGTGAAGACAGGGAAAGCATGGTTTGGACAGTTACATGAGAATCTCATTAGAATCTCATTTTTAGCGCTTTCTAGATCTGTACAATCATAAGTTTTGCTCTCCACAATGTGAAATATATATCATGGATGAAACACACTCAGGTCATTTTCCCGTGTTAATCCAGCCCTTGCACAGCCTCTCAGGGGACAGCTATACTAGACTCCTCTCAGTAAGTACTTCTTGGCATCAGCAATAGTGTCTAGGTTTGGTGTCAGCAGATATGATGGATCTCTATATGGGGCAGTCTCTGGATGGCCTTTCTTTCCATCTCTGTTCCACTCTTTATCCCTGCATTTCCTTTTGACAGAAATAATTTTGGATTAATATTTTTAAGGTGGGTGGGTGGCCTCATCCCTCAAATGGGGGCTGTGCCTATTCACAGGATATGATCTCTACAGGTTCTGTCTCCCTTTTGTTCGGTATTTCTGCTAATGTTCTTGCTGTTGGGTCTTGGGAACCTCTTGGGTACCTGGCATCTGGGACTTTCACTTTTTTTAAAAATTGATTCTTGGGTGCCTGGTGTGTGGACATGAAAAATGGCCAGTCCAGGTACTTGTTGATCATCTAAAATTGATTTACCTCACTACTCATTGCTAATATAAACAATTATCAAAGCAGGAAAATTTTCAATATTCTATCTTCCACATACCATTATTTGCTATGATTATACAGCTTCAAAGTTAATCATAGAATGTAATTCTTGCATAGGTCTATGTTCATTTCTAAGTCCCAATAAAAACCAGAGGGATTGGAGACACTCATTCACAGGTCTGTTTTTCCTTTCCACTGACCAGTCAGGGAACAGCCTGGAAGAAGTTGCAAGACTGTCTTCCCAGCACATGGCAGCAGAGGCAGGGTTGCATATTCAAAGCAGTTCTCAACTATATAGTAAAACCAAGCCTGAGATACAAAAGACACTGCTCTAAAAGAAATAATAAATAGCATTGTGAAAAAAGGAAATTCTTTTTTTGTTTGTTTGTTTTTGGGGGGTTTTGTTGTTGTTGTTGTTGTTTTGTTTTGTTTTTTTCAAGACAGGGTTTCTCTGTATAGCCCTGGCTGTTCTGGAACTCACT
>NC_034590.1:14139466-14146951 GCF_900095145.1 Mus pahari | reverse complement strand
TGGCATGGGGAATGGCAAAAAAAGATATGTTTGATCAACCAAACACAAAGCTACAGCCAATGTCCTTCTCAATTCTGTGTTGACTTAACTGTTTAAATAGATTGGACTAACCTACAAAGAAATGCTTTCTAGTTGGAAATTCAATATNTATTGGATGAAGCTAATCTCCCCAAATAGTATACCACCAATCTGGTCACCCTTCATTTACATAACATGGGATTAATACAGGCTGGGAAATTTTTTTAAAACTCTGCCACTTTCAGGTCCTCTTTCCTAACAGTGACTCCAGAAGTTGATTATCTACCCTGATGACTCCCACCACTGGACACAATAAACTATTCCTCCTATTCTTGTTTGAAGGCAAAACCCATGCTCCTCTTGAAAATCCTTTGTGCATGCGTGTGTGTGTGTGTGTGTGTGTGTGTGTGTGACTGTAATGGAGAGATGACTACATAACTCAGGACTAGGACATCATTGTAGAGAATCCTATGTTTTAAGATTTTATTTTATGTATATGGGTATTTTCATGTGTGCGTCTGTGTACAATATTTGCAAAGTCCATCAGATCCCTTTGGACTGGGTTTACAGAAGATGATTAGCTACCAGGTCATTTCTGTGAATAGAAACTAACTGTGTTCTCTATAACAACAACAAGTGTTCTTACCTAATATCTTATCTTTCTGGCAGCTTCCAACTTTGCTTTTGGATGTTTTGTTTTGTTTTTTACATTTAACTTAAAATATACATTACTTTCCACCTTCTTTTTCCTTTCTCCATCCCTTCAAAATTCTTCCTTGTTAAGTATGTGTGAATAGATATGCATAGCTATATTAATAAAACCTCATCAGTCCATTTCCGTTGAGTATGTGCATACAGTTTTATAGCTGAAAACTTTTTGTTGGATATGCTATTAAGGATCTCATTATTGCTTGAAGCTTTTTACAGTTGCAGAATTCCACTCTTTTTTCTTTTTTCTTTTGGTTTTTTCGAGACAGGGTTTCTCTGTGTAGTCCTAGCTGTCCTGGAACTCACTCTGTACACCAGGCTGGCCTCGAACTCAGAAATTCGCCAGTCTCTGCCTCCCAAGTGCTGGGATTAAAGGCATGCGCCATCACGCCCAGCTTGAATTCCACTCTTTTTTTTACTGGTTAGTTGGTTTATTTATATTTCAAATATTATCCACCTTCCTGGTTTCTCCTCTGAAAACACCTCCATCCCCCTCCAGACTCCACAAGAGTGCTCCCCTCCCATACACCCACCAAGTTACCTAGCTGTGACTTGGCCATCTCTAATACAGTCACTCTGGCAACATGGTGGACAAATCTATCTGATGTTCTGTTGACTTCCAGGCCAGCCAGCTTCATAGTGAGGGTACTCTTCAAGAGAGAAAGAGAAAAATTAACAGAAAAGAAAAGGAAATTATTAATGAAAACTGAAAACATAAATGCATTTAATCAGTCTAATTTCTTGGGCTGGTGATGAGGATATAAATTAACTAATTATCCTTGGGGTGCTAATGGGTGTAGATAGCCGGGAAGATACATGCACAACTAAGTAATAGAACCAATCCATATGAATCTTTGCCACCTATAAATCCCTTCCTCATTCTCAGTCCCTTCCTCATTCAACAAAGATGTTCTCATCTGGAGGAATCAGTCTTCCCGCAAACTGAGTTTCGGGGAAATTCAAATTTCATAGGACACACTGTTTCACTACATGCTACCCAAAGGGAGATCTAGAAATGCCCTTTAGAATATCATTATTCCTACCAGGCAGATAGGATATAGGAATGACAGCATCGGGACGCTTCAGTGTAAGGAACAAGTGGGTACTGCCAACTGGTAGACTGTGGGGTTCTGTCACTGAAGCTACTTAGAGTTTCCAAGAAGAATGGAAGTCCTGGAAGGGGGCTGACCCAAAACAGCTGAGTGGATCCAGAAAGTACAACAGGAGCTAGCTTGTCCTCTGGTTCTCCACAAGCACTGCTATTTGGCCTTTTGATTCTCAGGCTTCCACAGTTAAAGCTCCCTCCCTGACAGTTCATCCACACTCCATGGCTCTCTGTAAATACCTGATTTCCCCAGCCTTAGAGTGACTTATCTTTCAGTCTTGGGTTCCCTGACAACAACCTCCATGGCATCAGGAGTCAAACCACTCAGGGCTCCTAAGTAAATGTTTTGCAAGAAAGTAGATGATTCCACCCAAACAAGTAGATCTTCATGCCTGGAGGACTCCTTTCTCTCATTCTAGGAGTCACAAACTCCCATAAGTATAACTATAACATGTCCTTGTAAGCTACAACTGCTACTGATTTACCACATTCGACATAAACTGAGTCTTGTGGCTTTGATAACATTGTGAGCTAGTTCATAAAGACTTGTACTTTCAGTTTCTCTCCTTATCATTCCTTTCACTCTTTCCTCATTTTGTGGAGATTTGGGCTGGCAAACTTCTTTCAGCATCATGTGTAAGTTTCTCATGTTATCAATGTTATGTCATATGGGTCAACAGGGCTGGAGTAAAGATGAACCTAGGATCAGCCATTCACTACTTACTACTATAGTATGTTCATGGGGCTAAGTAGATGACTCAACACCTAAGAGAACTGACTGTTCATCCACAACATCATACTTTGAATCCCAGCACCTATGAGACAGCTCGATAACTATTTGTAGTTTCCATCAGGGAGAATCTGGTGCCACATTCTGGTCTCCACTTGCACCTGTCATGCATTTGGTATATGTCGGCAAAACTTTAAATACCTAATTTAAATTAAGAATATAATATATAAAGAAAAGCTATTTTACAATATGCAACATATACATATAGGTACACACACACACACACACACACACACAAACTTTACATTTCTGATGCACTAGAAGGCCAAAAGATTACATCAGATATCCTGGACCTGGACATACAAGTAGCTCTGAGCTATCTGATGCAGGTGCTATTGATCAAATTCTTCAGCTCTCAAATGTGTCATTGTAATGGAAAAAAATGAAATGTTCCATTACTCCTGTGTCTAGATCACTTGAAAGTTATGATGGCTAGATGACTGATGAAGGATTCAGTAGATTTCTATTCCTTTGTGAATGGACTATCCACGTTGCTTATTTTCATGGACAACACAATTCTTTAGATGTGAGTAAAGTTTTACTAAGGTTTTTGTTTGGCTGGGTTTGCATCTGAGTCAGCTCATGGGTGGATTCTCAGCACACAGCAGTGCTAGATTCCTGTCTGCAAGCATTACAGAGTATCATTAATAGTGTCAGGGATCAGTACTTACCCATGGGATGGGGTCACTAGTTGGGCCCTTACTAGTTTGTCATTCCTTCAGTCCCTGCTCCTTCCTCAATTTCTGCATTTGGGTGTCCCTATCACTTCACCAGGGCTCATGCCTGGCCACAGGAGGCAGCCTCCCCAGGATCTATATCCCCAATGCTGTGAGTCACAACTAAGGACACTGCCATTGACCCTTGGATGCCTCAGCTATCCCAATGGTAATTCCATAGGAAGACCATCAGAATTAACTAACCTGGACCCTTGGGTCTCTCAGAGGCTGAACCACCATCAATGCCTTCCCTCACATATGTAGCACATATGGAGTTTGGCCTTCATCTGGGTCCCAAACTGGACAGGGGGTTATCCCAAAAGCTATCGCCTGCCTGTATGTGGAATATGGTCTAGCTGGACTGTCTTCTTTGGCCTCACTGAGAAGCTCCTAGCCTTGTAGAGACTTGATGTGTTAGGTTAGGGGGACATCCAGGGGTGGGGAAAGGATGATGGAAAGGGGTAACTAGAGGAGGACAATAAAGAAAATGCAAGACAAACGAACAAACTCACTAACTAAAAAAGGAATCTTTAAAATCAGTCAAAGTGCCGGGCATGGTGGCACACACCTTTAATCCAAGCACTCAGGAGGCAGAGGCAGGCGAATTTCTGAGNTCAAAACCAGCCTGGTCTACAGAGTGAGTTCCAGGACAGCCAGGGCTATACAGAGAAACCCTGTCTCGAAAAAAGAAAAACAAAACAAACAAACAAACAAAAACATTGAAAGTACAGCCAGATTATATAATTTGAGATATATTCTTTATTATTTAAGACTGGATAGCCTATAGAGCCATGGCTGTGGTAGAAATCTCTGTGTGGACCAAGTTGGCCTAAAACTGACAGATTGGCCTGTCAGTGTCTCCCAAGTTCTGGGATTACAGGAAAGCACTTGTATACCCAGCTGAGAAATGTTTTTTTAAATGACTTACCTTTGAATAAAATAATAAAATAATATTTAAAAAGAAACCATCACTGTTTTGATGAATAGGAATATTTTCTGACATTCAATAGCTTAAATTGGTGAATCACTTCATACATTCTCCCTAATTGGGTTATTTTTTTTTTTTTACTCTGTTAATTTTACGGATTTAAAATCTTGGGTCTGTTTGTGTGTATACTCCGGTTCCACGATGTGTATGCAGCAAGTTGTTCTATTTTCCTCCATCTTTAGAGTGCAATACGTTTATAATCTGACGACAATAACTTACTGATGTAATATGTGAAATAATCTTATTTGAGCATCAGTGAGATGGCTCAGCAGGAAACATCAATGGAGTGCAAAACTGGCAAGCTGATTGTGATTATCATATAAAGACGGCCAAAAGTGGACCTCACTAAGTTGTCTTGCAGTCTCCACATAGCCACCATGGCCTAACAGCTTATAGGCACATTGCATAGGTGCGCACGCGCGTGCACGTGCACGCACACATAAACCACCAGATTTTTAAAATAAATCTTATTCCTGTTACATTGTCTACATTTCTAGGTAATTCTCTTAAAAATCCATAGTTCAAGATGATATGTTCAATGGATAAGTAAGGGGGAAATGAAGAGGCATGGAACACCAAATAATATATAGCACATCATGCTATGTTGTGAATGTACATTTGATTGCAGATTATTCTACTTTTTACATCTCTACCAGATATGTGAAAATGTTATTTTGTTTACACACATAATGTATTCATTTTTCTTATATTCTCTTCTATTAAGCATTTTAACATTAATGTTGTTAAACTGTGTGACAAAACAGGATATATTGTGGGTAAATCTTCTGTATTTGGACTTGTACAGATGGGTGACACATGAAAACCTAGAGTTCCATGCAGCCCTAACTAATTACTGACATCCAAGCCAAGCTGAATAACAAACAACAACTCTAGGGAATTTGTGAAAATATGATAAACAATATCAGGAACAAAACCCCCACCCATTCACAGATACCCTTACTTGAAATGTATGATTACAAACAGTCCAATTTTTAAAGACAATGAACCACTTAGTTGACAGACATTATGTTATATACATTGAAGTGAAGACATCTGCCACCAAGTAAAAACAAAAGAGAAGACAACAGTAGCCACAGAAGCAATGTAAGAACCATCAAATAAGCTTTAACAGAGGGATTTGTCACACATATAGCACCGTTCAACACAAACTTCAAAATTGTCAAAATATAAACCACATGTGGAGATGAGAACCATCAGACATGTGTGAACATGGTAAATTATTTACTTGCTTCAAGGCTATTTTGAAAAAGAGGCACAGCAATAATTTTTCTGGTGATTGAATGTGATGTCAAAATCTTTACCAAATTGTTTGTAGGAACAGGATTTTTCTCATGTATGAATGTTTTTCTTATTACCTCATCTCAACATAATAGATAAATGCTTTCAAATATTTACAGGGCTACATAAATGCCCAAACAAACATTTAAGACAAGTTTCTTTCTATGAATAAGGATCGGGTTTTTTAAGCCTTCCTGTACTCCCTGCTCCAAGATGACCCAAAGGGTTTTTGGAACCAGCATGTATATATAAAAAAGCCATATAAAAATACACTGACAACACATAATTAAAATTAAACAAATCGTTAAGCAAATTTTTGCTCACGAATATTTTTCTTGTGTAAGCATTCATGCCTGTAACAATGGCGTTGAGGCATCTAAAGGCTTACCTACAGTTTCTATTACTGTGGTTTAATTCATGTAAGAGCAAGATGTATGCTTGGAGTCAGAAGAACCAATCCTTCTCATTGATTGTATTATTTGGGAAAACTGAACAAGTGCTGCCCTGGTGGAGGAAATATGTCACTGGAGGTCGGCTTGAGAGTTTACATCTGCATGACATTTCCAGTTACCACTCCTAGCTACATGCTACAGGTTGGAGATTTGAGCTCTGAGCTTCCCCTTTTAGCTGCCATGTCTCACAACTGAGTTAATGATACTTAAATGGTGTGGAACCATAAGACAAATTAAACTGTTTTATAAGATGCCTTAGATATTATGTTTTATCACAGCAACAGAAAAGACATTAATACACATCTGGATATTAATACCTGCATGAGTTTTTTTGTGTAAAGAGAAGTGTGAAATCTAAAAGGGTTATTATCACCTTATCACTTAAATCCATAGTGATTTTGTCAAGATGAGTTTGCAGGTGCATTTAAAATAAAAGGAACACTGTGCTTGAATAGATGGTTGATGCTTGTCAGATTATTTTTCTCCACAAGAATCTTGTGCAGCTGAACATAATGATCTTACCAAATTCTTTATAGTCAGATTCCCTTCATTATGAGTTTTTTCACATGATCAAAGACTACTGTGATATGCAAAGGCTTTAAAAGACTGGTTGCACAGTAAAGATTTTACTGTTTTGTAAAGACTAAACTGAAATGGAAGAGTTTAACACATTTAATTACATTTATAGGGTTTCTCTGCTCTATGATTTCCTTTTATCATGAAAAACTACTGCTATATTCAAAGGCTTTACCACATTGCTTACATCCATAGGGTTTCTCTCCAGTGTGTGTTCTTTTATATATTCAAAGACTATTGTCACACACAAATGTTTTATTACATTGATTACAATCATAGGGTTTCTCTACAGAATGTGTTTTTGTATGTATTCAGAGACTCCTCTGGTGTGTAAAGGCTTTACCACAGTGAGCCCATTCCTAAGGTTTCTCTACAGTATGTGTTCTTTTCTGCATTTGGTGATAAAAGGGTTTGCAATATTGCTTGCATTCACAGGACTTCTCTCCAGNAAGAATACTGTCATGATGATGATTACAGAAATTTAGAAAGGCTTCACAATATTAAATATATTCATAAGGTTTCTCTCTAGCAAGATTCTTTGCATGCCTTTGAAGATGACTGTGATGTAATAAGGCTTTATCACACTGCTTACACTGGTGGGGTTTCTCTCCAGTATGTGTTGTTTTATATATTTGAAAATGACTCTGATATGCAAAGACTTTACCACAGTGAGTCCATTCATAAGGTTTCTCTCCATTATGTGTTGTTTTCTGTATTTGCTGATAACAGTAATATTGCTTGCACTCACAGGGTTTTATTCCACTATGAATACTGTCAAGATGATGGTTACAGAAATGTCCAAAAGATTTACAATAATACATACATTTATAAGG
>NC_034590.1:14126987-14138601 GCF_900095145.1 Mus pahari | reverse complement strand
TCGAACTCAGAAATCCACCTGTCTCTGCCTCCCAAGTGCTGGGATTAAAGGCATGCACCACCAATGCCCAGCCCAGTGTGATTCTTTTTATGGTACTTGAAAGAACTGTACTGTGCAAAGGGTTTACCACAGTGATTACATTCATAAGGTTTCTCTCCTGTATGTGTTCTTTTATGAAAGACCAAAGAAGATTGGTGTGCAAAGGCTTTACCACATTGATTACATTTGTAAGGTTTCTCTCCAGTATGAATTCTTTCATGACTTTGAAGATAACGGTGAGATGCAAATGATTTATCACACTGATTACATTTATAAGGTTTCTCTCCAGTATGTATTCTTTCATGTCTTTGGAGATGACTCTGTTGTGAAAAGGCTTTATTACATTGATTACATTTGTAGGGTTTCTCTCCAGTACGTATTACTTTATGTTTTCGGAGATGACTGTTTTTTGCAAAGTTTTTACCACATTGATCACATTCATAGGGTTTCTCTCCAGTATGTGTTCTTTTATGCATTTGGAGACTACTGCTTTGTGCAAAGCCTTTATCACATTGATTGCATGTGTAGGGTTTCTCTCCAGTATGTGTTCTTTTATGTATTTGAAGACTACTATGACATGCAATGGCTTCAATAGGTTGAGAGCCTTCAGAGGCTTTCTCTTGAGTTTGAATTTGTTCATGCTTGTGAAGATGACTATGATATGTGAAGACTTTATCATACTGTGTATATTCACAGTGTTTCTCTCCTGCATGACTTCTGTTGTGCCTGCAATGATAATTGGAACATTGAAAAGTTTGATCACACTCATTACACTGATGAGTCTTTTTTATGTGTACAAATTAATTTTATAATTTGGTCTAATTGCAAAGGAAAATCAGATCTTAAGGTATTATCACATTGTTCATAGTCTTGGTGTTCCCCTTCATTGTGGCTTGTTTTGCATCATTAGAGATACCTGAGATGGTTAGGGCATTTATTACATGGCTCACATTTATACTAGACTTTTTCTACATTAAGTTTGTCAGATATTTGAAGAAGAAAACTGCAAGAATTCACAGATTTACCACTCTACATTCATACATTTTCTTACACTGTGAGTCATACAATATTGGAAAAGTGAAGGACAAACAGAATTTCCATATTCCTAATGCTCATACCAATTTTCTNCAATATATGTTTGTGGTTGTATTCCAATTGAAGCTGAAAAACTAAGTGATTACAAACTTGTATCACATTCTGAAAGTCTTCAAAGTCGAGACTACCATATATCATCAAATAATTCTACAAAAGAAAGATACTCTGCTTCTTTCAATATCTCTATGGTCGTATGGCCTGTATCCATTATGACTTATGATATACCTATTAAAAAATAACAAATAAAGGGGTTTGACCTTGTATTCACACAGCTTGACTTTTTGTTCCTCATAGACATGAAGTGTAGGATAGGGACTAAGGTTTCTCTACAACAACATTCTTAACTCTCATAAACGTCCCCTCTCACTAAACATAGCAAATTTTCTTCAAAAGCACATTTGAATCAGGTTTCACACACAAAAAATTACCTTCCATGTCTTCTACCACTTTGACAATGTTCTTCAATATGATGATCTTCCCACTTATATCCTAAAATGTAGTATCAGAAAATGCATGATATATTGGAAATTACTCAGTAAGCCATTATCTACAGTGAAACTTAAGAACATGCCTGCTTTGTTCACCCTTTCTTCCTTATTCCCATTCAAGATGACAGAAGAGCATCAATAATCAAGAAACAGCTATAGCCCCCCCCCTTACTTTAAAGCTCAGAGGAAAATTCAGGTTTACCTATAGCTATGAGGTTCCTGTAGGTGTCCAGCATCACATCTTTGTAAAGTCTCTTCTGAAATGAATCCAGCAAGGACCATTCTTCCAGAGTGAAGTCTATATGCACATCATCATAGGTCAATGTATCCTAAAATACCACAGACATGTGTTCAACACAAAGCATGATAGTGATAACACTGTAAGGAATACGTCATTGACAATNTATNCATACAATTCTGGTGATTCACACACTTAGTCCATGANAGANAAATCCTGCTATAATCATGAAATCATTTTAGAAGAAAACCAAATTATGAGGTTCACCTGCCATGCTGTGCCCTTTGAACAGCAAATAGCCAAGCAAACAAAATGCCACTTAACAGAGAGACAGAGACACAGACAGAAACACACACACACACACACACACACACACACACACACACACACACACCCCTATAGGTGGAACTACAATACAAACTAACCAGTACCCCCAGATCTCGTGTCTCTAGCTGCATATGTAGCAGAACATGGCCTAGTCAGCCATCATTGGGAAGTGAGGCCCCTTGGTCTTGCAAACTTTATATGCCCCAGTACAGGGTAACACAAGGGCCAAGAAGTGGGAGTTGGTGGGTAGGGGAGCAGGGGTGGGGAGGGTAGAGGGGACTTTCGGGATAGCATTTGAAATGTATATGAAGTAAATACCTAATAAAAAATTGAAAAAAATAAAAAAATAGAATAAAACAATACCAAGCGTATCAAAGTTGGAGGATATAAGACAACAGAAAATTAAAAGCTCCATGAGAGGGCATAAGAAATGGAGACTCTCTTGTTTACATGGAAAAAAAATGTCCCATAAAAGTACTAAACTGAAAGGTACTGTCTATATGAAGATGCCCAGCATAGACCTGTGTAGGGTCTGTGACTCCTGCTTTACTTCTGTGTGTTCGTACATTTGTTGCTTAGTTGTTGTAGAAAGACTTGTTTTCCTGCTTTCTTCTGTCCTCTCTATCTTGCCTACTTCTTCTGCTACATCTTCTATGGGTTTTCCCTAAGCTCTAAGAGAAAGACATTGATAACTTAGAGATGTCCTCCCAAGGAATCTTCCTCTGCCCTGTCCCCTCTCCCCCCTCTTTTCACTTTCTCCCTCTATTTCCTCTTTCCATCCCTCTCCACCTCTCTCTCTCTCTCTCTCTCTCTCTCTCTCTCTCTCTCTCTCTCTCTCTCTCTCTCATGTCTAGATAAATGTGTGTATCTATTGATGTCTGAATATGTCACTGATCTACGATTATGTGTGAAAATAAAAATAAGCATCATTTCTTCACTCAAGTAATTTGGTTTTAATAAAAACCTCTTAGATGTTTAATTTCTGTTTGTTTGTTTGTTTGTTGCTCAAGCACTCAAGGAATGGGTTTCATCTCATGGAGTGGTCCTTGACTCAAATCATAAGTCAGTTACTCTTTCAAGGTCTGTACCACCATTCCCCTAGCATAATTTTTAGGCAGAACTTCCTTTAAATCAACTTTTTTAGAGTTGGGTGGTTTCTTGTGCTCATTTTTTTGTTGGCCTACACAGTAACTTTCTCAGTCACAGACGGTGAAATCTGGGGGTGAAGGTTCTATGTATAATTATTCTGACCTCTCCATATTCAATGAGTTATTTTTGTCTTGGCTTCACCAGTGGGGCCTTGTTGACACGTTTGGCAGAACAACATATTGTCTAAACAAAGCCTGTTTGGGGCATTACCCTGCATTTTTGTAGCTAGTGACTCAAATTCATAAAAAGTAGTCCTATTACTGGACTAATCCTTTGTTGACAATAGATGGCCAGTTGGATTTCTGTCTCCTTCCTTATTGGTAGACATTATTATGTTCACCTTCATATAAGTAGAATGTTTCTACTGCAGGAGATTTCCATATTACCCCCTTGTAACAATTAATAGTATTATAAATATATTCAGGCAATTAACTTGTAAACTTTGTTTATTTATCCTAACTCTCCAGTAATGACACAGAGAGAACAATATATATTTAGTCAAACTTTACTGAAATACTTCGACAGTCATTGACCTGTTTTAATCCTCTAAATTAATCTGGCTAACTCCCAGCCAAAATCCCTGAGACACTTGCAGTTTAGTATTGGTCTGGCCCTTGGGGCTTCAGGTATATTTTCTCATAATGTCTCCTCTCCTCCTTTATAGCTGAATCTCCCTTATTTTTCTATCTTTCCCCCTTCCCTGTCTGGGAGAAATCCCACCCTGTTCTTTCTCCTACCCAGTCATTGGTTGATCAGCTTTTATTGACAAGGCAGAAAATAAAGACCAATTATTGTAGAAACTTTTGAGAAGATATTCTTGACACAAGCATTAGAGTGGCATGTCTAAATTGAAACAAAATATGAGAACATAAAAATCAACATTTGAATAACAAAATGGTCATCTTTTCTGGCTCAATAAAAGGATCTTTATCTTACAATAATAATCTATATACAATAATAACAATTATGAAAGCCATCAAGTAAGATTTACATTATAATGTGTAGTCCATATACAGCTGGCAATTTTGAATAATGCATTCTATTATCTATCTAATCCTCAGCTAATAGTTTTGTGTTTAGATTATTTTCTATCATAGCTTGCATTACTAAACTAAAACATCTATGTAAATGGTAAACAAGTTAAATTTGTATGTGAGACTATAACTATTTTACATTCCCACCAGAGACTTGAGAAGGAATAAATATTACCAGAGTATACAGGATGTACAGAGCAAGCAGCTTCCAAAACTATAAAATGACAGACATACGTGGCTGCCTGAACTCCAAACTGTCTGTATAAAGTTTGAGCATTCATCTTCAGCCTTCTGGCCCAGTATACATATCAGATCGTTTGTGGAGCAGGAATTATGAAGTCCTGCTTAACTTGTCTTGGGAAAGCTCAGCAATTGACTTCCTGCTTCTGCTTGTCCTTTTAGGACAGTCGAATTTCCTTCATCTTCTTGTCCGTTTTGGGCATCATTTTGTCTGCACTTGAAGCATAGGCAGTTTTCTGCTTAGTGGCAGCTTGCCACACTTTGGGAAACTCCATATGGAGATTCCTTGATACTTATCATCTTCTTTGAATAGGAATGAGGGTGTGTTAGGAACATACTTGTCTCAATGTCAAAAATTATCTCTTAGTTATAAAACTACTTTAAATGCCATATTCTGTGAATCTCCAAGGTTTGTGAAGATCATCTGTACACCTATAGTATATCTGAATTGTCAATTGTTCTTGCTATTCACTATATGAATAAGCTTGAAAACATCTTACTTTATTTAGCCAGACTAATATCTAACATATTCATGAGTATGATTGCCTGACTAAAACTTGCAATTCTTATTTATTCTTAACAATTTCTAATACCAGCTTTCAAAAGGACTAGAACATTACATTACATTTTTAGGAAGTACATAGCTAATATACTATATTATTTACTATAATAAAGTTTTATTTGAGTTACATATGTAATATATAAATAGGTAACTCAAATAAAAGTTAAAAACATATATACCTAGTATAGTGTAGTAAAGTATAACCTCAATTTTGTATCAATATACAAAGATCAATACCAATGTCGGATTTCTGTCTTGTAGTAGCTCTACATTTTAAGTGTAGATTCAATAATCTACCCTTTAAAACTATTATTCCTATATTTTTCCTATACACTCTTTTCCATCTCATCCCTTCTTTCCCCCATTTCCTCTTGTTAAATAAGAAAGAAAGAAAATCAGAGGAGAGAAAAGGAAAGAAATAAATTCCTAAGTCTAATCCCCTATAAGTGGATTCCTCCCCAATCAATACCATTAACAATTTATAAACATCCCCTTTTAATTTGCTAGAATTTCTTTTTCTTGTCACTGTTAATTTTCATTACAGTTGGGAAGAAAAGTAAAATATTTTTTAATTTACATTTTCCTTTTTATATTGTTCAACTTACATCCTGCTTACTGCCCCCTCTGGATCATACCTTCAAATAATCTTTCCCCATCCCCCATCCACTTCTCCACTGAACAGGTGGAGTCCACCTGGGTATTCCCCCACACTGGCACTTCAAGTCTCTGTGAGGATATGTGATCCCATTCCCACTGAAGCTAGAAAAGGCTGCCCAGCTAGAAGAACATATTCCACACACAGACAAAACTTTCTGGGATAGCCACCATTCTAATTGTTCAGGACTGAAATGAAAACCAAGCTGCACATCTGCCACCTATGTATGGGGAGGCCTAGGTCCAGCCCATGCATATGCTTTGGTTGGTGGTTCAGACTATTGAGAGCCGAAAGGATCCAGGTTAGTTGATACCATTGGTTTTCTTGTAAGGTCTCAATCCTTCCTCCTATTCTTCCACAAGATTACCCAACCTCCATTCTTTGTTTGGTTGTGAGTATCTTTATCTGTCTGAGTCAGCTGCTGTGTGAAGCCTCTCAGAGGACAGCTTGCTCCTGTCTGCAAGCATAATAATGTTATGTATTGGTGGTTGTCCATGATATGTGTCTCAATTTGGGCTGGTTGTTGATTGGCAATTCTCTTAGTTTCTGTTCCATACCCTATCCCTGCATTTCTTGTAGACAGGATAATTTTGGGTTGAACATTTTGTGTGTGGGTTATTGTTTCAATCACTCCATTTGGGTTCATAGCCATCTAGCCATCTTTTCTGTCCTTCCCCTACTCCTGATCCTGAACTACTCATTAGACTCCCCACTCCAACTTCTTTCTAGTTTCCCCCCTTCATCTGCCTCTTATGACTATTTTTTTCCTCTCTATGTGAGATTCAGGCTTCCTGTCTTGAACCTTTTTTATTGTTTCACTTCTTTGGGTCTGTGGAGGATAACATGGTACCAGCATTTTATAGCTATTATCCAATTATAAGTTAAGACATACCATATGTGTCCTTTTGGGACTGGGTTACCTCATTCTGGATGATATTCTCAAGTTCCATCTATTTGTTTGCAAACTTCAGGTTTTTAACAGCTGAATAGTATTTTATTGTGTAGATGCACCACATTTTCTTTATCCTTTCTTCAAAAGGGATGTTGGGTTTGTTTCTGTTTTCTATTATGTTCATAGTTGGGAAAGTGTCTTTGTGGGATGTTTGAGCATATTTTTAGTATATGCTCAGGGATGGTATGGCTGCATCTTGAGGGAGAACTGTTCCTAGTTTTCTGAGAAACCACAAAATTGATGTCCAAATTGGTTGTCCAAGTTTTCATTCCCACCAGTAATGAAGAAATGTTCCCCTTGCTCCACATACTTGCCAGCATGTGCTATCACTAATTTTTTGTTTGTTTTAAACAGAGTTTTTTTCCCTAACATAATAGTACAATGGATATGACCAATGCTATTTTGTGTTCAGTGAGTTAGTGTTACAGCTGACTCTCATTGTATTTCTCCATAGACTGTTACAACTCCAGCAATTATGGACCAGAAAAAAAATATTGTTGGAAAGCATTCAAGCCATGTTTGCTTCTTTTCTCATTTTATAAGAATTCTGGACTGATTCACATCTAGTTAAATGAACATATATTTTTTCTTTTACTGAAAATATATTTTTTTTCTCACCTGATCCTGCCCCCATTTTCTCTCCCCCTCTCTCCCTCCCAGGTTCCTCCCACCTGCTACCTCACGTGATTATATTGTCTCCCCTTCTAAGTAGGAATTCAGCATCTACAATTGGATCTTCCTTCTTCTTGAGCTTCATATGATCTGTGAGTTGTATCCTGGGTATTCTGAGCTTTTCTCCTCTTACCCATGTATCAGTGAGTACATACCATGTGTGATTTTTTTGTTGTTGTTGTTTTTTGTTTCTGGGTTACTACATTCAGGATGATATTTTCTAGTTCATCTTTTTGCCTGTGAATTTAATAAAGTCCTTGTTTTTAATAGCTGAGTAGTACTCCATTGTGTAAATATATCACATTTTCTCTATCCATTACTCTGTTGAGGGATATCTGGATTGTTTCCAGATTCTGAATATTATAAATAAGGCTGCTATGAAAATAGTGGAGCATGTGTCCTTGTTATATGTTGGAGCATTTCTTGGGTTATGTCCAGGAGTGGTATAGCTGGGTCTTGTACTATGTACAATTTTTTTTGAGGAACCTCCAGACTGAAGACAAGGAATAAATACTGAGAGTGAGGAAATCGTGGAACTGGGAGTGGCCACTAAAAGTCCAAGATTCCAGGAAAGCAAGAGGGTCTCAGAACCCAATGGGGGTGAACTGCCCAGCAAAGGGGTGAGAGAACCTGTAGATATCATATCCAGAGGTTTCACGTGGCTCCCAGTTGAGGAATGGGAGCATCTCAAAAATATTAACTGAGAATGGCTCCTCTTTAAGGGAAAATACAGGGACAAAGAGTGGAACAGAGACTGAAGAAAATGCCATCCAGAGATTGTTGCAACTAGGGATCCATCCCATCTGCAAATACCAAACCCAGACATTATTGCTGATGCCAAGAAGCACTTGCTGACAGGAACCTGATATAGCTGTTCCCAGAGAGGCTCTGCCAGAACCTGAGCAACACAGGTGCAGATGCAAACAATCAACCTTCGGACTGAGCATGGGGACCTCAGTGGAGGAGTTAGGGGAAGGACTGAAGGAGCTGATGGGGTTTGCAACTCTATAGGAAGAAGAAAAATATCAACCAACCAGACCACCCAGAGCTCCCAAGGATTAAACCATGAACCAAAGAGTACATGGAGGGACTCATGACTCCAGCTGCACATGTTGCAGAAGATTGCCTAATCTGCCATCAGTGGAGGGGAGGTTCTTGGTCCCATGGAGGCTCCATGCTCCAGCATATGGGAATGCTAAGGCAGTGAAGCATGAGTCGGTTGGTGGGTGGGGAAGCATCCCTATAGAAGCAGGGGGAAGTGGGAGGGGATAGGGGGCTTGCACACGGGAAAATAGTAAGAGTTGATAACATTTGAAAAGTAAATAAATAAACAATAAAAATACAAAAATATGAAAAAATGTTTTTCCTCCCATAATATATCTTGATTACGCTTTCCCCTCCTTCTGTTTTCCCAAGGCCTCTCCACCTGTTCCATCCAGATCCACTTCCTTTCTGTCTTTCATTGGAAACAAGCAGGTTTCAAAGGGCTTATAATATCAAATTTGATCTTAGCCAGTCTTATGGGTGTAAGATAGAACCAGTACCCCCAGAACTCCCAGGGACTAAACCACCAACCAAAGTGTACACAAGGAGGGACTCAAGGCTTCAGCCGCATATGTAACAGAGGATGGTCTTATGGGACATCAGTGAGAGGAGAGGCCATTGGCCTTGTGAAGGCTTGATTCCCCAGTGTAGGGAAATGCCAGGACATGGAAGCAAGTGTGGGTAGGTTAGTGAGCAGGGGGAGGCAGGATGGGGTAGGAGGGTTTTCAGAGGGGAAATGAGGAAGGGGATAAATTTGAAAGGGAGATAAAGAAAATGTCTAATAAAATGCCAAATTTTATTTATTTATTTATTTATTTATTTATTTATTTATTTATTTATTCATCTGTCTATCTATCTACCTATTTACTTAGTATGTTGTCCATTACCCACTCCTGGTCATAGAGCTGGTTGGATTTGCCCTTCCCTGATGATTAAGGTGTTTGAGCACTTCTTTAAGTGCTTCTTGCCCATTCTTTATTCCTTTGTTGATATTTCTCTGTTTAGCTTTGTAACCCATGTTTTAATTGAGTTATATGGGTTGTCCATGTCTATCTTCTTCAGTTCTTTATTAAGTTTGGATATTAACCCTGTGTCAGATGGTGGGTTGTTGAAGATCCTTTTTCAATCTGTAGGTGGCCAATTTGTCCTATTAAGAGGATACACTGATTATGCGATGGAATATACTTAATTTAAAAAATGGAAAAAGAAAAAAAAGAGTATACACACCTTAGAGAAGCTCAGCAGGTTAATGAGGTCACATTTATCAACAGTTAGTCTTAGAGCCTGAGCCACTGGTGCTCTCTTTAAGAAATTATATCCTGTACCAATGCAGTCAAGGTTATTTGCCATTTTCTCTTCATTTTTTTAAAAATATATTTTTATTAGATATTTTCTTCATTTACATTTCAAATGCTATCCTGAAAGTCCCCTATAACCTCCCCCTGCCCTGCTCCCCAACCGACCCACTCCCGCTTCGTGGCCCTGGCATTTCCCTGTACTATGGCATATAATCTTCCCAAGACCAAGGGCTTTTCCTCCCATTGATGGCCTACCAGTTGATCCTTGGCTACATATGCAACAAGAGACACAAGCTCTGTGGGGTACTGGTTAGTTCATATTGTTGTTCCTCCTATAGGGTTGCAGACCCCTTTAGCTCCTTGGATACTTCTGCTAGCTCCTTCATTGGGGGCCCTGTGTACCATCCAGTAGATGACTGAGAGCATCCACTTCTGTATTTGCCAGGCACTGGCATAGCCTCACAAGAGACAGCTATATCAGAATCCTGTTAGCAAAATCTTTCTGACCTATGCAATAGTGTCTGGGTTTAGTGGTTGTTTATGGGATGGATCCCCAGGTGGGGCAGTCTCTGCATGGTCTTTCCTCCCATCTCAGCTCTGAACTTTGTCTCTGTAACTTCTTCCATGGTATTTTGTTCCCCACTGTAAGGAGGAATGAAGTATCCACACTTTGGTCTCCCTTCTTCTTGAGTTTCATGTGTTTTGTAAATTGTACCTTGGGTATTCTAAATTTTGGGGCTAATATCCACTTATCGGTGAATGCATATCATGTGTGTTCTTTTGTGATTAAGTTACCTTACACAGGATAATATCCTCCAGATCCATCCATTTGCCTAAAAATTTTTATAAATTCATTGCTTTCGATAGCTGAGTAATACTCCATTGTGTAAAAGTACCATATTTTCTGTATCCATCCCTCTGTCGAGGGACATCTTGGTTCTGTCTAGTTTCTGGCTATTATAAATAAGGCTGCTATGAACATAGTGGAGCATGTGTCCTTATTACCAGTTGGAACATCTTCTGGGTATATGCCCAGGAGTGGTATTGCTGGATCTTCTGGTAGTACTATGTCCAATTTTCTGAGGAAATGCCAGACTGCTTTCCAGAGTGGTTGCACAAGCTTGCAATCCCACCAGCAATAGAGGAGTGTTCCCCTATCTCCACAACCTCGCCAGCATCTGCTGTCACCTGAATTTTTTTGTGTGTGATAAAATCTTAGGAGTTTATTATGATTTCAAATACTGTTTCCAAGGGCAAACACATCTGTTCTACATTATTTTTATAAGTTTCACTATTTGCTCAGACCACTGGTGTATGTGTGATGCTGTGCAGCTCTAGAACATTTAAAGAAACAAGAAGTTGGAATAAAGACTACACAATCCTAAGTACAGATGCTCAAATGTGCTGGTTGTTGTCATTATCACTGTTACTGTTACTAAGTACAGAGCTAGAATGTGCTGGTTGTTGTCATTATCACTGTTACTGTGTGTGTAACAAAGCTCTCATGTAGAGTCTGCCCTTTAAAGTTTTCCCAGCAACACTGAAGTTCACATAGTTTCTAATCCCAGAAAAAACATCACCTGAATTTTTTATCTTCACCATTCTGATTGCTGTGAGGTAGAATCTCAGGGTTGTTTGATTTGCATTTTGCTGATGATTAAGGATGTTGAACATTNTTTTTCAGGTGCTTCTCAGCCCTTCGGTATTCCTCAGTTGANAATTCTTTGTTTAGCTCTGTAACCCATTTTTTAATGGGGTTATTTGATTTTCTGGAATCCAGCTTCTTGAGTTCTTTGTATATATTGGATATTAGCCATCTAT
>NC_034590.1:14119542-14126432 GCF_900095145.1 Mus pahari | reverse complement strand
TAAATCACAACTGCTCTGTAGTACAGCTTGAGGTTAGGCATGGTGATTCCAGCAGAGGCTCTTTTATTGTTGAGGAAAGTTTTTGCAATCCTAGTTTCTGTGTTATTCTGCATGCATTTGCAAATTGCCCTTTCTAACTCAGTGAAGAATTGAGTTGGAATTTTGATGTGGAATGCATTGAATCTGTAGATTGTTTTTGGCAAGATAGATATTTTGACTATAGTAATCAGGCCAATCCATGAGCATAGGAAATCTTTCCATCTTCTGAGATCTTCGATTTCTTTCTTCAGAGATTTGAAGTTCTTATCATACAGATCTTTCACTTTTTTAGTTAGAGTCACGCCAAGGTATTTTATATTATTTGTGACTATTTTGAAGGGTGTTGTTTCCCTAATTTCTTTCTCAGCCAGTTTATCCTTTGTTTAGAGGAAGGCCACTGATTTGTTTGAGTTAATTTTATATCCAGGTACTGCTCTGAAAGTTGTTTATGAGGTTTTGGAGTTCTCTGGTGGAATTATTGGGGTCACTTATATATACTATCATATTATCTCCAAATAGTGATATTTTGACTTCTTCCTTTCCAATTTGTATTCCTTTGATCTCCTTTTGTTGTGTAATTGCTCTGTCTAGGATTTCAAGTACTGTATTAAATAGGTATGTGTAGAATGGTCAGCTTTGTCTAGTCCCTGATTTTAGTAGCATTGCTTCCAGTTCCTAATTAGTTTGATGTTTATTGCTTTTATTATGTTTAGGTATAGGCCTTGAATTCCTGATAATTCCAAGACTTTTAGCATGAATGGGTGTTGCACTTTGTAGAGTGCTTTTGGGCATCTAATGAGATGATCGTGGTTTTTGTCTTTGAGTTTGTTTATGCAGTGGATTAAGTTGATGGATTTCTATATGTTAAACCATCCCAGCATCTCTGGGATGAAGACTACTTAATCATGATGGATGATCATTTTGATGTGTTCTTGGATTGGATTTGAGAGAATTTTGTTGAGTATTTTTGCATCTATATTCATAAGGGAAATTGGTCTGAAGTACTCTTTCTTTGTTGGTTCTTATGTGGTTTAAGTATCATAGTAATTGTGGCTTCATAGAATGAATTGGGTAGAGTACCTTTTGTTTCTATTTTTTGGCATTGTTTGAGGAGAATTTGAATTAGGTCTTCTTTGAAGGTCTGATAGAACTCTGCACTAAACCCATCTTGTCCTGGGCTTTGATTGGGAGACTTCTAATTACTGCTTCTATTTCTTTAGGGGTTATGGGACTGTTTAGATCATTTTCTCTTCTATGAGATTTGCTGTATCCATTTTTATGTTGAAGTCCTTTATCCACTTAGACTTCAGTTACATGCAGGGTAATAATTATGGACCTATTTTTAATTCATCTACATGTTCCCATCCAGTTGGTTCAGCACTATTTGTTGAAGCTGTTTTTATTTTTCCATGTTATGGTTTTGGCTTCTTTAGAAAAGATAAAATGCCCATTGGTGTGTGGGTTTATTTTGGGGTCTTTGACTTGATTCCATTCATCAATGCATTTCTTTCTGTACCAGTACCACACACTTTTTTTTTAATCACTATTGCTCTGTAGTACAGCTTGGAGTCAGGGATGATGGTCCTTCCTGAAGTTCTTACTGTTCAGGCTACTCTGGTTTTCTGTTTTGTTTTGTTTTGTTTTTCCATATGAACACAAGAGTTCTTTCAAGGTGTATAAAAATTGAGACAGAATTTTAATGGGGATTGACATTAAATCTGTTGATTGATTTTGATAAAATAGCCATTTTCACTATGTTAATACTATTTGTCCATGAGCATGGAAGATCTTTCCATCTGAGGACTTCTTCAATTTCTTTCTTCCAGGTCTTGAAGTTCTTGTCATACAGATCTTTCACTTGCTTGGTGAGAGTTACACCTAGATATTTTATATTATTCAAGGCTACTGTTAAGAGGTTTTTTTTCCTAATTTCTTTCTTGAGTCATTTATCATTTATATAAAGGAGAGCTACTGATTAATTTGAATTCATTTTGTATCCATCCATCATTGATGAAGGTGTTTATCAGCTGTATGTGTTCTCTGGTAGAAATCTTGAGATTATATATATATATATATATATATATATATATATATATATATATATATACACTATCATATCATTCACAAACAGTGATATTTGACTTCTTCCTTTCCAATTTATATCACCTTCATCTCCTTTAGTTGTTTTTTTTTTTCCTGGCTAGAACTTCAAGCACTATATTGAAAAGTTAGTGAAAGAGTGGGCAGCCTTGTCATGTCTGTTATTGTAGTAGAAATGCTTCAAATTTCCTCTCCATATAGTTTTATATTGGCTACATGCCTGCTGAATATTGTTTGATGTTTAAGTATGTGGCCTGTATCTTTGGTTTCTCTAATACCTTTAACACGAAAAGATGTTGAATTTTATCAAAGGCTTTTGAAGCATCTAATCAGATAATCATGTGATTTTTTTCTTTCAGTTTGTTTATATGGTGGATTATGTTGTGTATTTTCAAATATTGAACATCCCAGCATCCTTGGGATGAAGCCTCCTTGATCTTGATGAATGATATCTTTGATATTTTTCTGGATTCAGCTTGCAAGTATTTTATTATTTTTCTATCGATGTTCATAAAAGAAATCTGTCTGAAATCTTCTTTCCTTGTTGACTCTTTATGTGGTTTTCGTATCAGAGGGATACTGTCGCCTCATAGAATGAGTTTGATAATGTTCCTTCTGTTTCTTTTTTTTCTTTCTTTCTTTCTTTTTTTTTTTTTTTTGAGCAGTTCTTTGACATTTTGGTAGAATTCAACACTGACCATCTGGCCTGGGTTTTTTTTTTTGGTTGGAAGAATTTAATGACTTTTTCTATTTCTTTAGGGGTTATGGGACATTTAAAGTTGTTTATCTTATCTCAATTTATCTTTTGCAAGTGGTATGTGTTTAGAAAATCTTCTATATTTTTAAGATTTTCCAGTCTTGTGTAGTACATGATTTTGAAGTAAAACCTAAAGATTATTTGAATTTCCTCAATGTCAGTTTTTTTTTTTTTAATTTCCACTATCATTACTGATTTTGTTCATTTGAATACTTGCAGGTCCACATTCTGTTCTACCACAGGGCATGCCACTTGGGAGGTGAAACTCAGGGGAGGGTGGTTGACTGTGCTTATCCCATGTGCCACCAGTAGGTGCTGTGCTTCAGGCAAATGCTAAGACACTGCTTTAGAGACTGGGGGGTCTGGGGTGGGGGAAGGGAGCACAGTCTGAGATATGAGCAAGCCAAAGCTGGTGTTCCCTGGCTTCTGGATCTCCAGTCCCCACTATAGAATTACACAGAAAAGTAGGAAGTGAAATTTTGAGGGTCCACAGGGTGGGGACCAGGAGTTCCCACACCCCTGTAAATCTAGGCATTGCTGAGTCACAAGGAGTTGGAAGCCAAAGGCTGAGGACAGCATCCACCTAGGGGCCAGGGGGAATGGGAGATCAGGCTTTCTCAGCAGTGATTGTCCTTAGCTTGAATGCAGTTGTGGCTGGAAGCACAGGGGGGCTTTCTGTGGGATGTTTAGACTGCAGTTCCATAGTTAAATACATCCTTCATGTTACCCATGATTCTTCATGAAAGAGACAGTCAATGCTTCTAAATTCTTATTGTGGAAAATGGATGAATACTGCACTAACTTCTCAGGGTGGACCTGCAATTTAATACCCTTTTCAGGGAGGAATGTCTGGGAAGAGAAGCTTATTGGCTAGACCCTCACAGCTTCTAGGTTCCTCATTGACATGCAGAACTCTGTTCTGGGACTATGTGACCACAGGTCACATTTCCTTATGTTGGAAGTGTGGCATGTGTTCTAGGCCAGTAATTTGGCAGGGAGCAGGGTGGTGCCGACCATCTCAGGTGTGAGTTTTGAGCTTTCAACTCCTTCTACCCATCAAGCTTCCTGTCATGGTTTACTGTCTCACAGAAGCTTTCTCCAGGTCAGTTTGGCTAAGGGTTTGCCTAGCTTGTTGATTTTCTCAAAGAAGCAGCTCTTAGCTTCATTGGTTCTTTGTATTGTTTTCTTGGTTTCTAACTGACTGATTGCAGCATTGGTTTGGTCATTTCCTGCCTTCCACTCCTTTTTGCTGTGCTTGCTTCTTGCTTGATCTAGAGCTTCCAGGTGTACTTTTAAATTGCTGATATGAGAACATTCTAACTTCCTTATGGAGGCACTTAATGCTATGAACACCCCCCCCGGGGGGGCCCATAAATTGATTCGTGTGCCTTCATTTTCACTGAATTTTAGAAAGTCTTTAATTTCCTTCTTTATTTTCACAAACCCAGAGATCACTGAGTAGGGAGTTGTTTGATTTCCATGAGTGTGTAGGCTTTCCAGTGTTTCTGTAGTTGTTGAAGTTCAGTTTTAATCCATGGTGGTAAGATACAAGGCTTTATTGGAAGTTTTCTTGTATCTGTTGAGGCTTGCTTTGTGACCAACTATATGGTCACTTTTGGAAAAGGTTTTATGAGGTGCTGAGAAGAAGGTATATTCTTTTGTGTTTGGGGAAATTATCTTATACATGTCTGTTAGGTCCGCTTGATTAACACCATCTGTTACTTTCATTATTTTTCTATTTAGTTTTGTCTGGATCTCCCATCAATAGGTAAAACTGGGGTGGTGAAGTCTCCCACTATTAATGTGTGGAGATGATGTGCAATTTGAGCCAAAGCAATGCTTCTTTTATAAATGTGGACACCTTGTATTTGGGGTACAAGAATTGACATATTATATTGGTACATTTTTTTCTTCGTTGAATATTAAGTGTCCTTCCCTGTATGTTTTGATTAGTATTGAATGAAAGTCTATTTATTAGTTGGTAGAATGACAACACCAGTTTGCTTCTTGGGTCTGTTTGCTTGAGAACCTTTGTTCCAGTCCTTTACACTGAGGTAATGTCAATGTTGGTTTTTTTCACCCTCCTGAGGTATGGTTCCTTTTTTTGTTTTTTCTATTTTCATTATTTTATTGGTTAAAACTACTCTACTCATATCTAAAATATTTGTAGAGTTGCTTGGCTAATTTCATACATATAAATTCTAAAAGCTCTACTCCTTCATGGAAACAACCACTGCTGTATCAGTTTACAAGCACACCAAGTGTTGTATCTCTTGAAGTGTCTTACAAGTATTTACAGTAGTTGTAAGAAGTATTTATTGAATTGGAAATACATCACAAGGTGATTATTAAATCAGAAATTACAGTTTTGTTTGTTATACAAAGTATATAGTTTTTGGAAAATGCAAACTCAATACATACATAAAAGCCAACATATTAATAACTCCAATCTTTAAAGAATGAGATAAGGAACTGGAGTTGGAGCATGCTTAAGTTATGTGTGAATCAGAAATGTATACACGTTTCACCAAAAAGACTTGACCTGTTGAGCATATCACTACTGAACAACAACCATCAATGCTGCAGTCCTTCGACTCATTGACCAGGTTCACCTGCATACCACTTATGTGTCAGATACTGTACAGATTACATTAGAAACAGCAGTAAGCAAACAAGGATGTTTTGTTCATAGTAAGAACTAAGCATTTGAAGAGTACACTATTATAGTATAAACTATCATAGCATAAAATATGTATAAAGAGAAGAAATGATTAACAAACATGCTGAGAATGTTGTGTAAACATTCAAAACAAACAAGACAAAATGAACCATAACAAAAACCAAGCAAAGAAAATAACAAACCAAAAACCATGAAAGTTGAAACTACAGTACAGAACAGAGTGAATATTAGACTTGTTTAGACATTCATCTTAGACTTGTTTTTTTTTTTTTTTTTTTTTTTTTTTTTTTAGCCCAGGCACATTCTTTTTAAGCCAACCTGACCAGGCCATCTCCAGGATTCACCACAGTTCTACCTCTTTGAAATATTTTTATTTCATTGCAATTCAAACTTCAAAGCATGCATGGAGAAGCAANTTTTTTTTTTTTTTTTTTTTTTTTTTTTTTTTATAGCCCTGGCACATACTTTTTAAGCCAACTAGACCAGGCCATCTCCAGGATTCACCACAGTTCTACCTCTTTGAAATATTTTTATTTCATTGCAATTCAAACTTCAAAGCATGCATGGAGAAGCAAAGCAATCTCAGTGCTATAATGCTCTCCAGTATTACCAACAAAACATTCTAGAGACACTTATAAGGTCCATATTTATAAATCCAATTAGAGACAAAAATAATTAAGAAAAACCTTCGTCAGGGTTTGTGCAGCAATAAAGGATAATTCATGTAAATTTGGTTAATAGTTATTTTTTTCATCATGCAGGACATGAATATATATTCATAAAGTGTTTGTGTGACCATCTGTGCTTAGGAAACAATATGATGAGTAGTAACATATGCATTCAAAAGAGACAACATAGCAAGGACCAGCAAGCTCGCAGTCACACCCTCGCTCTGAGATTTTAATGCTTTTCCCTCAGTCTCTGGTTTCTACAGCTGATTCACTGTTAGTACAGAATCTCTGTTTTTCATCACTTCATGACTCAATCACCCCCATTCAATTTCTGTTCTTTAGGTTTAGCAATTGTATCCACAGTGGATTTTCTTGGTCTATCTACCACAAATCAAGTCACTCATTCAGGCTTCCACAATGGGATTTCAGTACCCTGAAGAAAAGCACAAACCTAATCTTAGATCCAGTGAGTTCCTGGATCTGGACAGTTCCCATGACCTGGACAGTTCATTACCTGGACAGTTCCCATGACCTGGATAGTTCATGATCTGGACAGTTCCCATGACCTGGACAGTTCATGATCTGGACAGTTCCCATGACCCGGACAGTTCATGATCTGGACAGTTCCCATGACCTGGACAGT
>NC_034590.1:14115371-14118867 GCF_900095145.1 Mus pahari | reverse complement strand
CTGGACAGTTCCCATGACCTGGACAGTTCCCATGACCTGGACAGTTCATGATCTGGACAGTTCCCATGACCTGCCGTAACATCTCTCCAATGGACTGTGATTTTGAATTTGTTCAAGAAGGACAAAAAATGTTTTTTTAGTAGTAGGCTATCCTTGGTCTGGCTTTAAAAAATGTTTAAAAACTAGAGGATTGAATATTATGAGAAGTCATACTACTCTACATTCTCTCCTGTATTTTTAAGTCATCCATTAGATCTTTCCCCAAACAATTGATGCTGAGAGTTATATAAAATGTCTGTGATGTGGCTCAATTAGAACAGATTATTGGTAACATTCTTGAAAAATCTTGGCAGTATATAGAGGAGAATTGCCAGTTTTAATATTTTACTGAGAACTAAAATAGTAAAGTTTCTGAGTAAAATGGTGATCACATCCTTACCTGCTTCTCCTGATATGAGTACAGTAAAAAATGAGCAAACATTAAGTAGGCATGATGTCTTGAATGTATTTTAACTTCCCCAGACAGGGGATGTGAGTAACATCCATAGGCAAATATGATTTACAGTATCCCTCCAAGAGTTACTCATATAAGTGAGTAAAGGCTTGATATTAAAGAGTACACATGAAGGATATTTTAATCTGTAAGATGACTCTGCTATCTAGTGAAAAAAAATTGAAATACTGAAGCATTTTGATATAAGCACTTATGAGATTCTTATGCTTCCTTTAGTTTATTAATTCCTAGGAAAGTGGCAGTGGTAAGGGCAAACTTCCTTTGTATTTCCCTCAGACAAAATGCCTGGAATATTAGAATATAACCTTATATGACCAAAATAAAGTATATTTTTCTGTGTCTGCAATTTCCATTGAATCAACTTTGTAAATTATGAATTGAGGTTTCTGATAATGAAATCCATATTGATTCTACATTCTTCCCAGCTAGCACTGCGTATTAAGTATCAGAATATAAGTTGACAGGTTGAGCTAACATTTTAGGGCAAAGTTAATTATGAGTAGCTGCATTTGTTGCACCCAAGCACCTGAGTGAGTCAAAATCAGTAAGGTATATCTAGAAGCCAGGGCGGTATTACCATACTTGGTGACATTTACAAAGAATCCAGTAACTTATACCATGTGTGAGGCATCACAGCACTTGTCCCTAAGCCTCCAAGTCAAAGGGAGAGTGGTAGGCTGAAGAAAGGAGTGTTTTGTAATTTCCTCATAAGTAAGGACCCAAGGGTTTTGAGAAGTGGGATGTTAATGGCAACAGCACCCAGCAATGACTGGCCAAGAGAGGAAAATGCAAAAGGAACATTGGAAGGAGTTATGGTGGGTGCTTAGGGAAGGAAGTTGACTATATACTGGAGGTATTTGAATTACTATTATATGACATCCAGTGTCCAGAAAACCCCGAGTAAACTAGAGCCCAGTAAACTAGCTACAAGAATGAGAAACAACATTTTTCATGCTTTGAAGACCAATGAGAAACCAGCATGCAATGGCCATGTGCATCCTTACACATAAACAATGAAACTTACAAGCAGAGAAATCAAAGATTCATCCATATTTTGGAGAGGAGCTGGGTCTGGCTCAATGCAGTTGGGGGTAGGGCAGCCCAGGAGCACTTGGCTTCTATGTGGGGCTCTGGACATTACAAAGATATCCATTGGGCCCCAAGTATTACTTGTGAATTGTTTAATCCCAAGTCCCCCTTACCCATGGTTGGTGTTCTAAGATGTTACATTTTTATTGACCCAGCTTTCCTGCCAGCTAGACAGAGGTAGGAGCAGGCAAAAGAAGGGCCTGCGACTGTAGGTAGACTGAAGTGTAGTCTGTGGCTCCTGGATACAGTCTCAAGTCAGAGCATCACAAATTCAGAGGCTCAGCTTCTCTAGCCAGACCATACAAAGATCAGATATATAAGACAACAATATTTAAAATTGGTCTTTGCTGCTTCTCGGTCCATCAGTCCTTCTTATACTGTGCGCTTGTCTAATTTAGACGCCCCCTAAATAGTAACCCACAACGACAGATCAGCTGCCTTGGACAAGTCACAAAACAGACAACAGTAAAGACTGAATTGGTGTCTCACAGAGGTTTCATCAGACTGATTATGACAATTTTACCAATAGGATTGTGTTTCAACTGAGTCCTTGTATAATCCCTGGACTGCCTGGTATTTTTTGGAAATAGCTTTCTTGGACAGCCTAGGCATTGGAACCCAGCTGAAGTTGCCCCATACTGGGCCACTGCCATTTCTACCTCCCAGAGTCAGTAGCTGGCGTTTCCAAGACTCCAAGGCAAATAATGGATCAGAAAATAACTGATGGCCTTGGATGAACTCCCAACCACGCAGAAATTACTCGAGAAAAAAAAANTCCCAACCACGCAGAAATTACTCGAGAAAAAAAACACACACACACACAAAAAAAAAAAAAAAAAAAAAAAAGATCGGCATCTCCCATTTGCCCGAACGGGGTGTACAATCCCCATCACTTTCACCCTGTTCATCAGACAGGATATCTCTTAACCATAAGCCAGAAACCAACAGGAGGCTTACTGTTTTTCTCCGAGTCTGCCATTCACCTTGGGATTCTGCGAAGGGAATGTATTTCCCGGAGACCTTGGATCAGCTGGTCAGCCCACCCCTCGATTATCCAGGATGAAAAGCGAATTTGGGGCTTTTGTATTTCTTACGCGCCTCCACACGTAAATCCTACGTTTTACTGGAAAAGCCAACGCAACCATTTTAGTCCAAATTTAAAGCAACAGTTTATAAAATGTTAAGTACTGACCAAGAGATGGACCTGGGTCAGAAATATCCGCAGAATTTCCCAGCCGGAATAGCCGCCTGTCACATGTTGTAGGGATTTATAGAGATAAACAATTTGGCCACCGTACTTTCCACGAAGCCTTGTTACGAAAAACTACAATTCCCAGCATGCCTGGAAGTTACCTGGTTCCTGGGCCAGAAATGCTTACAGGGTAATTTTGGCAATTACATAGGCAAGCTTAATTTCCATTACATATCCACCCTCATTTCCGGAGGAAGAAAGGGCAGTGCCTAATGAATAAAGTAAAGGTAGTTCACGCAAGCTCCAGATTTCCCGACTTGTGGAGTTAGGGAGGGCAGGGTCATTGTTTACAAAGGGGAGGAGCAGGCGGCTGAGCAGCCCGAGCCGAGGTGGTTCTCCGCAGTGCGGGATGGGAAGACCGAAGGGTATGCTTTTGGAAGACAGGCACAAGTGCTACTGGAACGCAAAACTCTGTGTGTCTGGAAAAAGAATGATACTGTACTGGAAGCCCAGGCCAGCAACCATGCGGTGTCCCATCTGCACACTCTAACCCTAAGGGAGGTGCTCATGTAACTCAAGACTTAATGGCCAATCAGAACCTTGAGGTCGACCTGTTCATGTTACTAAAGACTTAGTGACCAATCAGAGCCTTGAGGTGGACCTGTCAGTCAGGAAAGAAGGCGGGATCTTCCGGGTGCCTT
>NC_034590.1:14112762-14115147 GCF_900095145.1 Mus pahari | reverse complement strand
CTGGCACAGAGACTTGTGTGTGGAAACATCCTTAGCAGGATGTCAAACTCAGAGAGGCTTAGTTTCTCTTTACTTCTAAAAGTTAGCTCCCCTATCATTTAACATTTAGATGTAAGACCTATTTGGAGTTAATTCTGTAGAGGTTGTGAAAGGCATCTCATGTTGGGTAGCACTCCAATATCTTTTTTGTTTGTTTGTTTTTTGTTGTTTTGTTTTGCTTTTTTGAGACAGGGTTTTTCTGTGTAGCCCTGGCTGTCCTGGAAGTCAGAAATCCGCCTGCCTCTGCCTCCCAAGTGCTGGGTTTAAAGGCATGTGCTACCACGTCCGGCTAGCACTCCAATATCAAACTGTGGTGTAGAAGAGTAGAATTGATGATGTTAGAGGATTTACCAATGCTTAGGAGATAGTAAGCGACAGCAAGTAGAGTTTAGCTGAGGGAGGAATGCCTCTGAGACACCCTGCACATAAGTAGTATGCTAACCAGACCCATTAGAGATCAGGATGCTAGGATAGATATATTTGTTCACTAGGATTGTTCAGAAATTTTGCTCCAGTGCATAACAAAGGAGGCTACTCTGATTGACAACCAGCCACTAGGACCATCCCCATAGCAAAGAACTGGCTGCTCAAGGGGGCGTTATAGTGTCCCAATCAACATTAAAGGCTGTTTTACCATGAAGTCAGCTGATTTTCTTCTTGAGAAAAAAGCACAGTTCTGCCACATCCGCACGAGAATACCGGCTGGCAACTCTTTGAAAAGGAAAAGCACTGTTGGGTCCAGGACTGGCTTGATTACGCAAGGCTTTCTGTGAGGTCCTCATGTATAGAAAATGGCATAGCTCTTTCTCAAACTCAGGAACCTGCTTGGCTGAGCCAAGTACACCCTGATGTATTGAGAGTAAAATAGAGCTCCTTTTCTTTCTCTTTTTCTTTTTCTTTTGTCTTCATTATTAGTAATAATTATTTTACTTATTTACATTCAAATGTTGTCCCCTTCCTGGTCTCCCCTCCACAACCCTCCCACCCCATTCCCTCCCCTTTGCCTCTATGAGGGTTCCCACCAACTCACTCACTCCTACCTCACCCTTCTAGCATTCCCCCTCTCCCCCCCGTGGGGTAACAAGCTTCCACAAGACCAAGCTCTTCCCCTCCCATTGATCCTGGATAAGGCAGTCCTCTGCTACTTCTACATATGTGGCAGGAGCAATGGACCCACTCATATATACTCTTTGGTTGGCGGTTTAGTTCCTGGGGGCACTGATGTGTCTGGCTAGTTAATATTGTTGTTTTTTCTATTGGACCCAGCCGGGGGACCCCAGAAGGGAAGTGGAAGAGTTAGGGGAAGAACTGACGGAGCTAAAGGGGATTGTAACACTATAGGAAGAGTCCCTTTACTAAAGCACGGAAGATGCTTGGGAGAGGTGGTAATGATCTGAACCCAAAGCCTCTGGGGAAGGTTTACTTCAGATCCTGAGAACCCAACTCTTTTCACCATCTGGGGCTGTGGTTATCAGACCCAAGACCTCTGTAGGCTTTAAGTGATGACCTTGAAATTCCCTGTGTTCCCTTGTCCAGTATTATTTTATTAGAATCCCCCTGAGTTTGTCCCATTGTATGGTAGTTTCTACTGACTTTATAGACATTTCCCATTTCTTTCCATTTTCCTTTGGTAAGTAGAACCCAAGATGCTGTTCTTAAGATGCCTACTTGGCATAAGACATAGCTTGTACAAGACCTCCCCTCTCCAGCGTTTATCTTTTCTACTTACTTTCTATGTTTCTTCTCTTTCTCATCCTCTGAGACCTTCCACTTAGAACTCTGTCAGGGCTGATTTGAGTCTTGGTTCAACTTCTCCTTTGGTAAACCACGCTCATATCCACCTTGTTAGGACCTCTAATTGTTCTCTTACTATTGTCATGTGTACCCTGCATATTTAACAAGCTTATAACCTTCATAAAATAGCATAGGAGCAGTGCAGCTGATGGTCCTGTGCCAACAATATGAGACCCTGAGGACCAGACCTGAAGAATATGAATTAGTTACCTCAGACCCCTGAGTGTAGTTCCAGGATTGGAGCTTATACTAGAAAAAAGGAGGAATGAGGGACCCTAAGGGCTTTTTCCATTCCCACACCTGCTTTACAGCTTCCCTCTCCCACCTGGGGTCAAGGCTAGGCCAAATTCCATTCTCCACCCACAGGAACATTCTTGAGTAAAAAATTTTCAGAATGTACTGAATGATAGTCAGTACCCTCTGGAAAGTCCCAGGTAGGGTTCAAATGTGTGTCATGCTTGCTAGCCAATAGATTTAATGGTCAATATGCTTAGGCAATAAGTTTGAACTGTAACCTTGCTGATGTAACCTATGCCCCTAGAAAGTATAAAA
>NC_034590.1:14111314-14112490 GCF_900095145.1 Mus pahari | reverse complement strand
CTAGATGCCAGGTCCATTTTGGTGTGTTAAACAGGCACCTCAGCTGCTTGTCCAGGGTCTGAAACCCAACAAAGCATACTGCAGGAAAAAGTAAAAATGAGGTAAAGAATCAGACTGAGTCATTTGTTTGAATTTTAATAATGACTGTAAATTATAGTTTATCAAAAATGTAATAGTCCTAGATAAATGACACATCTCTTTGTTTTCTATGATGAAATTACCCACCTTAGATGTAACACTTTTCCTTTGGAGGACATGTTTATTTATTTATTTATTTATTTATTTATTTTTTGAGACAGGGTTTCTCTGTGTAGCCCTGGCTGTCCTGGAACTCACTCTGTAGACCAGGCAACCCGCCTGCCTCTGCCTCTGCCTCCCAAGTGCTGGGATCAAAGGCGTGCACCACCGCCTGGCTTCAGGGTCACCTTCTAATCACTTGACTTGAGGGACTAATTGAAGATAAACTGCAACATGTCAGAAAATAAAACTCTTCATTTTGTATCGAGGAAAAAAAAAGGAGAAGAAATAATTCTGTGTTGCAGAATATTTGTTCTTTCTGTGAACCCCATGTTATATACTGGAAAGCCTATTTTTAATTGCACTGTGGCCAACCTTTAATCTAAGAACGTCCTGCTCGAATTTTGTAAACAGGATTTAATAAAGTCACCCATAAGTTAAGAGTCGGAGTAAGTAACCAGTTGGCAAAGGTGTAAATAGGATTAATAAGTAAAAAACATAAAGAGTAAGAAGGAGCCAGCAAGATGAAAAGACATGCACACATTAGAAGGTTTTTTTTTACAGTGGTATGAGAGAGCATCATTCTTGGTGGAGCATCTGCTGAGGAGAAAAGTCAACTGGTTGCTTTCTCTGCCTCTCTGATTAGCAGACTTTTAACCCAGCATCTGGCTTCTGGGTCTTCAACGGTAAAATAGAGCAATTGGGATTTAGAAACAAATTATGGGAATATCTGTGCTTTATAAATCTTCCATCTGTGATCGGAGTGGCCAGACTTGCAGCCTATTGTCCATATTTAAATTCTTCAAAACATAAGATAACCTGGAGATTGAACCTAAATGAGACTTAAGGTTGACAGCATATAGGAAATATGAAACCTGTTCTCAGTGTTCTACTTGAGCATTAGCCAGAGCTGAATGCATGCTGTCATTAAAGACATAT
>NC_034590.1:14105463-14110718 GCF_900095145.1 Mus pahari | reverse complement strand
GCTGGCCTTGAACTCAGAAATCTGCCTGCCTCTGGGAGGACATGTTTAAACATTTTTATATATCACTTTGTATATGTTTAATGTATTATATAATTAATATACCTCTACTGTGTTACATAAGTATTTGTATTATTTGAATAGTTATTCAAACATTACCTTTCCTTAAAGAGAAGGAAGAATACTCTTTTGGTATTAAATGTGCAGGAACCTCTGTAATTCCACAATCCAAACTAGTGGGAAATAATGAAATGATGTCCTGGGTTTGTTTGTTTTATATCTTGCATGGTATATATTTCACATTGCTGAGAGCAAAACCTCTGATTTCATAGAACTGGACAGTGCCCGTGAATGAGCTTGTTATGAATTCCTGTGTAATGGTCACCCTTTGCACAAACAATGAAAATTATATCTATCAAAATCGTGCTTTCCCTGCATTGGCTGTTTTGCTTTTCTTTGTTCATTGTTGCTTCCCTTCTTTGTATTTACATCTATGCATATTGAATGAATTTTAATTGATATATATTCTTCTCTCATACAGTATATACTGACCAGTGTCCAATCTCTCCAGCTAACCCGCACCTCTTCTGTCTTCCTCTTCCTCAGATCTACTCCTCCAACTCCTTTTCAGAATAGGGCAGGCCTCCAAGAGAGCACAAGGAAACAAGAACAAGATACAAAAAGACAAGGCAGTAGACTTCATACTGATACTGTACAAGGCAACCCGATAAGAGGAAAAGAGTCTTAGAAGCAGGTAAGACAGACAGAGCTATACCTGCTCTCACAGTTAGGAGCCCCAGAAAATGCTAAGCTAACAGCCATAACAGAGCAACAGAAGACCTGGTACAAACCCATACATACCCCATGTTTACCATTTAAGTCTCTGTGAGGTTTCTGGCCTTCAAGGTAGAATAAGACATGGATTCTTTCTTGCGGAGTCAGCCTCAAGTAAACTCAAACATTGGGTTGACACTCAAATACATTTGGTGCCACCTTGCCTCTGCACATCTTGCATGCAGGACAGATTTTAGGTCGAGGGTTTTTACGCTGGGTTGGTATACAGGTTTCCATTTCTGTAGCCTGTAGGGTACCCTCTCACTCCAGAGAGACTACCATGTAAGGGTGAAGGCTCCAAGCTTTCTCAGCTGAGCTCCTGATCATCCTCTTCATTCATTGAGCTGTGTGAATGTTGTCCTGAGCAATAGGGCCCTGCTGCTACATCTCAGAGAACAACCTTCTGTCCTGCAGAAGGCAGGGTTCTTTAGGGATCTTCATGGGACCAAATGTAGCTCAGTCCCACCACTGAAGCCCTGCCTTGCTACAAAGGATGGCCAGATCAGACTTCAAATTCTTCATTACTAGGAGTCCTCACTAAGACTCCTAAACTAGATTGTTTGAATAGGATGGCTGGTAATACTCTGTTCATCCTACTGATCCACGAACATGAGAGATTTTTACATCTTCTGATAATTCTTCAATTTATTTCTTGAAGGACTTGTAGTTTTTAATCATACAAGTCTTTCACTTGCTTTTTTTAGAGTTACTTTAGCCTGTTTTACATTATTTGAGGGTACTATGAAGGGTGTTCTTTGCCTGATTTCTTTCTTACTCCATTTGTTACTTTAGTTTATTTTGTTTGTTATTTATTTACCATCATAAATTCCAGGAAGTTACCAGTGCATTCAGTTTTTACACTAACCCTCAAATGCTCGCAAAATCCAGTTGTTCCTGTACTGCATTCTCTCCATGACCCCAAATGATCTCTCCCATTCCTGTCCCCATTCACCCCCAGTCCATCCATAGAATCTATTCTGTTTCCCCTTTTGAGAAAGATCCATGTTTACCCCCATCTTAGGGTTTCCATTCCTGCACAAACATCATAACCAACAAGCGAGTTGGGGAGGAAAGGGTTTATGCAGCTTACACTTCCAAATTGCTGTTCATCACCAAAGGAGGTCAGGACTGGAACTCAAGCAGGACAGGAAGCAGGAGCTGATGCAGAGGCCTTGGAGGGATGTTTCTTACTGGCTTGATTCCCCTGGCTTGCTCAGCTTGCTTTCTTATAGAACCCAAGACTACCAGCCCAGAGATGGCACCACCCACAAGGGGCCCTCCCACCCTTGATCACTAATTGAGAAAATGCCTTGCAATTGGATCTCATGGAGGCATTTCCTCACCTGGAGCTCCTTTCTCTGTGATAACTCCAGCTTATGTCAATTTGACATAAAATCAGCAAGTACACCCCTCCCCACTCCCCACTAGAGCTCTCCTCCTTACCTATCTTCTCTCTGTCTGAGTATTGTAGCCCAATTATCATTTACTTAATAAGCAACATCTATTTGGAAGGGAAAGTATTCCATCTTTGCATTTCTGGGTCTTTGTTACCTCACATAGGGTGATTTTTGTTTTTTAGTTGGCATCTATTTTCCTTTAAATTTCATGACATCAAATTTCGTGGCATTATTGTATAAATGTACCACGTTTTCTTTATCCCCTCTTCAGTTTAGAGAAATCTAGCTTGTTTCCAGTTTGTCCTGTAAGAATAAAGCTGCTATGAACATAGTTGAGCCATTGTTCTTTTAGTAAGATGGAATAGCTTTTAGGTATATGGCTAACAGTGGTATAGGTGGATTTTTAAGTAGAACAATTCCCAGTTTTCTGAGGGATCACAATATTGATTTCCATAGTGGCTGTATTAGTTTGCCCTCTCACCAGCAAAGGAGGAGTGTTCCCCTTTCTCCACATCCTTGCCAGCATGAGCTCTCACTTGTGTTATTGATCTTAGCCATTCTGACATGTTTAAGATGAAATCTCAAAGTAGTTTTTATTTCCATTCCCATGATGAATTAGGATGTTGAACCTTTCTCTAACTGTTTCTCAGCCATTTAAGATTCCTCTTATTTTAAATTGAACTTTTTATTCTTTTTAAAAAATTTTATTTAATCTATTTTTTTTTTTTAACACTACAGATTTTATCCTTCTCCCGGTCCACCTTCTAACTATTCCCCATCCCATACCTCTCCCCCCTCCCCTGTGTCTCTACTAGGATGTCACCACGCCCCTACCTTCCACCCTACCAGAACTCTAAACTCCCTGGGGCCTCCAGTCTCTTGAGGGTTAGGTGCATCTTCTCTTACTGAACCCAGACCCACAGTGCTGTGCTGTATATGTGTTGGGGCTATCAGCTTGAGTAGACTGCCTGGTTGGTGGTCCAGTGTCTGAGAGATCTCAGAGATCCAGGTAAATTGAGACTGCTGGTCCTCCTACGGGTCGGGTCACCTTCCTCCTCAGCTTCTTCCAACTTTTCCCTCATTCAACCACAGGAATCAGCAGCTTCTGTACATTAGTTGGGTGTAAATATCTGCATCTGATTGTTTCAGGTGCTTGTTGGGTCTTTTGGAGGGCAGTCATGATAGGTCCCTTTTTGTGAGCACTTCATAGACTCAATAATAGTGTCAGGCCTTGGGGCCTCCCCTTGAGCTTGATCCCATTTTGGGCCTGTCATTGGACCTTATTTTCCTCAGGCTTCTCTCCATTTCTATCCCTGCAGTTCTTTCAAACAGGAAGAATTATGGGTCAGAGTTTTGACTGTGGGATGGCAACCCTATCCCTCATTTGGTGCCCTGCCTTTCTGCTGTAGGTGGGCTCTGCACATACCCTCTTCCTACTGTAAGGCCTTTCATCTAAGGTCCCTCCCTTTGAGTCCTGGGAGTCTCTCACCTCCCAGGTCTCTGGTACATTCTGGAGGGTTCCCCTACCTCCTACCTCCCGAGGTTACCTGTTTCAGTTCTTTCTGCTGGCCCTCAGGGCTTTAGTTCTTTTCCCTCACCCAATACCTGATAATGTTCCCCTCTTCCCCACCCTGTCCCTCTCAAGTAGGATTAAGGCGTCCTCACTTGGGCCCTAAATCTTGTTGACCTGTTTGAGTTCTATGGACTGTATTTTGGGTATTCTGTGCTTTTTTTTTTTTTTTTTTCGCTAATATCCACTTATTAGTGAGTACATACCATGCATGTCCTTTTGGGTTTGGATGATATTTTCTAGTTCCATCCATTTGCCTGCAATCTCATTATGTCCTTGTTCTTGATATCTGAGTAGTATTCCATTATGTAAATTAACCACATTTTCTGTATCCATTCTTTTGTAATGGCACATCTGGGTTGTTTCCAGCTTCTGGCTGTCACAAACAAGGCTGCTATGAATATAGTGGAACACATGCCCCTGTGGCATGGCGGGGCATCTTTTGGGAATATTTCCAAGAGTGGTATAGGTGGGTCATCAGGGAGATCTATTTCTAGTTTTCTAAGGAACCTCCAGATTGATTTCTAGAGTGGTTGTACCAGTTTGCAATCCCACCAGCAATGGAGAAGTGTTCCTCTTTCTCCACATCCTTTCCAACATATGTTCTCACCTGAGGTTTTGACCTTAGCCATTCTGATTGGTGTAAGGTGGAATCTCAGGGTCGTTTTGATAGTGATTTCTCTGATCACTAAGGACTTTGAACATTTCTTTAGGTGCTTCTCAGCCATTTGAAGTTCCTCTGTTGTGAATTCTCTGTTTAGTTCTAGACCCTATTTTTTTAATGGGTTGTTTGGTTTTTAGGATGGTTACCTTCTTGAGTTCTTTATATATTTTGGACATTACCCTTCTGTCAGATGTGGGATTAGTGAATATTTTTCCCCAACTTGTAGGTTGCTGATTTGTCCAATTGACTATGGCCTTTGCCTTACACAAATGAATTATTGATCTTAGAGCATGAGCCATTGGAGTTCTGTTTAGGGAATTTCCCCCTGTGCCAATGAGTTCAAGGCTTTTTCCCACTTTGTCTTTGATTTAGTATATCTGGTTTTATTTTGAGGCCCTTGATCCAATTGGGCTTCAGCTTTTTGAAAGTTGACAAATATGGGTCTATTTTCATTTTTCTACATACAGATAGCCAGTTAGACCAGAACCATTTATTGAATTTATTTATTGAACCTATATATATAGAAAGATAGATAGATAGATAGATAGATAGATAGTCAAAGATCAAGTGTGCATAAGTTTGTGATTTTATTTCTGGGTCTTCAATTCTATTCCACTGACAACATATGTGTCTCTGTACCAGTACCATGCAGTTTTTAATCACTATTGCTCTGTAGTATAGGTTGAGGTCAGGGATAATGATTCCCCCAGCTGTTCTTTTTTTTTTTTTAATTTATTTATTATTATTTTCTTTATTACATTTCAAATGCTATCCCGAAAGTTCCCTATATCCC
>NC_034590.1:14082264-14095298 GCF_900095145.1 Mus pahari | reverse complement strand
CCCATCCATCTTGCAGCCTGAACCACAGCTCATTCACCAAGAAGATGGAGCACTTGCCTCATAGATGTGATGAGTCACTAAAGAAGGCAAAAGCTGAAACTGCACATGCATAAAATCAGAAGTTAGTATCTATACATGAGAGAGAAAATGTTGTGATTGTCTTCCTAATCCTCAATTGCCTTATTCATATTTTCCAATTTATTCCATCTTTCTATAAATTTCATTTGTGATGACCCAGTAAAAATTCCATTAAATGTATAGTAGAGTTTCATTATACATATGCCTGTATTGGTGAACATATAGACTGATTCCATTTATTTGCTTTTGTGAAAATAGTGGAAAGAGTAGTGGTAAGCATGTTAGTATCTCTTTGCTATGATATGGATTCCCAGAGCATATGTATATCTACATGTGATTAGCTGGGTCACATGTAGAGCTAGTTTTAGTAAATTTAGAAATCACCACTAAGACTGCATACCAAATTTCTGCCTCAAAAACACATCTAAACAAACAACCAAGGAAAAACAACCAAAACCCCGACTGGCATCATTAGGATTGCCACAACCTAAGTTCCCTTCCAACAGTGAATAAGGGCTCTGCTTCATTCAGTCTAAGAAGAACTTGTTGTCCTTTGTCCCTTATAATAGGCATGCTGACCAGAGTGAGGTGGAAATTTAAAGCAGTTTAAGTCTAGCAGTGGTGGTGCATGCCTTTAAAGCCAGCACTTGGGAAGCAGAGGCAGGTGGATTTCTGAGTTTGAGGCCAGCCAGGTATACAGAGTGAGTTCCAGGACAGCCAGGGCTATACAGAGAAACCCTGTCTCGAAAAACCAAAACAAACAAACAAACAAACAAGAAAAGCAGTTTAATTTGCAATTTGCATTTCCCTTATATGTTAGGAGGTTATAACACTACAGATATTTACTGAAAGTATGTCTTCAAAGAATTCTCAACTGAGGAATACCAAATGGCTGAGAAACACCTGAAAAAATGTTCAACATCCTTAATCATCAAGGAAATGCAAATCAAAATGACCCTGAGATTCCACCTCACACTAGTCAGAATGGCTAAGGTCAAAAATTCAGGTGACAGCAGAAGCTGGTGAGGATGTGGAGAAAAAGGGACACTTCTCCATTGTTGGTGGGATTGCAAGCTGGTACAACCACTCTAGAAATTAGTGTGGCTGTTCCTCAGAAAATTGGACATAGTACTACCGGAGTTACAGAGACAAAGTTCGGAGCTAAGATGGAAGGAAAGACCATCCAGAGACTACCCCACCCGGGGAACCATTCCATACACAACCACCAAACCCAGACACTATGGCATATGCCAAAAAGACTTTGCTGACAGGACCCTGACATAGCTCTCTCTTGTGAGGCTATGCCAATGCCTGGCAAATACAGAAGTGGATGCTCACAGTCATCTATTGGATGGAACACAGGACCCTCAATGAAGGAGCTAGAGAAAGTACCCAAGGAGCTAAAGGGGTCTGCAACCCTATAGGAGGAACAACAATATGAACTAACCAGTACCCCCCAGAGCTGTGTCTTTAGTTGCATATGTAGCAGAAGATGGCCTAGTCAGCCATCAGAGGGAGGAGAGGCCCTTGGTCTTGCAAAGATCATGTGTCCCAGTACAGGGGAATGCCAGGGCCAGGAAGCAGGAGTGGGTGGGTTGGGAAGCAGGGCAGGGAGAAGATATAGCAGGCTTTGGAGATAGCATTTGAAATGTAAATGAAGAAAATATCTAAATAAATAAATGAATAAATAAATAAATAAATAAGTATATCTTCTGAGAATTCTCTGTTCAATCTCTTTCCCGTTGTTTTATTTTGGGGATTTTATTTATTTATTTATTTATTTATTTATTTATTTATTTATTTATATGTGGTTTGGGGGTTTTGTTTAGTTTTTTCTGTTGTTGTTTATTTGATTTCTCTTTCACACACTTTTATTTCCTTTGAATATTAAGTCCTGGCTCATCAGGACTGGAATCAGGCAACTCAGGATCTTTCCCATTTGTTGTCAAAGTGTTCCTCTCTGGGAAGAACAGGCTGCAGCTTCAACTGAACCCAGGTACCCTCTTCTTTGGTTTTCTATTTTCTGATTATTTCGCTTTACCCTTTTCAGGACACTATCGCGACTATCAGGAATGCTTATTTTCATTTTGCTGAAAGTTAAGAAATATATTCAATACAAAGTGTAAAATTTATTGTGAACCTCTACACAACCATTTTAAATGCAAAAATTTAATTGTAAATAGGTTCATTAAGTGGTATATATTTTGATGAATTTGGGTGTGTTATTGTTGTTTGCGAGCTTTCTGCTTTTTAATTAATTATTTGTTATATCCCAAATGTTGCCCCTCCTTCAGGTTCCCCCTCCTAGAATTCTTTCCCTCTCCCCTTCACCTCTGAGTGGGCTCCCTACCCTCTACCCCAGGCATACACTATCCCTGGGGCATTGAGTCTCTTCAGGGTTAGCCAGACCTGTTCCCACTTAAGCTGGATGAGTAGTCCTCTACTACATTATATGTCAGGGCCAGAAAGTCCAATGTACCCACAATTCACCCCACAGACCCTAAGAAGTTAAACAATAAGTGCTTCAATCCCACTTAGAAGGGGAATAAAATAATCAGTCATGGGAAGCAGAGGGAGGAAGAGTGGTAGACGGGAGATGGAGGGGAAAGTGGGGGCAGGATCAGGTATGGGCAGAGACAGGAGAAAGAATGGAAATATGAAGCTGCCAGAGGGTGGGTGGTTTGGTTGGGTGGTGTGGGGAGAACACCTTGAAAATCCCAGAGACCTGGGAGGTGGGAAGCTCCCAGGACTCAGTGCAGGTGACCTTAGCCCAGATGCCCAACAGTGGGGAGATGGAACCTGAAGAGACCATCTCTAGTAGATAGACAGGGCCCCCTTGGAGGGATGGGGTCACCAACCTACTTTTAAATTTTTTGACCTAGAATTGTTCCTGTCTAAAAGAAATGCAGGGACAAAAAAAATGGAGCAGAGACTGAAGAAAAGACCACCCAGTGACTAACTCAACTAGGGATTTATCCCATGGGCGGGCACCAAACTCTGACACTATTGCTGACGCAAGCTTCTTCTCTTTCTTTCTTTTTTTCCTTCCTTCCTTCCTTCCTTCCTTCCTTCCTTCCTTCCTTCCTTCCTTCCTTCCTTCCCATGGCTTTCTCAGCCCACTTTCTTTTTTTTTTTTTTTTTTTTTTTTTTTTTTTTTTTTTGGAATGAGATGGAAATCATGTCAGGTGTGATCCCATTGTTCAAGTTTAACCAGTAATCATGGAGNTTCCTTCCTTCCTTCCTTCCTTCCTTCCTTCCTTCCTTCCTTCCTTCCTCTCTCTCTCTCTCTCTCTCTCTCTCTCTCTCTCTCTCTCTCTCTTTCTTTTTCTTTCTTTTTTCCTTTCTTTCTTCCTTTCTTTCTCTCTTCCTTCCTTTCCTTCTTTATTTCTTTCTTTTGTTGACAAAGTCTCACTGTGTAGACAAGGCTAGCATTGAGTTCACATATATCCCTCTCCTTCTTCTCTCAAGTGTTAGGATTAGAGATTATTTCACATTATGCCTGGCTTGAAGTTGTTATTGTTGTATGACAAAGATAATTTTAAAAAAGAATGCTATATATGCTCAATATGCTCATTAATTCTCTTGCAGCAATCTTGTCCTTAGCCAGATAAAGTGACACATGACTTTAGTCGAAAAATTCACGAGGTAGAAACAGGCAAATATCTGTGAGGTTGTGGCCATTCAAGTCTACATAGTGAGTTTCAGGTTTCCATGGTATATATAGAGAGACTCTTTGTCAAAAAACAAAACAACAAACAAATACCATTATTGCCCCTGACTTGCTCATTTACTACACTGACAACAGCATGCTGAGGTTCACTGTAGACTCTGATACTTCTGCCAAGGTGACATTTATGGGGCATTACTTTGAGAACAACTCCCATTCCTCTTTTATAAAAATATGACTTTTCATATAAGTACTCCTATATTTGACCCCATGTTTCCTTAGAGACCTAAACGTAGAAGGCACCTCTCCTCTTCTCCTTTGTCATTTTGGAGAATTACTGCGAAATGATGAAAACATTTGTTCCATTTTTGATTTCTTAATATACTCTGGATCTATGATGTACAGCCAGTTATACACTTAGCCATGATTTTTCTCACATTCTCTGTGTTGTCTCTTCACTTGATTAACCATTTCCTTTGTTTTTCAGAGCTTCTGAACTTTGTGAAGTTCATTCGCTGGTTGTCACTATTACTTCCTGAGGAACAGCATCCCCTCTACCTATATCCTGAATAATTTTCCCTATGTTTTCCTCTAACAGTTTCAACTTGGATTCTCTTACATTGAAGCTTTTAGATTTACATACCTAGATTAGGAAAGATTTTTGTTCAGGGTGAGAGATAAAGATCTATCTTCATTCTTTTTTTAAATTTATTTATTTTATGTATATGAGTACACTGTAGCTGTCTTCAGACACACCAGAAACGGGCATTGGATACCATTACAGACGGTTGTGAGCCACCATGTGGTTTCTGGGAATTGAACTCAAAACCTCTGGAAGAGCAGACTGTGCTCTTAACCTATGAGCCATCTCTCCAGCCCCTGTTTTCATTTTTATATGTGTAAGATCTCCGGTAAAACTTGTGTCAGTGTTACTGAAAAGTGGCTTGGAAAGCCTATGCTGAAAGAGGGTGTATGTATGGCCTTCTTCCTAGGAGACCATTCATCATCTAATATCTGCAAACTCACTTGGGGAAGGCTAGTTGCAACAACCTATACTAAGACCCATAAGTCCACTCAAGATGTTTTCAGAGGTAAGAATGACCTGTGGGATTTCACAGAACAGAAGAGCACAGAGAGTTAGTTCCCAGTGCCATTTTGGAAAGTACACCTCTAGCTTGTGGGAGCAATTTTCTATCTAAAGAATCACTAACAAGATGTCATCATCGCATTCTGTGTCTCTTATATATGACAGACTGAAGGTGAATAAGATCACAAGTTGATCCCGATATTCTGCCTAGAGATTTCATACCCAGATATTTACTACAAATTGAATCATCTAACAGAGAACTTAAAGGTGAATATTTTGGGCTGGAGAGATGACTCAGCGGTTAAGAGCACTGATTGTTCTTCCAGAGGTCATGAGTTCAATTCCCAGCAACCACATGGTGGCTCACAGCCATCTGTAAAGGAATTTGGTGCCCTCTTTCCGTATGTTTGAAGACAGCTACAGTGCACCCATAGAAATAAAATAAACACAACTTAAAATCTTAAAATAAGAAAAAAAAACCCGGCAGTTCTCATTAAAAGAAATAATAATCATCACCAGATGTCATCATCACCTTGTGTGTCTCTCAGTATATGATGGACTGAAGTTGAATGAGATCACCAGTTGATCCAAGTATTCTGTCTAGAGATTCCGTACCCAGATATTTACTAGAAACTCAGTCATCTTACAGAGGACTTAAAGGTGAATATATTATATAATTCAGAGAAGTTCTGTCAACTGAACCATAATCTTATCCTACATTTCTACACATAAAAGAAACCCTTACTAACCTCACACATGTCTCCAGGCAAGGATCTCTGGAAAAGAAGCCAGAATCTGTAAACAGAAAAAAGCAAATGGTCAGCTCAGTCATTATGGGTGAAAGAAAGGGGTATAGTTATTTGTTGGTGCATGGCTACAATTTCCTTAAATCATAGTAGCTTTGAGTAGCTCTTACCTCTTATATGATAGGAGTTTTGGAGGGGCCTGGCTGGATGGCTGTGACCCATGTGTTTCTGCTGTTGATGATAGGTAATTAACCTGGGGTCACTATGATGAAGCTTTGGAAATTGGCGGCCATTGTATTTTTCACACCCACCTAACGGTCTCTCCATCTTCACTAATTTGTAATTCCAAAGCTTGGTGACCTCAGAGTGAATCAGAATCTTACATGGCAGCTGAAGTCTTCAAGAGAAAGTATTTATTTACATTAAAAATGAAGACCTTCTATAACATTTTATGAAGTAGCCTTAAAAGTCACATAATTTTTATTTTGCAATATCTGATTCATTGAAACAAGGATAAAAGCCATTCTTAGTTGCAGGTACTGGAGAGAAATTATCAAATATGAATAGACTGTTAGTGTAATTTACATCATGAGTACATACTGCAGAGAAAATATGATTGTAACATAAAAACAAGTTACCTGGTAGATGTTTATTATGTTGTATGCTTAGGAGGCAGAGGCATAAAGGCTCATGAGTTCAAGGCTAGGGTTAAATAGGGAGCTCACAATCTACTTGGATGCAAGCTCAGATCTCCAAAGCTACAACATAACAAAACAAAAAATCAGGTCTGAAAGGAAAATGGGATGTCCAGAGATTCTTAAAGAGAAGCAAAAGAGAAAAGAATGCCTGAGAACTGACAGGGTGGAGACATTGGGGAGACTCAGGACCACTCATAGATAGGAGGAAAGATAACAGGAGATGAGTTTTCCTGGAGTGAGGCACGTGGGAGGGAGAGTGTCATCAGAGAGTTATATATAGTTGGGGGTGGATCAAGAAGTAAGGATGATGAGAGAGGATTGGAGAGCCAGAAGGGTGAGGGAGCATGTCAAGGTCAGCATTCCAGTCTGGAGCCAGAATTTCGAAATTTATCAATAAGTGGCCATTTCTGGAGATTCCTGAGAAAGAAATCAGCCTCTCTGTAATTTTATCTGCTGAGATTCCGCAACAGTTCATGTCTCCGATTCAGGTCATAACTATTCTCGCCTCCATGATCTTCTTTCTTTATTCTAGGTTGCCAGGTCCAGCATGGCCTTGGTGGGGACAGAATGACAGGCCTTCTGCCCATGGGACAGGGCCATCGGTCTCGTGGGCCTCCACAAGTGTTGATGGCAGCAATGGGCATAAGGCTTGTTTGTATAGTAATATACATATTTTACAATTCCTCCTTTAAGGAACATCCTAACTTTTAACTGAGATGACTTCAAGATAATCAGAATAAGTACAAGGTCAGGAGGCAAAGGTGTGGCTAATGTCTTAGCAAAATGGTAAATTCTGGTACATTAAAGACAGTTCTAAATGCTGTGATAAAAAAAAATATCTAAAGACACAGTTTAAAATTTATAATTTCTCAATTTTGCAAAAAAATAAGGATGCAATATAAATTATATGAGGGGCTTCACAAATCTAAAGGAACAGAGGCAGCTACACTGTAAGCCAACTTGTTAGAAAGACACTGAGGGAGGGGATAGAGAGATTTAGGGAGTGATGATTGCAGGAGAACCCACCCAGCAAAGTTTACTTTGTTTGTTTGTTTGTTTGTTTGTTTATATTTACAAAGGCAGACAAATCCCTGAGTTAAATGTTCAGCCTGGGACAAAAGTAAGGTTAGGTCCAGGTGTGGGAGAAATGGCAATTTCAGAGTGGGGTCCCACNCATCTAGATTTTAGTATCTGTTTAACAGGGGCAGCAAGATCTCTGAATTCTTTTGCAACATTTTTTAAAAAAAAAAAAAGTGTGCTTGCTGCTTCCTAAGAATTAAAGGGGCTGGAGTCAAAGTATGCAGATTCATAGTACAATGAAAAGGAAACCTGAAGTAAGTGACTGGAAAATAGTAAATGACAGTAAAATAAAAGTCTAGGTTTATGATCTACAGGAGATGAGCTGTCCAGAGAATTGTTTAGAATGCAAGAGAGAACTTCCTGGAGCAAAACATAGAATTGTCTGGAGAGCTCCAGAAAAAGCAGACCAGAGAGAAAGAAAGCAGACCAGAGAGAAAGCAGGTTGAAAACTGTCTGCAGTAGAACATAGGTTGCCAACTTGGAGCCACCATTTGAATTTCAGTCCTTTGTTTCACTGCCCCCAGACACCCCTTCCTCAGAACCCCTCTACAAGAAGAGGTTGGGTCTTCCCAACGTTTGTTACATGGATAAAGCTAACTGAATTCAGGGCTCCAGCCAACCCAGAACAGTTATCTATAAATTGAATCTTAATGTATTTTTCCTAATTTTTTACAGGGCCACCATATTAGGTTCCTCTCCCCCAACCCCTCTGATAACACACTGTAACCAAGGCAGCTTATACAAGAGAGGGTTTAATTGTGATAACCCTATGCTTCCAGAGGGTTAGAATCTTATGATGGTGGAGTGAAGGTATCAAGGCAGGTGGCTGGCGCAGCAACTGAAACATCAAATCTTGATCCACAATCAGGAAGCTAACAAAAAGAACTGGGGGTGCCTAGTAACTTTTGAAACTCCACACCTACCCCAAATGACTTGCTCCATCCAACAAAGTCCTATCCCCTTCCCAGAGAGCCACCAGTTAGGGATCAAGTATTTTAATGCCTAAGACTGAAAGATGACATCTCATTCAAACCACCCCGACCCTATTCTGATGAGCCATGAGGATATGAATTATTAGGAAGCAGTGTTCAAAGTAGTATATTTGCGTTATGCAGACCTCAGGGACTACCAGCTGTTTGAGCATTCCCCTCTCTCCAATGGATAGGGTATCGAGAGAAACTAAACAGAAATAGTGAAATTAACAGACATTATGAGTGAAATAAACCTACCATATACCTAAAGTGCATTTCAACCTTCTCACCATCTCAGAGAACATTCTGCAAAATCGACCATATACTCATTGACAAAAAAGTTTCATCAGATAATGAAAATTGCACTAACTTCTTGTATCCTATCAGAAGCAGCAGAAAGGTCAACTAATCATGGAAAGTAAATAATTCCCTACTCAATGATCTCTAGTTAAGGGCAGAAAGAAAGAGAGAAAGTACAGAGTTCTTAGAATTCAATGAAAATGAGGGTACAAGATACCTAACTTATGAGACACAATGAAAGCAGTGCTAAGAGGAAAATGCACAGGATTAAGTGTTTTCACAAAAGAATTGGAGAGTCCTCATAATAACAATTTAAAAGTACACGAGAAAGCTTTAAAAAGATACGAAAGAACCCATGAGGAGTACACAACAAGAAATATTCAAACTCAGGGCAAATATCAGTCAATTAGAAACAAAGAGAACAATACAAAGAATCAACAAAACCAAGAGCTGGTTCCTTGAAAAAAAATCAATAAAACCTTAGTCAGACTACCCAAAATGCAGAAAGACTGTACCCGAACTGACAAATTGAGAAAGAGAAAAGGAAACCTAACAATGGACACTGAGGAAATTCAAAGAATTATTAGTTTTTTCTTCAAAAGCCAGTACACCACAAAATTCAAAAATCTAAATGAAATGTACAATTTTCTAGACAGATACCACTTACTAAAATTAAATCAAGATCATGTAATCTATCTAAATAGGTCTATAACCCTTAAAGAAATAGAATCAAAAAAAAAGTCCAGGGCCAGATGGTTTTATACCTGAATTCTACCAGACTTTCAAAGAAGAGATAAGACCAACACTCCTCAAACTATTTCACAAAATTGAAACAGAGGGAATATTGGCAAACTCATTCTGTAAGACAACTGTAACTCTGGTAGTAAACCACACAAAGACTCAATAAAAAACCGGAATTTCAGAGTAATTTCTATGAACATCAATACAAATACACTCAATAAAATACTAGTACACTGAATCTAAGAACACATCAAACACATCTACCATGATCAAATAAGCTTTAGTCCAGTGATGCAGGAGTGATTCAATATATAAAAATCCATGGGGCTGGTGAGGTGGCTCAGTGGATAAGAGCACCCGACTGCTCTTCCAAAGGTCCGGAGTTCAAATCCCAGCAACCACATGGTGGCTCATAACCATCCGTAACAAGATCTGACTCCCTCTTCTGGAGTGTCTGAAGACAGCTACAGAGTACTTACATATAATAAATAAATAAATCTTTAAAAAAAATCCATCAACATTATACACCATATAACCAAATGAAAGAAAAAAAAAACCACATGATCATCTCAGGAGATGTTGAAAAAGCCTTTGACAAACTCCAACACTCCTTCATGTTAAAAGACTTGGAGAGATCAGGAATACAGGGTGCATACCTAAACACAATAAATGCAATGTACAGCAATCCAATAGCCAACATAAAATTAAATGAAGGGAAACTTAAAGCAATTCTATGAAAATCAGGAAGAAAGCAAGGCTGGCTACTCCTCCCTATGTCCTCAATACAGTACTTTAAGTTCTAGCTAAAGCAACAAGAAAACTAAAAGAGATTGATAGTATACAAATTTGGAAGGAAGAATGTAGATGATGTGATAGTATATACAAGTGAACTGAAAAACTCTCTCAGAGAACTTTTTATTGGTGATAAACAACTTTGGCAAAGTGGCTGGATACAAAATTAACTCAACTCAGTATTCCTCCTTTACACAAAGGATAAATAGAATGAGAAAGACGTTAGGGAGCCCACCCCTTCACAATAGCCACAAATAATATAAAATACCTTGGTGTGACTCTAACCAGGTAAGTGAAAGACATGTACGATAAGAACTTCAAGTTTCTTAAGAAAGAAGCTGAAGAAGATTTCAATAGATGGAAAGATCTTCCATCCTCATGGATTTGTAGAATTAACATAGTGAAAATGGTCATTTTACGAAAGGCAATCTACAAATTCAAAGCACTTCTCATCTAAATTTTACTACAACTATTTACAGACCTTGAAAGAACAATTTTGAATTTCATATGGAAAAACAAAAAAACTCAGGATAGCAGAAAAACTATCCTTTATAATAAAAAGAACTTCGTCATAAATCATCACCCCTGATCTCAAGATGTACTACAAAGCAATAGTAACAAAAACTGCATGTATTGGTATGAAAACAGACAGATTGATCAATGGAATCAAGTCAAAGACCCAGAAATAAACCCACATACCTATGGATGCTTGATTTTTGACAAAGAAGCCAAAATTATACACTGGGAAAGGGAGAGAAAGTTCAACAAATGGTGCTGTTCTAACTAGATGTCTCAGTGGAGAAGAATGAAAATAGATCATATGCAGCATGACACTCAAGCCCAAGGGGACCAAAGACCTCATCATAAAACCAGATATACTAAATCTAACATAACAGGAAGTGGAGAATTGCCTTGAACATATTGGTACAGGAAACAGTTTCCTGAACAAAGCAGCCATAGCTCAGGTACTGAGATGAACAATTAATAAATGAGACCTCGTGCAACTGAAAAGCTTCTGTAGGGAAAGGGATACCATCAATAAAATAAAACAAATGACAGTATACAAGTTGGGAAATTATCTTCACCAACTTTACAGCTGATAAAGGGCTAATATGCAAAATATATAAAGAACTCAAGAACAACAAAAATAACCTAGTTACAAAATTGGGTCAGAGCTAAACAGAATTCTCAACACAAGAATCTCTAGTAGCTGAAAAGTGGTTAAAGAAATGATCAATGTCCCTAGTCATCTGGGAAATGCAAATCAAAACGACATTGTGATTCCACCTTACACCCATCAGAATGGCTAAGTTGAAAACTCTATAGAGAGCACATGCTGGTGAGGATGTAGAGCAAAGGGAACATTTCTTAATTGCCGGTGGGCCTGCAAACTTTACTATTCTGGAAATCAATTTGGTGGTTTACCAGAAAGTTGGAAATAGTTCTGCCTCAAGATCCAGCTATACCACAGGAGTAGCATTTACCCAAAAGATGTTCCACCTCCCACAAAGACACTTGCTCAAGAATGTCCATAGCAACTTTATACCCAAGAACTGGAAACAACCCAGATAATCCAAAACTGAAGAATGAATAATGTGGTTCTTTTAAACAAGGGAATAAAACTCACCTATTTGTTTTTAAAGAACAGCATGAATTCTTAGGGGAATGGATGGAGCTAGAAAAACATAATCATGAGAGAGATATACCAGACAAAAAGGACATGCTTGACATATACTCACTTATTAGTGGATATTAACCCTAAAGCACAGGGTATTCACACTAGAATCCACAGACCCAAAGAAACCAAATAACAATGAGGGCCCAAGGGAGCATGCTTGAATTTTTCTCAGAATAGGAAATAAAATAAATAAAATAGATAGTGGAGGTATATGAAAGGAAGGAACTGGGTAGGAGGAGGAATGGGGAGAGGAACAGGGCGAGGGTATCAGGTTTACAGAGATGTGGGAGTGAGAAAGGAGATTGGTGGTGGGCAGGGCGATCACCTGTAGCAAATTACCGAGATTGGTGTTAGAGGGAGATCTCAGGTAGTCTATGGGAGTGATTTCAGCTGAGACTCCTTGCACTGCAAGATATGGCACATGAAATGGCCACCTCTTGTAGCCAGGCAGGATTCCCAGTGGAGGAATAAGGACACCAATCCACCCAAAAAAAACCTTTGACCCAAAGTATGACCTACCTACAAGAGGAACAGGAACTCCACAAAAAGACCAACAGAGTCAACTAACCTACATCCTTGGGGGCTCCCAGAGACTGAACCACCAACCAAAGATGGAGCATGAGCTGAACCTAGGCCCCTTACATGTATGTAGCAAATGTGCAGATTGGTCTTCATGGGGTGGTACCCCAAGAACTGGAATGGGAGATGTCCCTGAACCTGTACCTGACTGAGGATCCTTTTCTTTAACTGGGCTGCCTTGTTTGGCCTTAATGGGAGAGGATGAGCCTAGTCTTGCAGTGATTGGTGTCCAGGGTAGAGTGATATCCAGGGAGGCCAACCTCTTCTCAGAGGAGAAGGGGAGTGGGGACTGGGGAGAGGAGCTCTGTGAGGTGGGGACTGGGAGGGGAGGACAGGCTGATGTTTGGATGTAAAGTGAATAAATACATAAAGTAATGAAAAGAATTATTGGTCCTAGAGAACTTGATAAAGAAGTCGGTGTGCAAGAACTCAGAGTACCCCAAGATCAGTGACTAGTTTGCATGAGAGCTTCAATTAGAAGCTCAGGGCGATGTATGAATAATAATAATATATCTCGGATATACCCTTGCCAGGCCAAGGTGGTTCCAGGTGAGAGAGGTTTATTGTGAGGGAGAGACAAAAGGGACAGCAGGGCGAGTGGAAGGGGAGAAAAGAAA
>NC_034590.1:14077538-14081575 GCF_900095145.1 Mus pahari | reverse complement strand
CACCTGTAATGAGACCTGATGCCCTCTTCTGGTGTGTCTAAAGACAGCTACAGTGTACTTACATATATAAATAAATAAATCTTAAAAAAAAAAAAAAAAAAAACTCTGGATCTGAAGCAAACAATTCAAACTCACTTAGCATGCTTCCAGGTCTTAGCTTTTATGAAGAGAGCAGCTGTCAGCATGGCTGTGCAACTATCAGATGAGAAGAGNATCAGGTCTTTTTTGTGTAATTCGCCTGAAGAATGATAGCTAGGACTCAAATAGTATATAAATGCAAGAATGTTTTATTCTGTAGAAGTCCAGCATGCTGGGGTCTCCCATTACTATAACAGAGAAACCCCAAAGTCAGCCCAGAGGCCAGATTCATGTCATATGAGGGGAATTGCAGAGAGGGGTAGGTGACCTCTCTCTTAATCTGTTAGATCCTTCTCTACGGAAATTCCACAATCATTACCGGGATGTGGGTCCATCTCTACCAAAATCATTGCTGGGGAAGTCCTGAAACTATTCCTGACCCATTGTCCTTGCAGGTGGCAGGCCAGCTTCTGATTAGGTACCTGAAGNCTGGGGTTNTTGTTGTTGTTNGTTTGTTTGTTTGCTTGTTTGTTTTCCCAGAAATTGACTTGCCTGGGTTTACAAGGATTTGCCCATATTTTGGAAACAGAAATTTAGGCTCAGTCTCCTTAACTGCCCATCTGAAGCTTGTCATGGAATCAGCCTCTCATTCTCATATGCATATGCCAAGGAGTGGTACAGCTAGGTCATAGGTAGATTTATGTCTAGCTTTTGGGAATTCTCTCACACAAATGCAAAAGAATATGCCATACTCTTAGCAATTCATGAAACTTTCATCAAAATCAAACACATACACACACCAAAACAAACTGAAATAAACAACTGCATCCTATCAGACCATCATGGATTAAAGCTGGACATAAAAAACAACACAAACAACAAAATGTTTACAAACTTATGGAAACTGAACAACTATTTACTGAATAAAAATGTTTCACAGCATAAATAAAGAAAAAAATTAAACACTTTCTAGAATTAAATGAAAATGAATCCACAGAATAACCAAATTAATGGGATACAAAGAGGAATGAAAGTGGTCATAAGAGGAAAGCTCACAGAACAAAGATTTTATATTTATATATATATATATATATATATTTCTTATACATATATATTTCTTATACATATACATATGTATGTTTATGTAATATATGTTATATATATGTTATATTACACACACACACACACACACACACATATATATATATATATATATATATATATATATATATATAAAATGTTCTTATACTAGCAAATAGCAGCATACCTAAAAAGTCTAAAACAAAATGTAATAAGCACACCCCAAAAAAGTAAGCAGCATAAAACTGCTAAGTTGAAGTCAAAATCAATAAAACAAAAACAAGAGGAATACAAAGAATCTACAAAACAAAGAACTGGTTCTTTGAGAAAATCAACAAGATAGACAAACCTTTTTTCAAGCTAACACAAAGACACAGGATTCAGCAAAAGTATCATCCTAAGCGACAGAATCATGGTCACAGAAGTGGCAGGGACCTCTGAGCTTGATGCAACTATTCAAACAGTACCTGTATTTTGAAATACTGAATGGCAGATGGTCTTCTAATCTCTGATTAAAGCTTCAGAACAGTGGGCATATACTATTGATGGATAACTTTCCTTCTATTTAGACAACTTTACATGTATAAAAGATCTTTATTATGAAACTGGACTCTGCCTTCCCTGAAACGCCCAACGTCTTGGTTCTATTATTCGGAACCTGGCATAATTGGAGGTTGCCTGGAGATCTCATCATTCTCCTAAACTTTCTCTTCTCTGCATCAAATGGCTTGAGTTCTTTAATAGAGTGCGCCTCAGGGAAACATGCTGAGTAAGACTGCATTCACTAGATCGGACTACAGTCCTGTCGAGACTGACCATCACATACCGCACTCAACAGCTGGAGCAAGAACTGTGTCTGTCAAAGAAATTTGAATTAATGTGCCTACAAAGACATTAATACAGTTTTGATTTTTCTCTTTCACTTTTTATTTCAGTTTACATTATATTGCTCTTAAAAACCAATTGATGCAAACTAGAGCTATTATTCAAGCTTTGATATTTAGCCATCCCTCCCTCCCTGATTCTGTATAGACATAGACTCTGCCATCTAAGCATGACCTCATGAAGAACCTTATTAAGTGAAGCCTATTGTGACTTTACTTTTTTTTTTTTAATATCTTGACTCTATCACCAAATATATTTACTATCCCTGGTGGATCTACACTGGCTTCAATCCTTAGAAATGGTCCTTAAGAGCACATGTGCACAGAAAAGAGGTGAAAAGGATCCCATTAGGCAACTATAGATATATACTGTAACACTTTGACTTCCTATTAATGTTAAATTTTAATTCAGCTATTTGATTTTTTTTTTCTAAAGCTTGATATAAGGAGTCACACCAAAAGGACTCTTTATTTTTTATTTATTTTTTTATTTTTTATTTTTTGGTTTTTTTCGAGACAGGGTTTCTCTGTATAGCCCTGGCTGTCCTGGAACTCACATTGTAGACCAGGCTGGCCTCGAACTCAGAAATCCGCCTGCCTCTGCCTCCTGAGTGCTGGGATTAAAGGCGTGTGCCACCACGCCCGGCTGACTCTTTATTTTCAATGAGGGTATATTAGGTGATTGAATGTCTCACTTATAAGAATCCCATGGGAGGTCTGGAAATATGGCTCAGGGGTTAAGAGCACTGACTGCTCTTCCATAGGTCCTGAGTTCAAATCCCAGCAACCACATGGTGGCTCACAACCATCTGTAATGGGATCTGATGCTCTTTTCCGGTATGTCTGAAGATGGCTACAATATACTTATATACATAAGATAAATAAAATCTTAAAAAAAAAGAACCCCATGGGAAAGTTCCTTTCTAGCCAGAAATGATAAAAAAAATTCTTCTGTGAGAGTTAAACTGTTACAAGTTTCCTTGTTTTTACTTATAAAAAGAACAAGAATCTTTTCTTTAATTTCTATTTTTGATTCCCCCCTCTCTCCCTTTATTGTCTTGTATTTAAAGTTACCAGATATATGCTAATAAAATGACAAATTTTAGCAGGAAGAAAAGACACAGGAATCTAATTCGAATTAATAAAATCAGAAATGAAAAGAAGGACATGACAACAGACATTGAAGAAGTGCCAAGAATGAAAAGGACATACTTTTGAAACCCATCCTCCAATAAATTGGAAATTCTAAAAATAAATGAATAATATTCTTGATAGCTAACACTTAAGTTAAATCAAGATCTGATAAACAATTTAAATATACCTAAACCCCTAGTGAAAGATATGTTTTACAAGTCTGCCAAACAAATCATGCAAGGCCGTGAGGTTTGAGGGCAGAAATCTACCAGACTTTCAAAGCAGAGTTAAGGCCAATCCTCCTCAAAATATTCCATGATACCAAAACCACTTAAAAACCCAGCACAGAAATAGAATTACAGATCAATTTTTCTTATGGAAACAGATGTAAAAATATTCAACAAACTACTTCTAAACAGAATACAAGAAAAAATTTTAAAAAATCATTCATCATAATCAGATAAACTTCATACCATATAATAAATACAATCCAGAAGATAAACTGAAAGAAAAAAACAATATGATCATCTCATGAAAAGGCAAAAACAGTCTCTGACAATATCCAACACGCCTTCATGATAAAAGTCTTAGAGTGGTCAGAGATATAAGGGACATACCGAAATATAATAAAAGAAATTTACAGCGTGCCAGTACCCAACATTAAATTAAATAGGGGAAACTTAAATCAATTCCATCAAATCAAAAATAATACAAAGTTGTCTACTCTCTTTCATATCTATTCAATACAGTACTTGAAATTTTAGCCAGGGCAATAAGACAACTACAGGAAATTAAGGGAATAAAAAAACACCTTCTGCTGGAGACCATATAAGGACATTGGAAGAAGGGAGTCAGGCTCTC
>NC_034590.1:14074890-14076943 GCF_900095145.1 Mus pahari | reverse complement strand
TATTCCATGACAAAAACAAATTTACACAGTATCATTCCACAAATCCAGACTTTAAAAGGATAATAAAGGGAAAACTCCAACACAAGGAGGGAAACTACACAATAGAAAAAGCAAGAATATAATCTTTTACATTGTAACATTTTCCTGTGTTACCTTTTGTTAGTTTAGATTATGGAATTATAGAGGTTCCTGCTCATTTTATTCCAGAATATCCTTGCTTTTTTGTAACAAAAAAAACCCCTCATGTATCAACTAACTATTCAAATAATAGAAATATACATGTAATGTGACACAATATTGCTACATTAGTTATATAATAAAGTGAAAACATGCAAAGTAATACATGAAAATGCTAATTGTTTAAAAAAAATGTTGGCCAAGGCAACAATGAAAATGTTATCATGTATGGTGAGCAATTTGATATAATAAATAAAAATACTGGGGCTGGTGAGATGGCTCAGTGGGTAAGAGCACCCGACTGCTCTTCCGAAGGTCCGGAGTTCAAATCCCAGCAACCACATGGTGGCTCATAACCTTCGGTAACAAGATCTGACGCCCTCTTCTGGAGTGTCTGAAGACAGCTACAGTGTACTTACATATAATAAATAAATAAATCTTTAAAAAAAAAATACCAACAGAGCAAAGTGTCACTTTTCTAAGACTATATTTCTGTTAAACTATAATTTGTCATTATTTAAATTCAAACAAAACAAGTCAGTCTGTTCTTAACCTCAAATTTTCTTTTTCATACATTAGGACTCATTGGCAGAAAACTGTCATACCATCTAAGTAGTATTTCTTACAACTAATTTCAAGTGCATGGAAAATATACTAAGATTGCCAGAATCCATAGCAATTCTGACATTTTATGAGAACTGTTTACTCTAGACAAATAAACACATGGATAAAACAAGAAGGTATGAAGAACACTGTTTACTGTGCTGTTTGTGGTAATAAGGGTACATGGGGGTACATAATATGTCCAAATGTATCAGAGAACATACAGTAAATAAGTTCAATTTTACATGAACTATAACAATGTAACATGGCACTAATTTTAATTGATATCTGTAGTAAATCTCAACCAACTGCTATCAGAGTTTATTTCATATGCTAACACAAAATCCCATGTCACACTCAAATTCATTGTTCAATCCTGGATCATATTTCACTTCAGATTTTTATCATTTTCTCAGTTAAATTGCACACAGCAGGATAGCTTTTAAGTGGCTATATCAACGTATTCTGTGCTACTAAACTATATATTGATGTCCTCCTTTCTATGGCTTTTTACATTATTTCATATAGGCTTGAGTTTCTTTTTTTTTTTTATTATTTTTTTTTAGGGGCATGGACAGGATGTTTATTCCTCACCCCGGGAGCCCGCCCACCCCGCAGTGACGTCATCGCCCCGCGTCATCGGCCCCGACCCCCGCGCCCGTCAGCCGCAGGCCCTCGGCCCACAGACGCTGTTGCAGCTCCGGGTCCCGCGCGGCCTTCAGCGGCTCCGCCTCCGCCTCGTCGCGCAGGTAGCGACCTCCGACCCCTTCCAGCTCGGGCGCCGCCGCCGCGTACACCGTGGTCCACGCCCCCTCGTCCGGGGTCTTGAACACCAGCCACCCGAGGGCCCGCTTGGCCGCGCGCAGGACCCACCCCGCGTGCCGGTACAGCTCGGTGTCGACGACGCCGGGATCGGCCACGTTGGAGGTCACGGGGTCGCCGCGGGCCTCCAGGAGGCGCTGCAGCCTCAGGGCGAAGAGGGTGAGGGCGAGCTTGCTCTGCGCGTAGGCCGCGTACGGGGAGTAGGCGTGGCGCCCCTGCAGGTCGTCCAGGTCCACAGCGCCCACGTAGTGCGTGGCCGAGCCCACGGTGACGACGCGCGAGCCCCGCCCCTCGGCCCCAGACGCGCGCAGGGCGGGGAGGAGCAGCCGCGTCAGCAGGAAGTGGCCCAGGAAGTTCACGCCCAGGTGGCGCTCGAAGCCGTCCTCCGTCTCGCCGCGCGGCTCCAGCATGACGCCCGCGTTGTTGACGAGCAGGTGCAGGGGGAGGCCCA